>NC_041226.1:56140527-56228662 GCF_002837175.3 Physeter macrocephalus | reverse complement strand
AGGGAGGGTTGGAGGGAGGGTGACGCAAGAGGGAAGAGATATGGGAACATATGTATATGTATATGTATAACTGATTCACTTTGTTATAAAGCAGAAACTAACACACCATTGTAAAACAGTTATACTCCAGTAAAGATGTTAAAAAAAAAAACAAAAAACATATTTTTGTTTCTAACAAATGTTTTTAAATATTTTGATAACTATTTCAATAAGATTTTTCTGTAATTATATTATTGTATACTAAATTATATTATATATACTAAAAAAAAAAGTAGTGAAAACACAAACCTATGTATATGTTCATTTACAGTGAAAATATCCGTGCCTATACAGGATCAATTTTGATGGCACTTCTGATGTTTCACAGTCCACATGAAAAGGCTGATAAAGGAGAATGGATTGGATAATAGAAACTATCAGAATATTTGTCTCCCTGAAGTCTTTACAAACTTATAGATATAACACATTCTTATCAGAGGAGATGTAAAAATAAACTTTTTAATCTGTCCTTTGAAAATCATTCTTATAAACATGATTTCATACACTTTCAGAATAATATGGCATTCAGTTTTAAATTGTGATGAAAGGGAATAGAATGTGTTGTACTTCCTCTCCCTCAAGCAATTGAGGCAGATTATGACTACTCTTTTGGAAGTGATGAAGAAAAGCAGAATGAGTCACAAATGCTGGAAGTCAAACAGAACTGAGATGGTAAATTATTTCAGAGCAGATGTTTAAAGGAAAAGAAACCAACATTTGAGAGGAAAGAATGGGTATTAGAGAACTGGAATAATCGTTTCAGTGACCTTTCTTGTAGTCTACTTTTCAAAGACACAACTTGCCAAATCACTGACTGAAAACAGTTGCTTTGAGTGGAGACATTTTAACAATCCTAACTACTGTAATTCTAATGACTGAAAATATTTCTGCAGGCAGGTATTCTGTAATGATAATAACCACAAAATTATCATCAACAACTATTAGTACTATTTATTGACACCTACACCCAGAAATACTTCTCATAAATAAGATTGAAGTATTAAAAAATGATAATATCCCTATTTTGTATATTAAGAAATAGTTGTATTAATAAATAGAATTAGAGATATTATATGAGTCGCCCATGATTTTACAAATCACCTGAATAATCTCTGGAGACAGAAATTTCAGTTCTCTTTTTTCCCAAGATCCAAGCTTTCCAGAGCACTACGATGCTTTATATAGTTATAGTTCTGGTTTTGTTTTTTGTTTGTTTATTTTGAGGCAGAATATTGTCAATAAAAAATGTGCCAGTAAAAATCAAATTTTATTAATTATGAGTATATGTTTGGGAGTAATGTCACCTAACTCACCTACCCATTGAAAACAAAACAAAAGAACAAATTTATGAGTACCTACTGTGGAAGGCAAAATAATGGGCTCCCCAATATATTCATGTCCTACTTCTCAATACATATGAATTTGTAAAGTTACATGACAATGGAGAGTTAAGGTTGCAGATGAATTAAGGTTGCTAATTAGCTGACCCTGAAATGGGGAGAGGATCCTCGATTATCCAGCTGAGCCTAATATGATAACAAGGGTCCTTATAAGAAGAAGAGGGAGGCAAAAGAGAAATAATCAGAGAGACAGTATTGTGATGAACATTCAGTTCAATGTTGCTGGCTTTTGTAGATGCAGGAATGGGGCCGTGAACCAAGCAATGTGGGCAGCCTCTTAAAGCTGGAAAAGTCTAAGAGGTGGATTCTCCCCAGAGCCTCTAGAGAAAATGCAGCTCTGTCTGTGGACACCATGGTTTTACCTTTTTAGACCCATTTTGCACTTTTGACTGCCAGAACTATAAGGTAATACATTTGTGTTATTTTAAGCCACTAACTTTGTCAGAGTTTTTTGTTTTGTTTTATTTTGTTTTGTTTTTACAGCAGATATAGAAAATGATTATAACTACTGCAGAGGAGGCAAACTTTACCTCTATCCATCTTAGGTTTTCAACTGGTACTCTAGCAAAAAGATTAACAAGAGAAAAACAGTTTATTAACATGTGCAGTACACATGATGCAGAAGAAACATAAACAAAAAAGGTAAATGAAAAGTGGACTCATAAGTCTGTTTTATATAGCATCTTCAACAAAGAACAATAAATTTGTAGAGAAACAACAGGACAAGGGAAAGCAGGCTTCCAAGTGTTGCTATCTCTGAGAAGGGACAAATATGGGAGGAAACTAATGGAGTAAGACTTGTTTGCAGATTCCTTGGCGCCATCTCTGGGGCTAATCGGAGTCTGTCTCCAGTAGAAGGTAAATTTATACCCTGCCTTAGGCAAAAAAGGGGAGGGTAGAAAGAGGGTTTTTTTTCATTTGCAATCTTAATTGCATTCAGCTCAAAGTATTTTTTAATGTCAAAGGCATATTTTAGGGTAACATATTCTGGCTGACTTCACTAGTATATCCTGGTATCTTCTCTAGGTGTTAGTAATAGACTATTAAAACAGAAGAGGCTACTTGCCCTGTAAGAGTTGAAATTTTAGAATTACTAAAAGAAAACTAAAGAAACAAGCAAAAAAACAAAACAAAAACAAAATTAAGTTGATAATATCTATGAAGGGAAAAGCACGACGTTGGGAGAAAAAGAAAAGAAAGACCTAATCAAATAGGTCTGCAGTTTTCAAAGGGCTATAGAATCTGTCAGAAAACAACACAGGCACTGGTAACTATAAAATTAGGAGTTAGATACACTCAGAACCTTGTAAAAGAACATTTCCAAGACAGAACAGTGAGTTTACAAATTGTGAAGAGCATTTTCGAAAGTTCTCAGAGTATAGAAGTATAGCATTTTGACAAGAAAGAGCTTACCAACTGGAAGGGTGTAAATGTTGATTTTGGAAAAGCAGTTGAAAGTAGATATTTAAATGCCAATGCAATTTACTAGGATGAGAGAGATTTGTTAAGAAACAGTTGTGGGAAAAAAGTATGAAGTTCCATTTTAATAAATTAAGTTTAAGAGGACTAAGAGAAATCTAGATAAAAATATTAAGTAAATTATTCAATGCATGGATATACACACACACATCTATAGGTGTATGTATCAATATATATATACAGACATACACACATACATGAAACATGCATACATATATGCTTGACCTTTTGTATAAAATTTAATGAGTTAGTCCACTGCCTTTTATTTGGAATTTTTAAAATGTAAAATACTTTAGCAATGTTACTGATATTAATTATTACTATAAATTGTTGAGTATATTAATAATGGATTCTTAAGGTTATAGTTAATGAGTTATTGTCATGATGTTGGTGAATAAAATGGATCATCTATGGGGAAAATAGATACACTTCTAAGTGAAGTCTAAGTTAACATTTATTGTTACAGGAATATAAACCAACAGTTCTTAGAACCATATAGGAATATACACCAACAGTTCTTAGAACCAAACACAAAACAAAAACCAAACAAATAACATTTTTGATATCATAGGAAAGTTTTTCTTGCTGTTTCTTAAAGAGATTATAAATATATATATATATATATTAGATGTCAAGACAGACAAAAAATTGAATTTAAATTAAATTATATGGTAACTGATATGTAAATATTCATTAATATGCTTCCTTTTCAATCCAAAAAAACACTAATTGTTAAGTGCTTTGAATTCTCAAAAGCATTTGTGTCCTGTCAAGTTTTCTGCTACTGACATGTGGCATATGTGTTAATCAAATTTCATCAAGGCTAAATTAAAGATATTTACGGCTTATGATGATAATTATATGTGTGGAAGTACTGACCAGAAGCCAGAGAGATGATCAGTGTAGATTTGTATGTAAAACCACAAGAATAGATGAGATGACTCACAAAGTGTTAAGAGAAAAGAAAGGAAAACTCAGGAATGGATCCTCTGGAGCTTCATGTTAAGATACTAGGTAAAGTAGATACTAGGTGGGAGGAAAACATCAAGAATCTAGGGGTATTTCATCTAAGATATGATCATGAGAGTCGTTATCTGTCTCAAAGAAGAGGTTGAGTATGATGAGGACAGAAATCTATATCAAAACATAAATAGTGGTATCCCAGATTTCATTCCCTGTGATGGAAAGACTGAGGAACTTCCCATGAGTGACAATAGGAAAAGCCAGATTGTTGATTGAATGCAGGGTCTGGGCTTCCCCAGTTTAGAGCAGTAGATGAAAGCTCTTTTGAGACTGGCTTCCAGTGCAGACAGCAATTAGGTGTTTGCCTGGCCTGAAGAGAGGAAGCAGAGACACCTATGCAAATGGAAACCAGTACTGATGAGTGACTTTTTAAATAATCATTAATTTATCAGTCTCATTTCTGAATTTCATAACAATTTTCTCTAGGAGGAAATAATTTATGGCTTAAGATAATATTCTTAACCTAGCAAAATGGAGTAAAAATTTCAATAGTACTTCACTAAATATAGGCTTAAATTATACCCCTATTTAAAAATTCAGTATTCACAATTCCATCCTGGCTTTCACTGAAAACATATTCTCCTATTATCCTTTACATGGATTTTGTAGCTATCAACTAATTACAAGACCATGTGTATTCTTAATCAAGCTTGACATCTTCATTTTCTTTGCTAACTACCTGAACACTAGTCATTTTAATAAACCTTTTAAGTTGCAGTGTAACCTTTATGCAGAAAAAAATCACACTAATGATAAATGAGCTCAGTGAATTATCTCAAAGTGAACCTATCATTGTAAACACCACACAGGATCAACAAATAGAATATCACCTGCATAACACAAAAGCCTCTTTATGCCCCTTTCCCATCACTATATCCTGCCTCTTCTCTGACAGACCCAGTATTAAATTCTAATGCATGTTTACAAGTTTTGAGCTTTACATAAATGGAATAATAGAATATGTAATATTTTGTATCTACGTTCCTTCAACCATTAAGTTGGTGAGTTTCATCTGTGTCATGTCAAGTAGCAGTGTTTTCACTTATTTTTATTGCTGTACAGTTTTTTCATCTTATGATTATACACATTCTACTTAAATTTGTACAATTGCAAATAATGCTGCTATTAATATTTGTGTACATTATGAAAGTATATGTATACATTTAAACTAAGATACAAATATCTGAATGACCAGATATTAAAAGATTAGGGAGAAGGTATTCCTGGCTGGAAACCATAAAATCAAGAAGGTCTGAATATAAGGATAGTTGGACATCACAAAACAGAGCACACACCTAATCACAATGGGGAGAGTGATAGGAAATAAAATCATAAAAGAAGACAGGACCCAGATCTTGTAGGTCTCGATATTTATGACAATTGAGTTTGAATTTCAATGAGAGATGTTGAAAGATTTTTAAACCACTTTACTGAAGTATAATTGACATATAAAAATGAAAATTAATTTTAAAAAAGTTGTAGTTATATGATGTGATATGTCCAGGTGGAAGATGTTCATGATTTGTTTTGCGTTGTTACAGTGGAGATGAAGGGTAAACTGAATTGGTTCGTGAGTTATTGTTGATAAATTAGTTGGTAGGGGAAACATCTGAAGAAGGAAAGAGGAATCAGAGATAACTCTGAAGTTTTAAATTGAGCAAGGAGGCAGATGTGGCCCCTACTTCCCAAAGACTGGAGGAGGTTCAGAATTGGTGATGGGCCAAGAGGGAAATCAAAATTTTTTTGGATCGCTTTGATATGAGGAATAGTGCCAAAGGCAGAGAAACTGCTCAAAAATATTAGTTTCTCTTGTCTGCCTTTGGACCTTTAAAAATAAAACTTCCTGGGCTTCCCTGGTGGCGCAGTGGTTGGAGTCCGCCTGCCGATGCAGGGGACATGGGTTCGTGTCCCGGCCTGGGAGGATCCCACATGCCACGGAGCGGCTGGGCCCGTGAGCCATGGCCGCTGAGCCTGCGCGTCCGGAGCCTATGCTCCGCAATGGGAGGGGCCACAGCGGTGGGAGGCCCGCGTACTGCAAAAAAAAAAAAAAAAAGAAAAAAAAAAAAATATATATATATAAATAAAATAAAATAATAAAAAAAATTAAAAAAATAAAACTTCCTCATTCCAAACCACTGTAACTCATCTAGGAGACAACTTGTTATTTAAATCAACAGAAGACAATGCATAAGAAAGAAAGTTATATATACTACTCATCAGGGAAATAATAGTACTGTGTTAGGGAAATAATAGTACTGTGTTAGACATTTTATAAATATACTGTTTAATTTTTAAAACAATTGTAGAGTGTAGCTAATGATGAGGAATAATGATATGTTATTGTTAAAAAAAGTTTAAGTAATTCTCCATGACATGTTTTCCCCATAAAATGTGATGTCAGGATCATATATAGTTTTTGGAATCTAAATTACTGTATATGAATTTTCCTTGTCTCTCCAAGCTTATTCTCCCAAGGACATGAGGGTACTCTTCCATAAAAATGTCCCAGTGTGATTACTCTGACAAAGAGATGTGACCATAATTGTAAACTAGCCATGGAGAAAGGGGTTTGGTGCCAAGACAATCATGGATATTGTAATAAGGGTGGATCACAATCTTTGCAGGAAGTACACTATCTATTACATTCCATTTTATAGCAAAGAAAGGTAGAATCACAATTCAAATATTTTGATTTTTTTCCCTTAGAAATGAATCAGCTTGCCAGAATGCAAGTTAAAGAGCAGATGTCTAGTCTAGGACATTTTCCAATTTCCATTAAAATAATGAGGCATTTTACAAAAACTTTCTAGAGAGGTTTTTAAGTGGTCAGCAATAATGTGAAAATTTGCCTGACATACATCCAAAGTGTAATAAAATGGTAACTATGGGACACTCCCTATTTAAGGATATGAGGTTACAGTGTCATAAAGGAGACAATTTTGAGTTGCAATTAAAATGGGATTGCACTGAATATAATTACTCTGCTTTTCATTTTGCTTTTACTACTTCACATGAGTATAATATTATTATTGACTTAATATGTTTACATATTTTGTTTAGTTTTACATTTTTCCAATCGACCAAGTTTTCACCATATATTTAACTGCTCATATATTTGAATAAAATGACCAAATATTACTAGCAATAATTATGAATGTAATGATTTGGAAACCTCATCTTTGTTCTTTGAAATAGTTTTTTAATGTCATTGGATTGATCTAATTTTGTATATGTGTTTAAAATATAATTTAATTAATTATGGAGATAAAAGCCATAAATTTCATGCCATAGTATTAAATAAATCAGTTTTCATCTGAATAAAGAACTAGAATTTAACAAACTTGGTTTAAACTGTAAGACTGAGAAGCATTTCCAATGTAGTGTTAATGATTAGACATTTTTATGGTTAAAAAATAGTATAGAATTCCATTAATAGTGTAACTATATTTGTGTGTGGTACACCCGTGTTTTTTTGTGTGTGTCCATAGTTTTAGGGTTTACAGATCACTCTGACCTATTGATGGAGTAAGATTTTGATCTATTAACTTTAGTTCTATTATTAAGCTTCTCATTCTCATTAATTCTTTTCACTCAATGCCACTCCCACCCCCAACCACTAGACTTTCTAGACTCTGGTTTTCATAGTTTAGCAAAGTAACTTGAGAATAAAAGAAGTGAGTTCTTGACCTTTAGTATTCCACAGTTAAGAATTAGGAAAATTAAGAACCTGGAGGAAGATATAGAGATGGAGATAAAGATAGAGATAGATGAGATTGCATTGAATGTAATACACACACACACACACACACACACACACACACACACACACTGAGACAGTTCTTACCCTTCTTCTTACTAAGAGATTTTAAATAGAAAAAATATCTTAATGAGATGAAGATGTCAGATAGGCTATCAGAACAGATTGATGCTGGAGTAGGCCTCAAAAGGAGGTCTGCTGTTTCTCTACCTTCAAACTGAGCTCCTGAAGGACAAGCTGGAGGCGGGACAAATAAGAGTCTAGCTGTTTAGGAAATCTGCTTAATGAGACTATGACGGCCTCATTTTCCAAGTAAGATATGAGAAAGCCTCACAAAGAATAAACCTAACAGAGAAGAAACAGTGTCCAGGCTAGTGTACAAACAGTATGAGTTGCATGCAGTGGTTATGTATAATGTATAAGCAGATGGAACGAAGGCAGACACATATAGTCGTGCAAGGAAAAAGGAGCAAAATAATCTTTCCTTTAGGCAAAGATATTATGGCACTGAGAGCCAGGAAGAAGGAGAGGACTGAGAACAAGCAGAATGTGTCAGTGCATGCTGGAATAAAAGAAATGAGGAGACAACGTAGGAATGCAAACATCTGAGCTGATGACTGCATGAAGGAACAAGTAGGAAGAAGGGCAACTCAGTGGATATTAACTTGGATGGACAACAACCAAAGACAAGAGACCAGATGACATTTTCCCCTCACTTTGCTGTGGCATTTCAACAATAATCATGTAGGTGCACCCTCCATGATAAAGTTAAGGAATGGAAACATACACACACAAAACAAAAACAATGAAGAAAACCTTGAATATATGACTCTATCCTGAATTGTGTAAGTTTCATTTTATTCTATAACAAACCAGATAGTAGTATGTGATTAAAATTATCTACCCCCAGCCACCCCACAAATCTGAATTAGTTATCAAGAAAATATGACCCTCTGACTTACATTAAGTATTTAACTGAAGAATAGAGAGGTTAAGTGACTTGCAATACTTATAACCCTAGACATTAACAAATGTGATTTTTAAACTTCTTTGAACCATAAATCTAGGGCAAGGTTCAGTAGTGCAATAAATTCCCTCAGTGATAGAGATAAACAATGACCAAGAATGATCAAGTACAACAAGGAGAGAAATTTTCTAAGATTTTGAGATTTCAACTGCCCAAGGAAGGTTCAATGCCTGGGTTTAATTGAATTTGTTTATGCTGGCAGTGACATATATCTAGTAATTTTTATTCTTTCCCATTCTTCTGAAGTTGTCAGATACTATGAACTGTTAGCTATGTAATGTACAATGGAAATGAATTGCTTACTTCTATTTTAAGTACAGAAACTGAAATATTGCATTAAGGAAAGGTTACCAGATGTCTGGAATGTATATCTGTATTCTGATTTATGAACAATAACTAAGGCAATTTAAAAAGCATGGTAGATCTAGCTTCTCATGATGTTTTTCTATGTAACTGAGAATCACTTCTTTCATTTACTATAAATTTAAGGAGAAATGAGCGTTAAGATCTCATATTTTTTCTGGCTTGACTATATGAACATTAATGTTTTATTTAGACTGTATGTTTATTAAAGCATGAAGAAAAAAGACTTTCAGTGTCATGAGGTAGTTTTAGTTATTTGTACTTTGAGAAGAGATCTGGACTATAAAAGCCAAATATTAAGCAATAAAAACAAAATGTGTAAATATCTATAAGGTAATTAAATTTTGAATCCCCAAGTTACATAACTTTACTCAAGACCAGTAAGTTTTACACAAAGCCTATTTCAAAACCAAAGAGAGAACAGAGCAAAGATTTATTTCTCTTTTGGCTACCAGCATGGTCTAACCACATCCAAGGGATTCTTGGATAGAATGTGGAGATTTCATGAATTTGAATGGGAAAAAATTGCATCTTTATTTTTATCACCCTTTCAATGAAATTTAACATTTCTTTCAATTATGAATCTTGATTGTGAACCACATTATAAGAGCAGTTAACTATGACTTTTTAGAAATAGATGTCACAGATATTTACATATCACATTTCACTTGCATATTTCCCTAACGATTGTTTACGCTCATCACTTATTTGAAATTATGGCATTTCATTAACATGATATTATATCAAGTTATTAAATGGTTAATACAGAAGCACATGAATTTCCATATACGAACATTTTAATAACACGTTAACAGAACTGGTTCCCTTTATAACCCCATCTAGGTTTTTATTCATTTAAAAACATTATTCTGAAAAGAAATACGTAAGCTTGCAACACACACAAAAAAGGTTAAAACTCTAGTTAGGCGTGAGATAGGGGAGAGGAGAGAGGACAGGGAAAGGGGGAAGGGGAAGAATGGGATGAGGGAGGAAGATCAGGAGCGGGAGGGGAGAGGGGAAGGGCAGTGGCAACTGTATGGAAAATGGAACTATTTATTCTTGTGGTCTTACTTTCCCTTACCTCACTTAGTACTGGCAGAAAAAATATCGATGAATAATAGAACAGGTCTGAACTTTCTGCACCTGTAAACAGGTAATAGGAAAATTCCTCATTTCTGAACTTCACATGAAAGCCTTCCATGGAGCTGCACCACATGACATTTCTATATTGTCTGAGTGTATTTCTGACATAGGAAGTGGTAACTGGAAATCTGAAATATTTATTTCAGCTCTCAAATTCTGTGCCCAAGGAGGGAATCCTAATCTACTCCTCAGTATTTATGGATAGTATATTCTTCCATTCTCTGAACTGGAGGCTCTGCCCTGAGAATTGTTTTGATTTGTTCTTTCCTCTTTCTTCCCTCTTCCTCCCTCCCACCCTAGGTTTTCTCTCCCACCTCCTCTTCCTCTTATTTACACTGCTTTCATGCGCTTCCTCTCTCTCTCTCTCTTTCTCCCCCTCCCTCCTTCCCTCCATTCATCTATCCCTGGTCCCGTCCCAGTCCCCTTCCTTCCTTCTTTCCTTTTTGTCCGGTGTATTATAGTCAATTTATTCTCAACATAATCTGAGATAACTTACTTATCCGGAAAAACATTTTTAAAAGTTAATATCTTTAAAACTTCACACTTCATAAATTTTATGCTTTATGGTTTTCTCAAGAACATCTTTTTATCTGAAAAGAGTCATAAAAAGATGTGGAGATTGAAAGCAGGGCCTCCAAATGTGAAGTATTTTTCTTGAAAACCATCTCTAGAACAAATATGTTACATGCATACTACTAATGCATTCACAAATAAAGGCTTCAATTGTTTATATAGATTCTTTACCCATTTTATGAGTATGGGGCTCACAGTAAAATCTAAGGTTTTTGTTCTAATTATATACATTTGAAGGAAATATGGCAGAAACCATACTTATCTCTCAAGGTAACTATCTGAAATTTGAAGCATTACCAGAATAATTATTTTTATTGTACATATGGTTCACTGATCTGCCATTGTTAAATTCTTAAATCATATGTCAGCAAGGCATTTCCATGCTTACAATAAAAAATACAATAACTATAATAGAAATGTTACCATAAAATGATTGAGGTATTCATTACATTCATGATCCTCCTTAAAAAAATCTCCAGCTCCCTAATTTTTAAATACAGGCTTTAATAACATACTGTTTAATATATAAAGAACTTTTCACTATTATGTTGATATTTTGAATTTTTATTAAAATTTTGTGAATTTTTCTCCTTTCTCATTATGAAGTTTGAAACATGTCCACATATTTTTCCATGTGTTAATAAAAAGTATTTGATTTCTGCCTGATTTCCCACAGCATCATTTGGGAAATAATTTCAGCCCTTTTAATAAAAATATTTAATACAGTAATTTTATTTCATGGGGACTTTTTTCCAAAAGTATAGCTATTTTGTGAATACATCAAGTCTGAAATCATACACATTTCTATGAATGTGCATTCTTAGTCTGAATCAGCAACGCATGTGATTTCTATAAGTAGCATCCATTACATCCTTCCATTATCAAAACATGATGCTCACCAACAGCTGAAGACTCTTCTTGTATGTCTTTTTCTCTTGCTGCAAACATTATTTGTTTCCATTCCTTCCTTCTCTCTCCCTGGTATTTACCATTTACTATGTTTCTCTTTCTGATGTAGTTATTTGTCCTGAGTGATGAGCAAGCAAAATGCTTTCTTTGTGACTCCTTCTTCTCTACCAAAAAATAATTTCAAATACTGAACTTGATTATTCTGTGAATAGACTTTCCTGAATTCCACTCAATGGATATTATTTGGATACCTATTAGGTCCCTGGTTCTGTATTTGACACATGTGTGTTTTTTAAAAACTTTTTTTTGTTATTTTTATTTTTTACTTTTAAAATTAATTTTATTGAAGTATAGTTGTTTTACAATGTTGTATTGGTTTCTGCTGTACAGCAAAGTGAATCAGTTATACGTGTACATATATCCCCTCCTTTTTGGATTTCCTTCCCAATTAGGTCACCATAAAGCATTGAGTAGAGTTCCCTGTGCTATACAGTAGGTTCTCATTAATTATCTATTTTATACATATTAGTGTATATATGTCAATCCCAGTAGGTCATTACAGAGTATTGAGTAGAGTTCCCTGCGCTATGCAATAGTTTCTTATTAGTTATCTATTTTATATATAGTAGTGTGTATATGTCAATCCCAATCTCCCAGTTTATCCCTCCCCCCCCTTTCCCCCTTGGTAACCATAAGTTTGTTTTCTATATCTATGACTCTATTTCTGTTTTGTAAATAAGTTCATTTGTGCCAATTTTTTAGAATCCACATATAAGCGATATCATATGTAATAATAAATTATCCTCCAAAAGCTTGCACATATGGGGTATGTGTTTGGGGGAAAGCAAACACATAGACACAGAAATATTACTTTATCTAAAAAATACTTTTACTGAGGAACATACATGAAATCCAACATGAGGATATTTCAAACCTCACTGATACCTAAGGAAAAAGACTAAACTAACCTAATGAAAATGAGGAACAAAAGTTCATTGCAAATAGTGAAAAAAATGTTTAACATTTATTGTGAACAGCAAAATTAAAAATTATTGTAAAAAAACAATTGAATTCATCCTGCATTTAACAAAATGTTATGTGTTGATTCTTGCATCAGAGACTGAATCAAGTGGTTATTATCTGTTTGCATTTTCTTAACATTACAGTGTAAAACCCTGTTACCAAGTCTTGCATTTAATGTTTGACTTTTTCATCAGAATCATAAAGGGAAGTATTGTTTTCATAAATAATCAAGAGATACCTCAATTGTCTAAAGAATCTTTTTTATCCTTTCCTTTCTTGCATCTACCTGTCATTTTCTCCAACTTTCTTTTTCTTTCTTTTACTGTGATTTTTAACATTTCTCCAGGATCATTATCATATACTTATTGAAATTCTACTTTTTGGTTGTATTTGCAATTTTACGTTGCAATTGATATATGCTGTATACTTATTGCAAATTCCACAATCGTCAAGAAACTGATTCACAAACAGATTGATGTTAAAAGTAAAGAACAGAAACCAGACTTGAAAAAAAGGCTTCTTAGAGTGGACTAATTTAATAAGTTTTCATTTAATGATACTTCCTTGTCATGATTCATTCTGCTTCTATACACAGTAAGAACTCAAGTAAGGAATGCTTGTATAATTAGGATGCCTATAGCTAGAGAGAATAAGAAAGTAGTAGAGTGAGGCAAGAGCAGGACAGGACATTCCAGACAGATGTGGCAAAATAAGAAAAGGCACACATAGTGTAACGTGTTTGTAAAGCAAATTATGTAAACGATGTTACATAATGGTTATGTATGTAGTAGCAGAGACGAATGTGCAAGGTACTAGAGATGAAATAGAGGCAAGTCTAACATACTAAAAAGAATGCATTTTATCACAATGGGATTGAAAAACTACTGGAAAGTTCCCACTTGGGAATGTATTGGTCAGGTTGTGTTTAAGATAGAGACTTTGCCAGCAACAAGATGAATTGACCTAATGGTGGAAAACTGGAGGAAAAGAGACAAGCTAGGAAGCTAAGCAATCATTAAGGAGGGGTGTTTTGTTAGTTGGCATTCCATGACACATAAAATTATCCATCAAAAGCGATCAGGACAAAGACAAAAGGATTAATCTATTATGTAACAAAGAGGCAAAATAAGCAAAACATTAATTGACTATATGTCCAAGGTTTTAAAAAAGGCAAATAATAAATTTCTGACTTGGTATATTAAAAGATCATGAAGACAGAGGGTGAAAAATAAATACTGGAATTGAAGGAACAGATTTTGTACAGGCATATGTAGAATCTAAAATGCCTTTGCCAAATACAGATGAGGCTATACTTCAGGAAAATGGGCCACGAGTCTGAAGCACATTTGTGAAAACTGTCCTGGGGATTTGTATGTTTGCTGGTCTTTGTCTGACAGGTATTATTGGAAATGAAATGAAGGAGAGCAATACTAAATGTGATTTGTAAAAGTGGGTAAAAGTGGATATATGTACAAAACAATAAAAAGTAAATAATAAAATTGTTAAGGAACTGTTGACTGAAACCATCCAGCTTGGCCAGGCCCACTTGCCTGAGTTGTCTCACAACAGGAGGTGTGATAAGGAACATGGTGCTGCCTCCAAAAACTAACTGGAAGAATTCGGGAGGGGCCAAAAGAGAGAAGAGATGACCAACCTCCCAGAGTCCTTCTCTCTGGAATCCATCTTGGCTGAGAGACATGCACGCCACCAGGAAGGACCCTGAGTCGTACAATAGGCCAAGCGAGATGACTGGCCAGAGACAACTGGGAAACTAACTCCATTACCATGAAACTTGAGACAGTGAGCCACCTGGCAGAGCAGTTCTCCTGGGTTCCCTTAGCCTACTGCTTTCCACCCAGGCACCCCTTCCCAATAAAGTGTCTTGCTTTGTCAGCACGTGTCTCCTCAGACAATTCCAAGTGTTAGACAAGAGCCCACTCTCAGGCCCTGGAAGGGGTTCCCCTTCATGCAACAAAATAATAAAATAAAAATAAAAAATAAAACTTTAGAGAAAGATAATTGGATTTTATATAGAAATTTCAGATGGAGATCATCTGAAAAGATGGTGATGACCCAAAAATGTTCCCTGCAAAGTATGTCAATCTAAGCTGGATGTAGGGATTGGTTAATACTTAAATGCAAGTATCGGATGAAGCAATGAAAATAAATTTCTTAGGGAAATTGTACAGAAAAGAGAGATGGTAGGATTTTAGAGAGAAAAATGAAAGGGATGACAAGCAAAGAATGGTGCTAAATAAGGTTCTGGTAAATGATCTAGAAGGAAGGTGTAAAAAGCAGGACTAGGACCAGTAAAATATGTTTGGAAAGAATCAAAAGGAGTAAAGAATTCAATAAAAAAGGCTGTGATGAACAACATAAAACACTTTCTAGATTTTCCTGTAAGAAAAAGTTGAGAAGGTATCTAATGGAATGAATAACAAATCATGAGAATAATCGTGACTTCATTGTGAAGATGAGGGAAGAGCTCAGAATGAAGTATGTTAAGAGGTGAGGGTAGATAATAAAATGGCACCTTCTATTTCATGGGAAGCTATAGCAGGGTGCAGAGATAGGGGACAATTTGTTGTTTTTCTTGTCAAAAAGGCCTGAGCATCTTTCAAGATTGGCTTAAACAGTGAAACAGCAATAGATCCAATGTATTGAAAAAGGTCTTAAATGGAATAGATATGGATTGTACTAGGAAAACCAGTGGAGGAGCTGAAAGAAGACAGTTCTCAGAACTATGCAGGTGCAAGTATGGTTGTGAGTGTGTGTTTACAGAATTTATTTTTAGTGCAAAAATATTGAAACTGTTGCAGGTCCTGCCCAATAACTTTAGTTTTCTTGAAGGAAGGAAGAGATGGTTACACAGGGAAGCGAGGATATCAGCAGAAGAATGGAGATGTAAAAACATCATTGAAATACATGAAGGGGCAAAATGATTGAGGATTAGAGCCAACTGCCCTACACAGATAAGAAACCATTTACCTGAAGTCATCCAGCAGTACTGGAGTCCCTAATACTTACTAACTTATTGGCCATAGAACTGAAAAAAGCAGACTGTAAGACTGACTAAACTTTAAAATTTTTTAGGGATATTTTCCCCCTTTTTGTTAACCAAACATATGATATATGCCTAATTTTGGCATATACAAGTTGCAAATAATGAATCCGATAAAGGACTGTCCTGAGTGGTAAATCAATCCTTGGCTTCATTTTTCTTAGACTCACTTTGCCTTCAGAGCAAGTGCAGGTACTGACACCAGCAGTGAGGACCAGGAAACAGAAGTAAATCCAAGAAAATAGGTCAAATGCAGTTGCTGTGCTCTCAGTGGGTACTTCTCTATCAGAAAGCATGCTTCAAATGTGCTATCTAAAAACAGTACAATTATATAGAGTACAGGAACCATCTTAAGGGTGAAAATTCCTGCTGTTTTTTTTCAGGAAACAGAATAGAAACACAGAAGAATCCAGAAGCACTTTTCTGAAAATAGTGTCTTCTGAGGACTTGTCCTTTACAGTGAATATCATTTTCTGAACAGAATAGTGCAAATAACCAGGAGGCCCTCATAGTTGATTCCAGGAGTGCAAAAGGAAGATAAGAGATTACAGAATCAATGTTGATAAACACAAAGGCTAAAGACAGAACCATACAACTCATGCCCCTAACCTCTCTCTCCCTCCCTCTCTCTCTCTCCCTCCCTCTCACACATACATACACACACACACACACACACACACAATGAGGTGCAGTTGGAGAGACTACCCAATTTTTCATATGAGATCATCTTCCACCTATTTGATCAGGGAAGCAGCTATCCCTCTCCATCAATCAATAGCCTTTGAAATTTTCCTTTCTATGACCATGGGAATAGTTTTCCCAGAAGCTGTCTGGGTGTTTTATTTAGAATTACTGGCAGATGCTTCTCAAGAGTGAATAACCACCTGACTCTAATATATGCACACTGTTGACAGAAATGGCAACAATCATTGAAGCCATCAACACCATACGATGACAGTTAATACAAATTACATAGTCCCAAACCTATATGTTCCCTTCTCCACCACAACGTTCATGCCTGGCATCCCTTTTTATTTCTGACACTGCTTTTAACACAAGTTTTCTATCTATCATCTCCAGAACAGAATTCTAACACTATGTTCAGCTGCTAAAAATGAGTATGGTTCTACTGGTTATTTCCAGTCAGCGTCTGTTCTGATTGTTTGGTGCCTATAGCATTCTGGTACTGTATGTGTTTAGTTTAAATTCCCTATTACCAGTATATGTACTTGCAAGTTCTGTATCTGACGATTCAACCAAACTTGGATCAAAAACATATATTTTTTTAAATTCCTGAAAGTTCCAAAAAAGAAAACTTGAATTTGCCAAATGCTGGCAAATATTTACATAGCATTTACATTGTATTAGCTAGTATAAGTAATCTAGAGATGATTTAAAATATATAGGAGAATGTGTGTAGGTTACATGCACATACTACACCATTTCATAAAAGTGACCTGAGCATCCTCAGATTTTGGTATAATCAGGGTATTCAGGAACCAATACCCCAACCGATATCCATGGGCAACTGTATTTATAGTTTTCTTTCACTCAACTGACCAACTTTTCTAGAATGTACTTTAAAACTTCAATTTATGGTCAACAAATGTTCCTCTGAATATTCATCTTTGTTTTTATTAAAAGACTACTATCACCTACGGTTGTTATCTTTCTTATCACTTGACCGTATTATTTTTCTTTCATGCTACCTATAACTTAGGGTATGGAGATGGCATTGGTATCACCCTTGCTTCCAAACACCATTTTCAAATTATTATTTTTCTATCACGTGGTAAAAATGCTGGCTTCTCTAAGTATCGTGTTGTATCTATTACATTCCCATGGCCTTCATATGAGGACCATTAATTTACCTTCTGTTAACCCCTTATCATCCCTTAACAGCTTAAACTCCTGTATCACATTCCTCTACTGTATTAAAACTCCTCTCATTAACATATATTATTTAAACATCCATGTGAATGGCCCATCCATCACAATCCTTCCCTTCCACTTTACTTCCACAACCCATATCCAGTCTCAAATTTGAATTTTTCATCATCCAAAGTGAGTCATCTCTTAAATCACAAACTCAAAACAAACTTTTCAATTGCAACCTCTTAACTTGCTTATCCAAGTACCTTCTCTCCGTTGCTCTTTTTTTAAATCAGGTTTTCCATCCTCTAACACACGCACACCTTATCCATTATCAACTTCATTTATTTCTCTATTTTCTTCAGATCTCACTTTATTGATATACTCTGGATAGGGTGGGTTCTCTGAAAAAATATTACACTTTTATCATCTAAGTTTATATCAGCTCTATTTAAAGGCGACCATCTGTTTTATCCATATGCAAGAAGGTGCTTCTAAAGAAAACAAAATCACATGAATTGGAATAGAACTATGATTTAAATTGTTCATTATCAGTCTCAATCAGGCCCCTAACATTTTGGAAATATTACTATGGTGATAAATCCAGGAAGCATAGAGTAAAATTCTGGATGTCATCTGGTACAAGAATTTTGGTCAAAGTAAGGTCAGATGCTCTAGCGAAGGACTTGACATTCCATATTGGGAGAGTCAAGAGGCTTCATGAACCACTCCAGTGGGAGACAATCCATAGATCTAAAAACGCTGAGGGTTCGTGCATTGCAGTAGGGAACTTTCTGAGATTGGTTTTCCTTTTCATATTTCCTCTTCATTTTGTCACTTTAAATGACCACGTGTATAATAAGTAGAAAACACTTTCCTCAAATGTCCACATCCTAATCTCTGGAACCTGAGAATACGTTACCTCATCTGGCAACAGGGACTGCAGATGAAATTAAGTTATGAACACTGAGGTTGTGAAATTATTTTGGATTTTCCAACGGAGTTAAATCTAGGCAAATGGGTTATTAAATTTGGAGAACATTCTCTGGCTGAGTTCAGAGTCACAGGGAGATGTGACCACGGAAGAATGGCCAGAGGGATGCAATACCATTGAAGATATAGGAAGAAATGTGGGTGATCTCTAGAATCTAGAAAGGTAAGGGCCCTGGATTCTCCAAAAAGGAACCCAGGTAGATATGCCAAAACCTTAATTTTAGCCCACTAAGACACTTATCCAACTTTTATAGAACTGTAAGATAATAAATTTGTGGCTTTTTAAGCTACTAAGTAGATGGTAGTTTGGTACAACAGATCTGGAAAACTATTACATATAAAAATGAATTAAACCCCAAATACTGATTTTTAGGTCTGATTATCAATGTTATGTTGGCTCAATCACTACCATATATCTGACTATAGAATTTTTATGAAGATGCAAGTTAGGCAACCCTCATGTGATACTGATCAGATATAGTATCTAAATCACTTCCACTTCAACTTTGCAATCAAAACTTTACCATCATCCTTAAATGATAACATACTTTTATTGCTATGGTTTTGTGAAATGTCTTAATATCTGTTAAAGAAATTTAATTACTTATACATTTTATATTATAATTGACCTATTTCTGAATTTTTATTCTTCCACATATATTTTCGGAAAAGTTTATAAAGTTTCTAAGTACATATGCAAATGGAATTTTTATTTAATAGGACTGAATTAGAAAATTAATTGGATAAAACAGAATGGGTAAACAGGCATACCTCGGAAATAGAGCAGATTTTGTTCTAGACCACTGCAATAAAGCAAATGTAGAAATAAAGCAAGTCATATGAATTTTTTGGTTTCCCAGTGCATATAAAAGTTATGTTTACACTACACTGTGGCCTGTTATGTATGCAATAGCATTGTGTCCAGAAAACAATGTACACACCTTAATTTAAAAATACAAAACTGACACCAAATGTCAGAGCATAAAAAATGTTTTCTGCTTTATTTCAACCTTCCAAGTCTCATGCTAATTTCTATCACAGCTGACCATATTTTGAACCTAAAGAGGAATTTTTCAAAATAGTATTCCAACTTTGGTAGGCTGGTAGAATACAAAGCCACCACAGTATCTAATGTTTAAAAATTATATTGTATTGGGTTTTTCATGATAAAGTAAAATAATATTGAATTTTAAATTGATCTTGGAGGTGTTATCCTTTTGAACTTTAATTAATTTTAAAGACACTGATTCTGTACCTGGTTTTACAGATACTCTTCAAATAATGACAAATTATCTCTTTCTTCCTCATGCTAAAACCCTTGCTATTTTTGTTTTTCTTTCCTTACAGCATTGGCCAGGGCCTTTAAGTATTACAGTATTAGCCACAACCTTTAAGCATTGGTCAGGACCATGTTAAGTAATCATAATAGTGGTAATCTTGATCTCATTCTTAAACTTAAAAAGAATACACTTTAAAGGTCTTGAGATAGGGTATGGTACTAACCTAGATTATCTGTTAGCCCTAAATGGGATCACAAGTGTCCTTATAAAGCCAGAGGGATCCAGAAGGAGACTCAAGTACAGAAGAGAAGAAGGTGATTAGATGTTGGAAGCTGAGATTAATGAACTATGGAAACCAAGGGCCATCATCATTTAGATCCATCACACCTGTAACCTGCCTTCACTTATCAAGCGCACACTATTTTTACAAAACCTTGCATGTCCTCCAAGTGTCACTTAGCCTAAACAATAAAACATCTGCCTGAGTTGTTTTCCAGGAACTTAGAATCAGCTGTGTTGAGTTTGAGCTTAAGACAATTAAGACTGGTTAAGACCACCGACCCGGGAGTGCCCTGGTGGCACGGTGGTTAAGAACCCACCTGCGAATGCAGGGGACACGGGTTCGAACCCTGGTCCAGGAAGATCTCACATGCCATGGAGCAACTAAGCCCATGTGCCACAGCTACTGAGCCTATGTGCCACAACTACTGAAACCCAGGCACCCTAGAGCCTTAGAGCCTGTGCTCTGCAGCAAGAGAAGCCCGTGCACTGCAACTAGAGAAAGCCCGTGTGCAGCAACGAACACCAACGCAGCCAAAAATAAATTAAAAAAATAAACCACCAACCCTCCAACGGGGCATATGTCAGTGGCCACTCAATGACCTTTTGACATCAGAGGGTCCAAAACTCCACCCTCAGAGCATGCTAAAGCTGCTATTTTCTGAGCATGCATCCCATGAAGAAGCCTGTAGCTTAGTTTCTTCAGTGCATAACAATGATTATATCACCTTTTTTCTTGTCGCCAATTACCTTTCCCCATGCTCTCCATGCCTCAGTTTTATTGCATAAATATGGTGAGCCCCTTTTCTTTGCGGAGGCAGATTTGAGACTTGTTCTCCTGTCTCCTGTCTTGGCTGCCTTGTGAATAAAATCTTTCTCTGCTGCAAACCTTGATGTCTCAGCATTTGGCCTGCTGTGCATTAGGCAAACAAACTTGGTTTAGTAACACTATAAAGAAGGAGACAGGAACCACAAGTCAGAGAATACAGTCAGCTAAAATGGAATGAATTATTGCTCAGAGCCTCCAGAAGGAATCAACATGGTTGACACTTTGATTTTAGTCCAGGGAAACTAATTTTGAACTTCTGGTCCACCAAAATGTAAGAAAATGAATTTGTGTTGTTTAAAGCTACTACGTTTGTGGTACTTTGTTACAACAGCAATAGGAAATTAATATAGGTACCACTTACTGTAAGGAAACAAAAGACCAAACAAACAAAAAATGGCCAGGCACAGAATTGTACAAAATTGCAGGTATGTTGTGCCAAAGAGTACAGACTGAAGTCAAGTTAGAGAATCCAAACGGAACAATGAAAAATGGATATCCAGATTTCCAGTATTTCAGACTGGTGCAAGCTACACAGAGAAAGCATTTGCAGTAGACTGAAATGGGTAAGTCAGAAATAACCCCGGAGCTGAGGGACAGAAAGCCACAGGGGCATTTTATACTGAGGATTGTTTTCTCTTAAATCTAGTGCCTTAGTCAGATACATCTGAGAATACTTGTGAAAAGCTTAGTGGAGATAATCATCTCCTGATTCTTCAGGTTTCAATTAAACTGAACATATTTGTATTTCAAATATATTAAACATATAATTAAATCATTATAACATAATTAAAATATTGAAAAACTAGGTAAAAAGAATACTAATCATTATAAAACAATATTACTTTTAACTATTAGAAGTGGAATATTAAACATAATCTATAGTAATGAAAAAAGGAATTGAAAAACATTAAAGCAACATGAATTTTGAGATGAAAGAATGGAGGCGTGAAGATAGATCATTAATCTCCAGCCTTTATTTCTACTCTCTTTAGTAAATATGCATAAATTACTCTTCAGGAAAAACAAAAACTGAACAAACAAACAAAAAACGTTGCAATTAATGAGAACTATCTCCAAGGAATGCCCTGGCTAAGCATTTGGAAACTGACACTTGGACTGCTACTAGGTCCATGAAATCTGAATGCTAATGACCATGCACATGTTTATGTGTGTATGTGTGCGCGTATGTTTAACCTGAAGGCTAATTGTCCTCTTCAGCTTCTCAAAGATGAATAAATAAAGCCATTCCAATACCTAGCAGAAACTTCCTACAATTTTTTTTTTATAAAAAACGATTTCAGCTTATGAGATTTTAAGCTATGATTTTAAAATCAGGTTAGATGTTTAGAATCATGACACTAAATCTGTAAAAGTTTAAACTGATAATTTTCAGGAAGAGAACATATAATGTACACATCTAAAATCAAATATTCACATTTGGAAACAGAATTTTTTGTAAAGTTAGACAACCTTCAGCTGCAGATACAAGCACTTAAATGTTCTAAAGTCTGAGGAAATTGATTATTTTAGCTATCTTACTGAGTGAAAAGTGAAACAATCACCAACTGATAAAGGAGTAGTCTAAGTCAATCTTTAAAATGTTCAGAATACACTTCCAAGAAATAATTTCAAAGTCCAAAAAGATGAGGTAAAGAGTGGCCTTTTTGAGGTCTCAAATGAATGATCAATGTGCTCAGTGAGGTCTCTCCTCTCTGGTTGGGTGGGGACCTCAAAGACTCCCAGCATCTCACAACTTCTTGTCATTCAACTCTTGTCTCTGTAGGAAGAAATCTCTCCTCAGCTATGTGTAAGAATATGATTTTACCTTTTTTTTTTTTAAAAAATTGTTCTTTAGCAGATCTGATTCTTTGGCTTACAGTCTTCACGTTTATGTTTGTTTTTGATGCTTGGTGCCAGAGCATTTAAAAGTCACCTGATTTAAGAGTTTCATTTTGCAGGTGATGTCATTTGTTGCTCAGATAGTTTCAGTGACTTCTATAAGGACACTAATCAAAGACCTTAGCCTAAGAGAACCTAACTTCAGAGGGAGAGAAAGAAGAAATTACATGATACTCTCTAAAGTAGTAAATAAACTACTACAATTTACTCTAACAAAACCAGGGCATTTGGATTTTTTTAAAATGGACACTATGTTCTCTTAAACTCTCAATCATTGATACTTTAATTATAATTATTTAATCCACAAGAGTAAACATAATAAGGTAAATTATAAATACTTTGCATCTCAAGCTGTCTTCAACATTTCAATGTTGTTTGCAGACAGTAAAATAATCATGGAACTCTTAAATTAGAATCTGAAGTGTGAAACCTGTCACTCAGTTACACATTGTAAATAGAATTACCAAACTAAATTTTAAGAATTATAGCTAATTATCTTAATCATAATATTTTAATCCTAAGTACAGATATCATACCTAACCAAAAACATATATTATTAATGTGTGTATGATTTACACCATCATCTCTGTATTTTATTCTAAACCTCTCCAGGGTTAAAAGACCCTGAACCTTAAGGCAATATATACAACATTCTAGGTAAACTGGAATTGATACAAGTGATTTGAGGTTAACAGCTCGGGTTAGTGAGGCTACTTTTTTTGCCAGATAATGTTCATATCCCTGTGTTCAAGTTGTATCAATACTTAAGTCTTACGTTTGAGCTGGGAGATACAGATGTCTAAGCCTCTCCCACACGTGCACACACACTGAAATAACTTACTCTTTATCATCTGGGCACATTTTATATTTTCCAGTGTTAGAATTTTAAGTTTCCTATTTGGCTCTAATAATAGTTTGGTACCATTCCATTAGATTTTACATCTTTACATAATTCTGTGGCAATCCTCTTTTTTATGATTTGATTGAGCACTATTCCCTCTTTATTTTCTATCAGTATAGATCACAACTCGTACTGGTATTAAAAGGTCATCTGGATGATTTCTGGTATTTACCAGGGATTTGTCTGGATCTGAAGTTACGTATCTGTGTCACTAGAATAAAATATTTTATAAAGCCACTTCCTAAATATAAATTGTTTCTTATTTTGATGGGATTTGTTATCAACCTATTTACATTTCATCTATACTAGTTTCAAGGAGGAAAATGGATATCATTAGTTGAACTGTGTCTACACAACTATATGTTCATATATTCCATTATTTTGTCTTAAGAATTTCAAGGTTAACAGTTAAAGGAATGAAACTATAGGAATTAAAGAAAAAATTCTTACAAAGGTTACCCTTTCCAAAAGTTCCCCAAATAGTAATTTACATTAGCATACCAAAAAATATTGTACTCTAGAGATTTAATAACTAACAATCCTTTATTCCCCTTACTAGTCACAAAGAGTAGAGAGATAGTGGGTCAGGTTAATAAAAATGTCTGCTTTGCACTGAGAAGTGAAGGGGAGGTAAAATTTTACCTCCCTCTTTGGGTGTTGGGCTGGAACCAAGAATTAAACTGACATAAGACAGATTAACAAGAGAAAAGCATACCAATTTAAGTTTTACATGACAGCAGAGCTCTCTTAATGAAGGCTGAAAGAAATGGCAAAAACCTAAATATTTTTAAGCAAAGGTTGAACAAACAGAGACAATTGTAGAAATGTAACTAAACTATGTGGAGCCTAAAGGAAGAGATTAATTATTTTAACAAGTTCTCTGATTTTCTCTCGAGTCTGACTCCCTGTTAAAGAAAGTTTCTCCTTTTCTCCATCTTTCACATGGAGTTTTTATCTCCCCTTTTCAGGAAGAAAAGAGGAGATTAGAATGTTCTTCTAGCATCTGCTATTTCTCAAGTGCCTTTAGCTCAAAATAATCCTTATGCCAACGTGGCATATTTTTGGGTGGTGTATTCTGCCACCCTTCATAGGCTAATTGGAGAAAGTGGTTCCGAATTTGAGCATCTGAATATACACCTCCATCTTGAAGTTTGGAACAGCCCATCCTAGAAAAATATTGGTGTAAAAGACTAGATACATTTATGCAGGTTTGCTTTCTCACAGTAGTGTGGAGTAGAGGATAAACAGAAGAGAAAAAGAACTCCTGTGAGTTTGCCATTTTTTCTGAGATTATTCTTTTATCATCCAACTCTCCTTTATTATATCTTATGCAATCAGTGACAACCTATTTTCTGACTTCACTCTAACTTCTTCCTTAGCTTTCCCAAAGCTTCATGTTTCCGCCCCAATGGAGACTGAGGCTAGAAACTTGTATGATTGTGGGTAAGTTAATTTATTTTTCTATGCCTCGATTTTTATCTGTAAAGTGAGAAAATTAGTACCTCCCACCTCATAACGTTGGAATAAAAAGTAAATGAAGTAAATTATGTAGAAATTTGAAACACTGAATGAAACAAGGTAAGTACTCAATACATTAGCATTATTACTATTATCATTTCTTACTCTATTTTAACCTTCAAATTAAAAGGATTGAACTATCTCTATTTGTTAAATTCCATCTAAATAAAAGCAATAAACATATCATATTTTTATATTAGTAAACATGACTTTTAGATGAAAATGGGCTTCAGTAAATGCTTAAGTGCGTAAACAATTTCAGACCAAGAAAATGACTACCAATGAAACTTCATTGCAAATCTCCACCAATATCCACCTGAAACTGATTTCTATATTTTAAAGAACAGGTACCATTAGAAATAATAAAACTAATTCAACTTATTTGAGATATGAGGGGAAAAAATATAAACACTCACTAGGAGATATTACACTGCCCAGACTGAATAAGTATCACAAATTTTAGAGCTTACACCTGAAAACAACTTTTCTGGACATATGGAAAGCATTAATGAGCTTTTGCTTACCATCTTAGTTTAAAACATGAAAACGTTTTCAGCAATAACCTCAGTCCATGGCATATTACAAAGATTCTGGCAAGGTTATAAGCAAAGCAGAGAGGTTACATTTTCTGTGCCAGCTGTTTATTTAGTGGACTGTGTTGTCCATATGGTCATAATGATCTCAGAACTATTTTTCCAACTACCTGGCTTCATGAAAATTATATCTTAAAATAAAATTAAAACAAGAGAAATCTTTTCAAAAAGTGCAATACAAATTTGCAAATCATCTATGTCCTCCTCCTTCTACTGCCCTATGCACTTGCCCTCTCTTTGGGGTGATTTTCATACCAACTACACCCTCTAGGATTCATTTGGTATCCTGTTTCTCTCCAGATGAGCTATTCTATGTTTTTGTATGGTTTCTTAGCATCTCTTCTGTGATCAAGAATTAGAAGTCTTTCTGCATGTAATAAATATGTCAGTTCTATATAAAATTGTAGTAGTTACATTGCATGTGTACCATTTTTCAAGCATGTTGCTAATCCTATTTTATATATTTTCTTATGTAATTATCACAAGTGCAAAGATATATTATTTTTAACCATATGAAACTGCCATTTCCTAAATCAAAAATTATTTAATATTGGCAGTTCATGTGTTTCACTTAATATTCTTATGACAATTTCAAAGATATGGAAGCAGATGCTTAGAGCTAAATTACTCAAAGTCACTCTACTAAGCCTTTCATCCTAAATACAGATAAAAGTTCATGGTCTCTAGATCATTATGAGCAATGCCCAACTATTCCCAGTTTAATCGCATGAAATATTTTGTTAGCTGGAATATTTAAGTATTTGGTAAACTTTTATAGGGATACTCATTGAAGTATAGTCTTCGTGGTAGACAGAATAATAGTTTCCTTAAGATGTCCAAATCCTAATCTCCAGAACTTGTGAATATGTTATCTTACATAGAAAATGGGACTTTGTAGGTGTTATTAAAGTAAGGGTCTTCAATGGGGAAATTACCCTGAATTATCTGGATGGGCCCAGTGTAATCATAAGGGTGTCTGTTAGAGGGAAGCAAGGGCACAAAAGACAGTGAAAAGGTTATTTAATAATAGAAGCAGAGAGAAAGAGAGATGTTGGAAGATGCTACAGTGCTGGCTTTGAAGATGGAGGATGAAGCTACAAGCCAAGGAAGGCGGGTGGCCTCTAGAAGCTAGAAATGATATGGAGACTGATTCTCTGTTAGATTCTACAAGAGTAATAGCTCTGACCTCCAGAACTGTAAGAAAATACATTTGTGTTGTTTCAAACAGTTTGTGGTAATTTGTTACAGCTGCAGTAATTTATACAGTCTGCTTATTCTGAATTTATATAATGATTTATAGGCACATTGAGATATTAAATTTCATCACTTGAATCCGATAGCCCACTATATGACACTATGACACAGATTCCTATGAAAAGATATATAATAATAAATTTGAACGTTAGACTAAGTGTTCAAGTTAATAACATAAATTACTTTTCAATTTATCCTGCTTCATAGATTTACAATTAAAGTAATCAAATAAAACTTTCAAACTAAAGCCACCATTTCTAGGCTTCAGTGCAGACCGGCTTGAATAGATATAAACAAGAGACTATTCAAGCAGTAAATTTATTGGTATAGTTCTTGTCTGTGTACTTTGAAGGCTTGTACTGGAAGGTGTGAAATATCTGGGTCTGATAAAGTGGCTTGTATAAATAGTGGAAATAAATTATGGCGAGAAAGAATTAATCTCCCACAGATTGACATAACCTTAGATGCAAGTGATATTTCTCTTTTATTTATATGCAAATTAGATGTTCCACTTGAGTTTTAAGAATTTCTTAGTTATCTAATTGGCATTTCTTATGTTATCCGGTGATATCTGAATAAGAAAAGAGAAACATACTTTATTTATTCATTCATTTTAATACTGATCAATTTTGCACTCCAATAGAGAAATTTGCTTAGGAGCAGTTTTACTGCTTAACAAGCTTTCTCAGTTTCTTCTTCAACATCTCAATGTCCTGACATTTTATCAATCTATTTAACTTAGTCTTCCATTAAATATTCTTCATATTGTCAAATGTATTCCCTCTCTACTGTATCTCGCACTTTAATGCCCTTAAAATATGGTGAAATTATGACACGTTGTACATTTTCTCATCAATTTTCATCTTTCTTTTTAGACATTTTCTGAATAAAAACATTTCTTTGGCATGCTATGCTCAAGCTGAACGTAGAAAATCACTAAAGCTCTAACAGGAAACAACAGTAGAAACAGTCTAAATATTCTTGAGAGCAAATAAATGGATTACAAATGCCATGAAGCTAATATAAAACAGAATTCT
This sequence comes from Physeter macrocephalus, assembly GCF_002837175.3. Lineage (NCBI taxonomy): Eukaryota > Metazoa > Chordata > Mammalia > Artiodactyla > Physeteridae > Physeter > Physeter macrocephalus. Next base: position 56,200,410 of record NC_041226.1, on the reverse strand, counting down.
AAAGCTTGTTAGTGATAAGGTATAGGTTTCTGGGAGCAAATTTATTTGAAAATTCATATATAACTTGTTGGGGTCTGGATTCAGCATAAACTAATTGGCTTACAAAAGAAAACTAGAAGAATATCCCCATGGGAATCATGGAATTCATACTGTTGCTTTTGACTTAGCTTTGATCTATAAATATATATATATATATATACACATATATATATATACACACACACACATATTTGAAACAAGATTCTCTCACTCACATCCCCTCCAGCATGTTCAGAAAAGTCAACACTCAAATAATTCCCATGAATCATATCCGTGAAGTGTTGCTTTATCTTTACAAGATGAAAATGCTGCTAATGATAAAAGTGTTCTTTCTTATGCCAGGTGCATCTTCATATTCATGACACATACTTTTCCCCTGGCTCACTTTATGTATAAGAATACAATGATGTGTCCATGGACTTGAAAACTATGCATATTAATGCATTATATCACTTTTTCTGTGAACTTCACCACAGTTTATTTTTCCCTGGTATGATATTTTCACCAGTTGTACTCCTAAATTCTGCTTTTAATACTTAGCAAGTTTCCCCAGTTTTCTATTTGTAACGTAAAGCCCCTAAAACAATCTGAGAAGTCCACTTAGTTTTTATGTTTTTCAGCACTCAGTTCTAAAACAACTTTTAAAAATATATTATAAGACAAAACACAGAAAAATAAAATCAATTGAAACATATAGCTTAATCAAGTATTATAAGGCAATTACCACTAAGTCCAGGAAAAGAAATTTGGCAGCCACTTCACAGGTTCTCCTACACAAGCCATGCCAATCACAGACCCCTCTCTCCTTCCCTAAGTAACCATTATGGGCATAGTGACTTGCTTCTAGTGGGTAGAATAGAGTAAAAGTAATTAGCGTAACCCTTATAAACATTTACTCTTAATAGTTGCATTTCCCAAATACAAGTTAGGTCATAATTACCTATTTAAGGTATTCTGTACTTGCTCTGTTAATTTTTCTATAATTTCTCCTTGCATCTCATTGGCTGAAATCCCTCTTTGATTTGACTTGATCTTAAGTAAAGAACAGGTATATGTTTTTACGTATTGTAAACTTCCTTAAGTTATAATAAATTAAACTAAATGGAACTAAATATTGTTTTAAGAATTTAGCTGTCAGAATAAGAAAATAATATGAACATTAGTGCCTGGTATAGATTACATTTTCCTTATTGTTTTTTTTGTTTGTTTGTTTTTAACATCTTTTTTGGAGTATAATTGCTTTACAATGCTGTGTTAGTTTCTGCTTTACAACTAAAAGAATAAGTTGTACTTATACATATGTTCCCGTATCTCTTCCCTCTTGCTTCTCCCTCTCTCCCACCCTCCCTATCCCACCCCTCTAGGTGGTCACAAATCACCTAGCTGACCTCCCCATGTCCTCAAGTCCATGCTCTAGTAGGTCTGTGTTTTATTCCTGTCCTACCACTAATCTCTTCATGACATTTTTTTTTCTTAGATTCCATATATATGTGTTAGCATACGGTATTTGTTTTTCTCCTTCTGACTTACTTCACTCTGTATGACAGACTCCAGGTCTATCCACCTCATTACAAATAACTCAGTTTCATTTCTTTTTATGGCTGAGTAATATTCCATTGTATATATGTGCCACATCTTCTTTATCCATTCCTCTGTTGATGGACACTTAGGTTGCTTCCATGTCCTGGCTATTGTAAATAGAGCTGCAATGAACATTTTGGTACATGACTCTTTTTGAATTATGGTTTTCTCAGGGTATATGCCCAGTAGTGGGATTGCTGGGTCATATGGTAGTTCTATTTTTAGTTTCTTAACGAACCTCCATACTGTTCTCCATAGTAGCTGTATCCATTTACATTCCCACCAACAGTGCAAGAGGGTTCCCTTTTCTCCATCCGTATTGTTTTTTTAATAACTACCTAATTGTATTAAAGGCAGGGGGAAGTTTATTTGACGAGACACATATATGTTGCCATAAAAACTTTATTAGTACTCTCAATATTAGGGATGCATGATTCAATTCTTTATGTAAGCCTGTAAAAATTTCTTTCTACCTCAGTCCTATATATGTTTTGATGTACATGAAAAACAAAATTAATCAAATATTGAAATATAATTGAAGACTGACATTATTTAAAACAGAAGTAATGCATTCATAGTTGCCTCAAAACGACATTTTAAATTTTTTCCTATGGTTATCTTGGCATGACTCAGAATTTTGAGGTCAAATCTTAATGTAGACCTTGACCTTGATACAGCTTTGGCAGATAAGGCAAGCACAGAAATCATACGTCTTATTTTAACTTCCTATATTTATCATGGAAAACAAATTATTTTGTAGACAGAAAACATGCAACATGGAGCATGTTATACATTTCCTTGTTTTAAAAAGGTAGAAAATATAGTTGTCAGTTCTATCAATTTATATAAGTATTACTTATCAATGAATTTAACAATGAATAAGTATATTGTATCTTTCAAGTAATTTCATAAATGGAAAAGACAGGGATGCCTAACAGATAAGTAAATGACCTATAACTTGAGTAGTGATCAATAGAATAATCTTAATAAGAAGGAGGATTTATTTTGGTGTTATCCAGGACTTTTCCCTAAGTACCATTCAATATTCTTACAATAAATTCCTGTCTTAAAAATAGGCATGCATACTAATACAAGTAGCTGAGAAAATTAATAAATATATTATATGACAGGACTGGAATTCAAAATATTTGCTGCCAGAAACCAACAATAATACAAATTTTAAAATGTAACATTTACTCTATATCAGTAGACATGCCTTAAAAATAATAAAATTAATGATAGGTATAACAACTATAAGAAAAAGGAGGAGCAAAGATTATCACAGAAGGAGAAAAAGGAGATGGAAAAGTAAAGTTTGGAGTCCTAAGAGGGAGCTGGGCTATCATGGCTGACTTTGGAGAGAATTAGTACTTAAGCGTAAATGTCTCTATGACTAAGCCTCTTGATAGGCATGGTTAAAACTGACATTATGATCTCTATTTGAGTGGATGCCTTTGTAGTTCCTCATAGAGTATTTACCAAAGTTGAATCACAAACTAAATTTTTAGTTAGTATGAGGATAAACCAAAATACCTTATATGATACGTTTGTTCAGACTTGCCCGATGTGATCATGAACAGAGTAGATATACCCATAAACCTTTAGAATTAAGTGATTCCCAACATCGCTGGCTGTCAGCCTGGAGGACCGCACGACATACATCTGGATTACATGGAGAGCAAGGGAATAAAAGCCTGTAAATTTTGAGGCAAGTGGGATTTTAAAACCCACAATAAGTATAGATGTATTTTCAGGTGGGTTCTTTCATTTAGCACTAATACTTTCATGTCAGTTACAGAAAGACTGAATTTACTACTGGCCATATCAGCCCTAACATATAGTAATTGTAGAGACTGTAGTTGTGTTTCCAATATCTATAATTATAGAACCCTTGGTATTTAGCTGGTTGCAAGACCATCTGGAATAGCTTTATATTTCTTAGTTTTCCTTAAAACTAGATGATTTTTAACTAAATTCTGATTAATGGGATAGAGTGTGATTAGAGTGGTCAGGTAAAATGCAAGAATTTTGGATAGGTTGCCAAGGGGGGGTGGGGAGGGATGGATTGGGAGTTTGGGATTAGCAGATGCAAACTATTGTATATAGAATGGATAAACAAGGTCCTACTGTATAGCGCAGGGGACTATATTCAATATCCTGTGGTAAACCATAATGGAAAAGAATATGAAAAAGAATGTATATATATATGTAAAACCAAATTGCTTAGCTGTACAGTAGGAATTAACACAACATTGTAAATCAACTACACTTCAATAAAATCAATTTTAAAAAAGAATTTTTGGTAAACGTTATAATATATACTTAATCACGATATTTTAATATGAATGTGCTCCAATAATGCATGAGATATATTTATACTAACATGTTATTTATATAATTCAGCTGAGCATTCAGAAATTTTATTTACTTAATTTGGCAACCCGAGATTTGAGTAGAGATAATATATATAATCCCATGCTGTTTCCCTCAAAGAAATGGAACACCTATTCTCCAATCATTTTTTATCCAGTTTCCAGGAATATGGTCAGCATAGTTCCATTTTGTAAAATGCAAATTGGTCATGACGCTAAAATCAAAGCAGCAACACGACAGAAGAAAACACGGTACTATATTGCATTTTGGTGCAGATATCTCTTACAAACCCTAACAAGGCTATTACAGGTTAAATCCAAGATATTACAATGGAAAAAACAAACTCCAATTCTGCCTAAGCCACTTTCAAATTTTCTTCTCTATTATGTACTGAAATTATATCCTAGCTAATACACTATACTAACAGAAGTTATCCTGATCATCATTAATTAGTCTTAGATTATTTTCTTTTCCCCCTTTTCCCTTTTTCTTCTCCATTTGATATTTTTTGAGATAAATTGTACTGTTTGTCACAATTGCTAATAGACTAATTATGATTAATTGCTTTCCTTCTATGTTCATTAACTGGCCTTAATAAATTGAAAGCAATTTAAACTGTCTTGCCCTGAAGAAACTTGTCATAATTATGTAAGTACAAAAATGACAGAATAGTAAAGATATTTCAGAAACGAATAATGAAATGGATTTTTAAGGATTAGGATACTTTTTTTTTTTTTTTTTTTTTTGCGGTACGCGGGCCTCTCACTGTTGTGGCCTCTCCCGTTGCGGAGCACAGGCTCCAGACGCACAGGCTCAGCGGCCATGGCTCACGGGTCCAGCCACTCCGCCGCATGTGGGATCTTCCCGGACCAGGGCACGAACTCGTGTCCCCTGCATCAGCAGGCGGACTCTCAACCACTGCGCCACCAGGGAAGCCCATTAAAAGCAATACTGTATTACAGAATTTTTAGGTTCACAGAAAAACTGAGGGCGAATGTACAGAGATTTCTCATATAGTTCTTGCCCCTACACATGATGTCCTCCCCCATTTTCTATATCCCCCACTAGAGTTACGTCAATTTGTTACAACTGATGAACCTACACTGTCTCATCATCATCCCCCAAAGTCCATAGTTTTCCTTATGGCTCACATTTGGTATTGTACATTCTATGGATTTGAACAAATGTATAATGGTATATGCCCATCATTATGGTAGCATACAAAATATTTTCACAGACCTAAAAATCCTCTGTGGTCTGCCTATTCATTCCTTCCTCCTCAACTCCTGGCAATCCCTAATCTTCTTAGAGTCTCCATAGTTTTGCCTTTTCCAGAATGTCATATGGTTAGAATCATTCAGAATGTAGCCTTTTCAGATTGGCTTCTTTCCCTTTGCATTACACATTTAAGGTTCCTCCCTGTTTTTTCATGGCTTGATAGTTCATTTCTTTTTAGTGCTGAATAATATTCCATTATCTTTATATACCACAGTTCATTTATCTGTTCACCCACTGAAGAACACCTTGGTTGCTTACAAGCTTGGCTAATTATGAATAAAGCTTCTATAAACATCCATGCACAGGTGTTTGCATGTACAGAAGTTTAACTTCTTTGAGTAAATGCCAGGGAGCACAATCACTGACTCAGGTGGTAAAAGTATGTTTAGCTTTGTAGAAACTGCCAAACTGTCTTCCAGAGTGACTGTCCCACACCAGCCATGAATGGGAGTTCCTGTTGCTCCTCACCCTCATCAGCATTTGGTGTTGTCAGACTTTGGGATTTTAGCCATTCTCATAGACGTGTAGTGGTATCTGTTTGTTGTTTTAATTTGCATTTCCCTGATGACATGTGATGCTGAGTATCTTTTCATGTGCTTATTTACCATGTTTATCTTCATTGTTTGACTGTCAAGGTCTTTGGCCAAATTTTAATCAAATTTTTTTCTTGCTGTTGAGTTTTAAGAATTCTTTGTATACTTTTTACAACAATTTTTTTATTGGATATGTCTTTAGCCAATATTTTCTCTCAGTCTGTGGCTTGTCTTCTAATTCTCTTGACATTGCCTTTCACAGAGGGGAATTTTTAATTTTAATAACATCCTGATTAACCATTACTTCTTTCATGAATCATGCCTTTGATGTTGTATCTTAAAATCATCACCATACCGAAGGTCATCTAGGTCTAGAAGTTTTAAAGTATTGCATTTACATTTAGGCCTGCAATCCATTTTGAGTTAATTTTTGTAAGGAGTATAAAGTCTGTGTCTAGATTATATTTTGTTTTGCATGTATATGTCAGTGTACCAGCAGCATTTGCCGAAGGAACTATCTTTTCTCCATTGTATTGCCTTTGGTCCTTTATCAACAATCAGTTAACTATAATTAAGTAGTTCTATTTCTGGACTCTCTATTTTGTTTATTGATCTATTTGTCTGTTCTTTCATTAATGACACACTGTCTTGATTACTGTACCTTTGTAGTAAGTCTTAAAAGTCTTGATGTTGGGTAATGTCAGTCCTCCAAATTTGTTATTCTCCTCCATATTGTGTTGGTTGGATTAAATTTAAGAATCAGTTTGTAAATATCTAGAAGATAATTTACTGGGATTGATTCACTGCATTAAATCTATAGATTAAATTAGGAAGAACTGATATCTTAATAATTTGGGGACTTCCTATCCATGAACATGGAATATATCTCTACTTTTTATTATTTGATTTTGTTCATCAGAGTTTTAAAGCTTTCCTCACATATATCTTGTTCATATTTTATTAGGTTTAAATATAAGTATTTCATTTTTCAGGGTGCTAATGTAAATTGTATTAATTTCAAATTCCACTTGTTCATTGCTGGCACATAGAAAAGAGGTTGACTTTTGTATTTCAACCTTGTAACCTATTACCTTGCTATACTCACTTATTAATTCCAGAACTTTTTGTCAATTCTTTCAGATTTTTTAAGTAGATAATCATGTCATCTACAGTTTGATTTCTTCTTTCCAAATCTGTATATCTTTTATTTCCTTTTCTTGTCTTACTGCATTATCTGGAACTTCCAGTCCAATGCTGAAAAGGGGTGGTTAGAAAGAACATCCTTGCTTTATACCTCATTTTAGTGGGAAAGCTTCAAGTTTCTCACTGTTAGGTATGATGTTAGCTCTATGTTATTTGTAGATATCCTTTATCAAGTTGAGAAAGTTTCTCTCTATTCCTAGTTTACTGAAAATTTTTCTCATAAATAAGTGTTGGATATTGTCAAACAACTTTCTGCACCTAACAATATGATTACGTAATTTTTCTTTTTTAAATTGTTGATATGATGATTTCATTAATTAATTTTCAAATGTTGAATCAACCTTATATATCTGGGATACATCTCACATGGCTATGGTGTATAATTTTCTTCACATATACTTGCATTCAATTCGCTAATATTTTGTTGAAAAAATTTTGCATCTATGTTCATGAGAGATGTTGGTTTATATTTTCTTTCCTTGTAATACCTTTGTCTGCTTTTGGTATTAGGGTAAGGCTGTCCTCATAGAATAAGTTACAAAGTATTCCCTTTGCTTCTATCTTCTGGAAGAGATAATAGAGAATTAGTATTATTTCTTCCTAAAATGGTTGGTAGAATTTGCCAATGAACCTATTTGGCCTGGTGCTGTTTTGGAAGATTATTAACTACTAGTTCAATTTTTAATAGATATAGGCCTATTCAAATTGTCTCTTTCTTCTTGTATGAGTTTTGGCAAACTGTGTCTTTTAACAAATTGGTCAATTTCATCTACGTTATCAGATTTGTGGTCATAGAGTTGTTCATAATACGCCTTTATTATCTTTTTAATGTCCATAGGATCTGTAGTGATAGTCCCTCTTTCATTTGCGATATTAGTAATTTGTGTTTTCTCCTCTTTTTCTTAGTTAGCCTGGCTAGAGTCTTATTGATTTTACTGATGTTCACAGTACCAGCTTATGGTTTTGTTAATTTTTCTCTATTGCTTTCCTGTTTTTAATTTCATTGATTTATGCATTAATTTTAATTATTAATTTTTTTCTGCTTACTTTGGATTAAATTTACCCTTCTTTTTTCTCGCTGCCTATGGTGGAAGCTTAAAGGGTTGATTTTAGATCTTCTTTCATTTTTAATATATGCTTTCAATGCTATACATGTTCCTCTAGGTGCTGTTTTTACTGCTTCCTGCAAGTTTTGATAAGCTGTTTTCATTTTCATTTAGTTCAAAACATTTAAAAATTTGTCATGTATGGTTGGTGTTCTCTGAGCTCTCTTGATCTGTGGTTTGGTGTCTGACATTAATTTGGGGAAATTGTTTCAAATATTTCTTCTGGTCCTTTGTCTCTTTCTTCTCTGGTATCCCCATTATGTATTTGTTACACCTTTTGTAGTTGTCCCACAGTTGTTGGATACTGTTTTATTTTTTTAGTCTTTGTTCTCTTTGTTTTTCATGTTTGAGGAATCTACAGATCAGATATCTAGAAGATAAGATTTTTTTTTTCCTCAGATGTATCTAATATGCTGATGAGCCCATGAAAGGCATTTTCATTTCTATTAAAGTGTTGCTTAACACCAGCATTTCTTTTTGGTTCTTTCTTAGGATTTCCATCTCTTTGCTTACATGCCCATCTGTTCTTGCATGCTATCTACCTTATCCAGTAGAGCCCTTAGCACATTAACTATAGGTGCTTCAAATTCCAGGTATGATAATTCCAACATACCTGTCATGTATAGTCCTGATGCTTGCTCTGTCTCTTCAAATTGTGTTTTTTGCCTTTCAGTATGCCTTGTAATTTTTCTTGATACCTGGACATGACGTACTGGGCTAAAGGGATTGTTTTATGCAGACATTTAGTACTGTGGTAGAGAGGTGTGTGGGGAAAGAAAACATTCTATAGACCTATGATTAGGTCTCAGTCTATTAGTGAGTTTATGCCTCTGGACTGTGAACTTCACAAGTGTTTCTCAGTTTTATAGTTCTCCTCTAGGTAGGACAGGATGGTAAAAGTGGACTAGAGCTGGGTGTTTTACGTTAGGCTCTGATAATATCTCATCAGATTAGCTTTTGTAAACTAGTTTCCCTTGAGGGCAGGGCTTTTTAAGAAGGATGAAGTGATTAGGATACTTTTTATGGACACTGTTATACTCCTGATATTCTAAAACCATATCTTTCAATCATGAAATTGTTCAATTTCAATTGTTTTGATATGGGTTTCCATGGTGCAATGAAAATGGTTTACTGAAAAACAAACAATCTAACCCATCCATTTAGAATAGCCAGAAGTTCTGTGTAGTCTAATAACTTTTCAAACCTGAGAGGGACATAGTAACAGCCAGGAGTCTTAGAAAACAACCATTTGTGTTTGAAGAAATAACAGACATAAGGCTGCAAAGAGAAAAAGTTTACACCATCTGAGAATCATAACATGATTTATCTAAAACCTATCCCTGTCTTATTAATTCCCACCTCTAGATTAGATCTTACAGGTTTCAAAGAGACTCAAGTTAGTCCATGTCTATGGTATCCTAGTCATGCAATAAGGAGATTAGATTTATTTCTCTATATTCCCCTGCTGTTCCTCCACTTATTTCAACCTGACCCTCTCTTTCTTTCTTTCTCTTTCTTTCTTTCTTTCTTTCTTTCTTTCCTTCCTTCCTTCCTTTCTTTCGCTAGCAAGCTAGCTAGGTTTAGCTAAGATACAATAATATGTTCAAGTAACAGGACCCATGCCCCAATAGCTTTCAGTCCTTGATTTCTGGAATAATAAAAATTAAGTAAGATTATCTGACTTTTTGAATTTTAGATTTTATTGGCATATAGGATAACCTGTGGAATAGAAGAAAAAGAATGTCTGGTTCAAGTGTAAGGGAACGATACTGAATATAAGAGCAAAAATCTTCTTATTTTTCCTTCCAATTAATTCTCCTCCCAATAGAATATACTGACTTCTAATATGCATGTAATAGAAAAGAAAGGACAGTTAAAAACCATAAAAGTAGTGGCAGAATAATTTAGCTTGTTATGGCCCCTTTTATCTTCTGTGTTAGGAGGCCCTTCAGATTATTCTCTTTTGAAACTGTGATTATTATTTTTTTATTCAACATCTATCTATGTATATTGGACTATCCGGATTAAAGTATGATTTTTTTTTTACTTGCAATATTCCATAGATCTAGTGGCCTTAATAGAGGAGGCAAAAATAATTACAAAATGCTACATATCACTTGAATTAATATGTAATCTCTGGGATGTGTTAACAGGATGATTGTGATCAATAGACATAAATACATACTGGTCAGTTTTTATACTGTTGAGTGCAGATTTGGAGGAATATGAAACATTGCCTAAGTATTAAGAGACATAACCCAGAATCTAATGCCTAAGTGGTGAGAAGACCAAAATATTTTCTCACTTCCAAAATTCCAACCTAACATGATACACTGAGTAACCAATCTTACTATATAGACAGATTACCTTTTCTCTTTTTCAACTCAATAATCATTTAATTAAAGAGCTAATAATCAGTGACTATGAGAATATTATATATAAATATACGTATTAAACACACAAACATGCACATAATTTTCCTTACTTCCTGCAAAACAAATTGCTGGTTTACCTTATATTTTCCCTGTTTCGACTTTGAAATTAACCATTTCACCAAAGTCCCCTTGTTCCTTTTCATGAGGAATGTTTAGAAATTAAGATCTGGGTACTAAGGCTACTCATCACTAGTGGAATATCATTGTTTCTAGGTTCTTTCAGCAGACTGTACTATAAAAGTGGCAATTTCACACAGTCAACTAAAAGTCATAGGTTCATAGGATAGTTCTAATTCTACTCCAAAACAGCAAGATTCTTCCTTGCCTCCCCTCAGGTACACAAGGGAATTCTGAAACCCAACAATATAATACATTTTTAAAAAATTGTTTAATTCTATAATACACACAAATAGCTTCAGAATTTCTAAAAACGCCGAACAGTACTATATCTGGATATATCTAATAAAATCAATCTAAGATAAGTGGAGTAGAAATTCTGGGTAAAAGGAAGTTTGGGGTTATAAATAGCTGCCCTTTACTCATCTTTCAGTCCATTTTTCAGTCTATTTTACTGCTAATTATTTTATTTTTCCACTTTAAATTATCAAATACTTTTTAATAGCCATAACTAATATTAAAAGTGTATAATTTGCTCTTTGAACATATTGGTCATTTATTATTTGTCTTCTATTCCATATCGACTTCTATACATGCTCCCATTTCACCCCACTTTTAGCTATGACAGTTTTACCAATATTTACTACAAAAGGCCCTACTATTTCCCACTCCTGAGAATATTGCTTCTATTTTTTTTTTTAATTCTCTTTTTCTTCTAAATCCCACTCAACTTTCAAACTTGAATTCAATCTTTTACTTTTTTTTTTTCATTTCTGAAATCTTCCTTTTCTGAAAACTTTTCTAAAATATTCTGGGACACATACATAACCTTCTATAATACTTTGGGATCATAATTCAAACAAATATACAACAGGGTCCTAATATGACCCTTTAGGAGTTGCTCTTTTGAGACAGCACTTCTAATGTGTTTTTATACTATAACCATTTTTGCACATAGAATAGATTTTAATGTTAAAGAACTTAGACTGACTTGATCAAAATGTGTAGACTGATGTGCTGTAAGAACCTTCTATCAAAGGTTTTCAATGAACCATAGTTAAGAATACTAAAGCAACGTTTTGGAATTGTTACTTAATCAACAATATTACCCATTATTTTATGAAAAATGTGGCTGATCCTAAAGACATTTGGATACACTGCTGTCTGTAAGTTAAGGCCACACCAAATTTTCAAAACTAGCACTCTTCAAAAGATTGCCTTTTAGCACATTTTAAAATTAATTGGTAATATGAAATAATAATTTACAAAGTCAGCATACTGAGTTGTATGGATTTGCAGTCAGTCCAAATGAGATCAACATTATATTGCAACTGAGAAAATCATACCTGCCTTGGTAAACAGTGCTCGCTCAGCAGTTGCAAGTTAGTCACAATAAGGTATATAGGCAATCCAAAAAATAACATATATTTTTAAAATCAATTTTAAGTCTATGAACCTTGCTGTGTGTTTGAAGTTTCTTAGTAAAATAAACACACACACACACACACACACGTGCATATAAACTTCTCAAAGCCCCTGTAGATTTTTTTGAGTTTTGTAAATATTTAATCTTCTTGACATACAATATACCTAGAGTCCTGGTTTCCCTGTTGTTACTCCAGGAAATAAGGATTCACAGCATGCATATCCACTGAATAAATCACTATAAGAGCCCATTATCAGGGTTATCTAAAAGGTGCACTGCTTCCCCGCTGGTCAAAAAATTTTGGATCCAGCAGGAAGAACATGTATCCTATGTAAATTCTTTCCTTTTATGAAAAGAGTTAGTGGATTAAAAGGAAAAATAAAGAAGTAAGTTTCACTGGACTGATGATGCAAGTTTCTCAATGTTATCTGTGGTAGGATATCTAACCTTTAAGCATCATTTTTATGTTGTCTTCTGACTCTAAAAACCAGAATTTTCTATATTAATTGAATGAACTATTCCAAATTCTTTAGTATTTTAGTCAAAACTTTTTCATGATTTTGTTCAAGATACTTAGCATAATCCCACTTGTAATCAACATCAATATCAACATACATATTTTTCACAATTTATCAAGTATACAACTTAATATAATTCATATTAAGATACTAGTCAGTGAGTGCACAGAGTCCTTACTTTAAACACTGGATGTGCTCAAAGAGATTTCAATTAGCCTGTGCTAATTGGCCAGTGGCCCTAACACTGCAGCAGTATTCCAAGAGACACAACTGTAGTCTTGATACTCATTAAAGTTGCCTCTTATGCCAGATTTAGGGTTAAAATATTCTGTGAAATTTGACAAAACTATTATTATAATTGTTTATTTTATTTTCTTTAAAAACTCCCCCCTCCGTGCACTACCAGGTAGTTACAGTTTGCATTCTTAGCTTTCAAATATTTTTTAGTAACTAGAATCTCTTTCTTACAAATATCTCAATATATGTCCCCAATCATCCTGGCATTCTGTTTTAGATGACAACGTTTTGTCCTATCAACTAGTACACAGTTGTCTGACCATTTAGTGTTCTCCATAGCCTAATCAGGACATTTTTTGATATCTGTGCAATTTAAATATCTTTAAGCACAATGTATGTTGTGTAAAAATACAGTCTTTCCTACTTTTCTACATTTTGTACAGAGGTACAATTAACTAAAAGAGATTTGAGTTGACTAGTTCACCTGTCATCCAAAACACTTTTAGGGAGAAATTAGGAAGACAGTAATCACTGTAAGATCTTACTCTGGATAAGAAAGAACTTATCAACTTTGCTTCTGAAATAATAATTTCTCCCTATGCCACTTACTCTAAATATCCCAGACATAAACGGCCTTAAACACTTAAATTTTCTCTACTGCCAGTTTCTTAGATAAGGCTTTCATCATCTTTCACTAGAATCATACCGTTACTCCCTCAAAAGTGGCTTATACAATTCCCTCCACTAGGAAACATCTTCTGACCCTTTCAATTTCTCGCTTAAATATTTTCCACCATTTTCCATAATTACTATATTTTTTAACATAGATCCTCAAGTGTTCTCTGATTTACATGAGAATATATGGTTCACCCCATATATTGTGAATAATTATCTAGATAACCACTGCTGAATTATTTATGTTTATGAGATGTCAGTGTTTAGTATATTTATGATCAAATTCACACAATGTACTCAAATTTGTCTCCTAATGATACATTCCAAAAAATATAAAGAAAGAGCAATTGATACATAATTTATTTGACTGCATCAAGTAATATCTACATGATGCCATGTATATTACTATATGAACAAAGTGTTAGCAGATATTTGAATAAATAAATGTCAAATTAGAATTGTAGTTTCACCTTGTTAGAACCTGAGTATAATTTTTCCTATAAATATTTGTGAGGTTTGTTCTGAGATATAGTTTATTTAAAGTTTGAATGTTTAGGTTCATTATTATTTTATGATTTTCTAGGTGTGTCTAGAATACTGCTCTGTTTAGGGCATATTACTCCCAACTTCTTGGGTTAGATTTTCCTGAGTATTCTATCCAATATCATATAAATTATTAAGTTTGTCTGGTCTGGCTGGTGGGATATGCACTTTCTCAGCCCTATGTGAGAAACTGGGCATTGTTCTCTAATATTTTTGGATTTTTTAGTTTTCTCAAACACTAGGGTTGATCAGTGTTCAGACTCTAGATATGCAGAGTTATCTCTTTATGAAGATCTCTTCTCTCAGTAATCTGTGTTGTAATCTCCAGCCACATTTTTCTCTCTGAACTCTCAGCTCTGTTTTGTCAATTCATGTGATCTCCTGGACTCTTGTCTTGCTTTCCCTTCCCTGCTTTGGCCTGGGAACTTTAAGACAGCTAGTGAGGAAAGTATCTTGTTTCTTTTTCACTTGTCAGAAAACATTACCCACTGTTGTCTGGGGTCTTGAAAACCATCATGTATGTTCTTACAGATGATATAGATAGAGATACAGATTATATAGATGATATAGATAAAGATATATAGTCTATCGGTTTTTGGTTGTTTCAGATGGGAGGGTAAATCTGGTCACCTTGGACAAAGATGATAGCCTCTCACAGTACGTTTCTTTTAAATAAGTCCATTATTCAAGTTTGAGAGACATTGATATGACTGAGAAATATTGATACCAAGTTAAATATTACATTGTTGTACGCAATAAGCTCTTCCTTCACATAAGGCCACAGAACTTGAAATTTACTCTTCCTGTGTATTTATCCAACTGATTTTCTTGCACAAATATGCAACAAAATCACTTGGCCTAATAAAAATGCAGATGCCTATGCACTGCTCTAGACCAATTGTAGCCAAATCTCTGGGTTTGGGCCACTTAAGTATCACAATTATTTTTATTTTTATACTCTGAAATTTTGAAAACCTCTGTTCTATATTATTTATCTCTTCTTAGTAATCCTGTTTTTTTTAATCATGTAGACTGTTTTAAACTGTTGCAGATTACAGCACCATCAGTTGTGAAGAAATGAATATAACATGTACTGAAGACTTAGTTTGCATCAAACCCTGTGCAAGGTATAGTTCAGGCATTATTGCATTCAATAGTAATTATTATGTATAGTTTTTAATAAAAATCAAGAATTTACATATCTTTTTGCACAGAATCTTATAGCTCAGGTTTCAAACTCCGTGTGTCTGACTCCAAAACTAATGCTTCTCCATGAAGCCTCTCCACTATGTTACCTGGCCATATTCCTTGCTTTTGTTTGCTCTTGTATTCTAAACTATTAGAAAATATCTTTGCTTTGCTCTACCAACATCTTGCCCCCTTGCACTGGCCCCATGTTCTGTTTGTTTGTTTTTTGTTTTGGGGTTTTTGTGTGTGTGTGTGTGTGTGTGTGTGTGTGTGTGTGTGTGTGTGTGTATATGTGCCATCCTTTTCTGCAGTGATGGCCCAGTCTAATCCAGCCTCAGTAGGTAGTTAATGGGAAAGAGCTATAAATATTCAGTATAACATGGAAGTATGTATAACACCAGTAAAGTTCTGGAGATAAAATATCAACTACACCATAAGCTATCTTAATTATTCATCTATATAAGTATTCACAAAAATAAAATAAAAAAATAAGAAATATGTAACACATATTGATAGCTGACCATCTATTTTTTAATGCCTTTGGAAGTATATTTCTGAGTCAATAACGTAGCATTTTTTCAAGAATCTTTTTAAAAAATCAATTAGAGGGGCTTTCCTGGTGGCGCAGTGATTGGGAGTCTGCCTGCCGATGCAGGGGACGCGGGTTCGTGCCCCGGTCCGGGAAGATCCCACATGCCGCGGAGCGGCTGGGCCCGTGAGCCATGGCCGCTGAGCCTGCGCGTCCGGAGCCTGTGCTCCGCAGCGGGAGAGGCCATAGAATATAAATGGTTTAATCTTTATTAAAGGAGTCAAGAAACCATTCATTTTGCTAGCATAAATAAATGACAATCCAAATAATAGCATCAGATTTTCAACTATGCATTTTAGTCAAATATTTATTTGAGAATGGAACAACTATAATCATGGATAGTATTAAAACTTTTTCAGGAATAATAAATATATAAGTATGCATGATCAGTCAGAGATAAGCTTTTATTGAATGTCTTAAATTAAGAACATAATAAAATAAGAATAGGTCAGCTTTTTTAAAAGTTAAGTAATTACAGCTGGAAAACACTTGAAAGCTATTTCCAAACCTTATATTTTTAACTTGCTGTGTAGGCATTGTTTGTTCAATTGTTGTTTTGTTTTTATAAATAGAATAGTTAATGCATTTGACAAATGTATGAGAAATCCATTTTATGAAGAAAAAAATAAGTTTATCTTCTCTGGATGACATAAATCTTTAAAAACTCTGTGGGTATTTAGCCAAATGAATTCTTATTTTTAAAAAATCTTTTGAAACTTTTTAGAACAACATAAAGTTACCTTTTGTATTTTAATTCACTTTATATTTTAACCACACATTATTGCTATCTAACAGAAGCATAGCTAAAAGGTAATATACATTTAGGGAAATATATAAGTGGCTATGGTTATATACATGAATATCAGTGACTTATAGCTTTGTAATGTTATAGAGATGTTGGTAAATAGGCAAGAACTGTGGAAGTTTCTGAGGCCTTCTCCTCCCCACGAATTTATAACAAAGATATTTTGTCCACTGGAGTGTGTTTTTTGAGGACTAATGAATAATTCTATGTTGAGCATTACAAAGGAAAACAAAAAGTTTAAGGCATTTATTGTCTTAAGCATACATCCCAATGTATCCTTAAGGATCCCTCTAAAATGTCATATCTCTTTTTACTTTACCTGATTCCCTTTCCACACCACCACAGCTCTGCAATAATATTTACTATATTGTATTATACTTCTTTGTTTATGTCTGTCTTCTTTATGTTGTCTCCATAAAGGCAGAGTTTATATCTCTGTCTAGGCTGGTATCCCTAGCAACTAATTCAGAGCCTGACTTAGAGCATGTGCTGAATAAACATTTATTTGTCGTAGGTTTATGATTAAATGATGATTAGATTTTCATTCTCAAAAGCTTAAGATTTAGTTGTAAAGGTAAGTATCACCTGTTTGAAACAATCCAAGGCATTATAGATCAAGTGTTCAATAAGTAGCATATAACATGAAGAGCTGAGTGAGAAGATAGAATGGTTTTATAACATTTACAGATATAATTTGTAAATTATGAAAAAATATGTAATTACATAAAACTGAAGTTTTACCTTCTCCCTTCTAAGAGAATCAGATATTAAATCAGTTAAAAGTTTAGTGATTCACTAGAAAGATGAAAATAAGCCATTATAAAAAAGGCAGGCATGTGTTTCAGTTTTCTCAGCTTAGCATAGCACTGTTCTATTTTCAATGTTCCATTTATCTTTTTTTAATGTGGGATTGACTTCAGTTGGCTAAAAATACTGTACCTTTTTTAGTTCAATATTTGAGGTTTTTAAAAAATTCTTCATTTTGAATATTGGGTTAACGTCTGTCTGATTTTATGTTCTATCATTTGTAACACAGAGACAAGAATATGCTTCTTTAATAGCAGTCTACAAAAGGCACTGTTTTGTTTATTCTATATTGATGATCATAATATAAACTGATTTTTTTAAAAGCAGGATTGATTTATCCAGTTATCTATATATGAAAATATCCATATGTGTTCTTAAATTGGGAATTGCCATGCCCACCATGTTCTGAAATATAAACAATGCAACACATAAGATTTTTCAACTTGTAGCTCCTGTTCAGCACATAAATGGCTTGAATACTAAATTGGTATTAAAAAACAACTGTCTTTCTTCTCAGCCAGTTTGGATTCATCTTCCCCTTGGGTTAAATACCAGTAGTATCAATCATTCTAAGGTACTAATATATTAATTCTAAGATTGATGGCTCCTTTAACTTTTGTGTCATGTGTATACACAAAAGCTTGAAATTCTTTTTGGTGAACAGCCTTATCTGGTTGATTTTAATCAAGATTTGTCTGTCTTCCAATGAGCTCTGTGACTGCTT
This sequence comes from Physeter macrocephalus, assembly GCF_002837175.3. Taxonomy (NCBI): domain Eukaryota; kingdom Metazoa; phylum Chordata; class Mammalia; order Artiodactyla; family Physeteridae; genus Physeter; species Physeter macrocephalus. Next base: position 56,182,233 of record NC_041226.1, on the reverse strand, counting down.
ACTTTATGTGTTAGTCTAGAAAATAGTTCATTCTCTTTTTAAAATGTGGACTTACTGTATTAGTTATCTCTGCCACAATTAATGTTCCTCAAAAGGGTAGCTTTACCTGCCTTTTCAACTGTTGAGAGTTTAGCCAAGTTGCTCCATGGAATTGCTGCCTTGGCATCCATTTTGTTTGGCCAAGCTTCCTGTGGGTAGCTTAAACTGATACTAGCCCTATTTTTCTCTCCATTCTAAAGCCTCTATGGCAATGTGGATCCCATTAATTGTAGTGGGTAAACCAATAAAGGCACCTAACACAGAGCTTTTAAATTGTTAAAAGAAATTTACAGATGGTAAACTTGAATAGGATACTAATGGAAAGTGGAAGAAAACACATTCTGGTGGCTGCACTATTTATGTGGACAATGGAGTTAGATGCCTGATACTGAGTGAAGTTAATGCATTGGAGAAAGACAATACAAGGTCAAGGATCAATATTATCCAATTGAAGGATAAGTGTGAAAGTCAAAAACCTACTGTAGCATCCTATAAAGACAGTGATCACTTTCTGGAGCAGAGAAATATTGGAGTATCATGCATGAGGTCTGTTTATAGGAGCAGCATAGCTTCAGAGAAGGATAAATTCTCAGCTACTACAAGACAGTTTTGGCTTAGTTGGTCTTGACTCTAGTTGGAATGACATGAATCTATGAGACTTGGAATTGAGAAATCTAGGTTGATGCATTTAAAAACTTTGAAACAAGATCTGTCTAAACCCCATATTCTCACAGAAGTGACCCACTCCTGTGGGGTTAAAGACAATAACCCCTTTCCCACAAATGTCTGTGCCTTGCAAGGAAACACACACTCCCTCCTTTAGTGTGATTAAGTCACACTAAAACAAGACGGAAGAACTGCTGGACCTAGTAAAGAAGAAAAAGCTCCATGCTGATGAAGCTGCAAGACTTAGCCAGCATACTCTCCGAATGTGGGAGATGATGTGTAACACTTGATCCTTTGGGTGAGTTGCGGTGGATCATCAGGTTAGATAAGAAAGAATTTATTAATATGGGTGAATTCTCCCATGAAAGAGTTATCATCACACATGCAAAAATCCCAGGAGATAGTGCTCACAGTGAAAATGGCACTTGGAAGCTCTCTGAAAGAGACGACCTGTGCTAAATATAGTAGACATACTAGGACTGTTTTTGCAAATGGTGAGAGAAGGGAACACTTTGTTGAAAGGAATGCGAAAACTATATTATTAAAATGAGCACATCGGGTGCTTGGCAGAATCCCCACGTTGAATCCTTGGTCTGTGGGCTACCAGTTATTGTAATGACAAATGCCGAGTTTCTGTACATCCTCCAAAATATTAAATTGGTCCATTAAATTGATGATATAATATTAATCTGTCTGGATAAGAAAGAAGTGTCAACTATGATGGAAGGGCCCAGTAAGACACGTGACACCAGAGGGTGAAATGTGGCCCCTAGGAAGATTCAAAAACTACTACATCAGTGAGGTTTTTAGGAGCACAGTGATTTGGGGCAGGCTACTTAACTCCTTCATAGCATTGGCCAAATTATTATAATTTGAACTTTTTCCCAATAAGGAGGAAGCACATTTTTTGCAGACCTCTTTGGATTCTGGACCCATCATATTCAATACTTGGGAATAGTACTCTGATTAATTTACCAAGTGACATAAACAGAAAAGGCTGTTAGCATTGACTAGGTCCCAGAATAGGAAAATTCTCTAGTAGGACTCTTTTGTATTAAAAATATGCCTTCGATTAGGCCCTCATAACCTAATCACCTCCAAAAGGTCCCACATCCTAATACTGTCACCTTGGGAATCAGGATTTAGCACATGAATATTAGGGAGGCACAAATATTCAGACCATAGAAGACCAGTATCTAGGATATATAAAGAACTCTCACACCTGGACATTAAATGAATAACAATTTAATCAGAATATGGTCAGAAGACACACAGGCATTTTACGGAAGAGAACTATATATGTTTAGTTGATATGCACATAAAAAATGCTGAACATTATTAGCCATTAGAGAAATGTCAATAAACTCACAATGAAATATCACTACACACCAATCAGAACAGCTAAAGTAAAACAAAGTGGTATCACTAAATGCTGGTGAGAAAGCAGAGAAACTGGATATTTCATACATTGATAATTGGAATGTAACATAGTTCATCACTCTGAAAAAGAGTTTGGCAGTTCCTTTTAAAACCAAAAGGAGAGTTACCCTCTTGAACATTTATCCCAGATAAATGAAAGCATATTTTCATGCAGAAATTTGTGCATATGAGATGTGAGTAAATGCAAACACCTTTTGGAAAGCCTGAGAGACAGCAGTATCATCCATGGAGAGCCAAATGAATTTTTCAAAAAGCATGACAGAGAAAGGAACTTGATGGCAAGAATATGAAGCATTGGAGATTCATTTAAGGACAGGCAATAATATCTAATGAATAAAGGAAAGAGTTGGCATGGTTGCTTGTTGCAAATCTCTGTGATCTCATTCAATCCCATGGCTTTCAATACCATCTAGCTACAAATGACTTTCAAATCTATATAACTAGCTGCTAACATCCTCTTGAATTCTAGAATATTTTTACAATTATCTAATGAATAACATCTCAATCTGGCTGTTTAACAAGCATCATAAAATTAATACATACAAGATAGAATGCATGGTACTTCCACTCCCAAATCTTTCTTTAGCTTCTCTCTTCTTAATCATTACATAATCATTCATTTTGATGCTCAAACTTAAACCCTGAAGTCATCTTTGATTTTTTTTTTTTCACCTCACAGCTCACATCTCATCAGCTAGTACTGTCAGTTCTATTAAAAACTATGTCCCCAACTTAACAACTTATGAGCACCTCCAACACCAAACTCAATCCTAAGGCATCAGCATCCCTGACCTGGACCAGTCTGTTTACCTTTCATTCCAGTTCTTTGTTATCACTCACATCCCTGGCACCACCTTACCCTCCTCATAGTCTGTTCTCTGAAACAACTTGTGTGATGTTATGTTGTGTAGATCATATTACTCTTTTGATCAAAATCCTCCAGTGCCTTCACACCACATTAGATTAATATATTGCAGAACCACATATACTTGCACACATACCTTTACAAAGACCCTCAAAGTAACTGCTAGAATCTTCTTTACCTACCTCTTGAGATTTCTCCTACACGCTATTAGCTACAGCTACACTGCTTATGTTTCTTCCGTGAAAATGCCAAACTTACTCCCACTCCAGAGCTTTTATACCTGCTGCCTTCTAGCATGAAATGATTTCCCTCTAGATAATCACAGACTAAGTTTTTGTTTAAATGTCACCTCCTCAGAGAATATATTAGTGATTTCTATCAGAAACATCTGGTCTTCTCTATACATCCCTCACTACCTATTCTGATTTGTTTTTCTTCACAGCACTGACCATTATATGAAATCGTATTGTTTATTTTTCCTCTTTATTTTATTCTGTTAGCACAAAAATTTAAGTTCCATAAGTCAGGTCCACATAATCCAGCAATAAAAACAGTGACTGGCATATAGTGGGCAATCAGCAAATATATTTTGAAGGAATATATAAATGAATCATCTATTTTAATAAAAAAATTAACAATATATTTTAAAATGTGTGTATAAATACTGAGTGAAGTAAGTCAGAGAAGGACACTATAGTAGATATTGCTTACATGTTGAATCTAAAAAAAATGGTACAAATGAACTTATTTACAGAACAGAAATAGAGTTACTGATGTAGAAAACAATCTTATGGTTACCAGGGGGAAGGGGGAGAAGGGTTAAATTGAGAGGTTGGGATTGACATATACACACTACTATATATAAAATAGATAGCTAATAAGAACCTACTATATAGAACAGGGAACTCTACTCAATACTCTGTAATGACCTATATGGGAAAAGAATCTAAAAAAGAGTGGATATATGTATATGCATAACTGATTCATTTTGCTGTACACCTGAAACTAACACAACATTGTAAATCAACTATATGCCAATAAAAATTTTTAAAAATATGTACACATAATCACAAAGGAAACCACATACAAAAGGCTAAACTATAAAAATGACAAATACTGAAATTAGAGAACATCATGCCATAATACTATATATCAATAGTGTAACCTGAATTTTTAAAATAGACAAACTTATACCAAGAAAACTGTTACATAGAATCGTTAGTCTCATTTTAAATAATGTAATTCATATTTTTACTATTGACCTCATGCCACAGACTATCTCAAATTTAGTATAGGTTAATAAAGTAATATTCTGCAAACATATCCTTATAGTTGCTTGAGGATAAAATGGAAACGTTTTGTGGAAGCCTTTTTTAGCTATATAGATACTGAGTTCTTGGGATGATATTTCTTTACTCCAAAAGAGAAATAACTTCTAAAAGAGCAGTCAACATTGGAGTCTCCACATGATTAAGTTACTATCATCTTGAGTCATTCTCTAAAACCCATCCGTTTTTCACACTTGCTAAACTGGTAACTGAAAGGAAATGGAGTAGGAACAACCCACACAAATCTCACTTATTTTTTATGGTGGCACTGGTTAATGAGATTTCTCGAGAGAGTCAGTACTGCTTTTGAATACTTCAAGCCCATGTGAGAATTAGATCTACTGTTAAAACATGTGTAAAGCAAATTCTTGAGAAATAACCTTGGATCATTTCAGGGATATATCTGATATAGACTGAAATAAAATTTTATCAGAATTCCTTTCTCATGTGGTTCTATATCTTCTGTATATCTCCTTTAGTCTGAATGAGAGATTGTTATTATTTTTGAAATATCCAGGAATCATTAGCTTGATTGCATTCTCCAGTAGTCCATGAAGTTTCTGCATTTCCATTTAACTCTAATCACAGTAGCAAGGACAAATATCTGCATGACCTTTTGAGGAATACTAAGGGAAGGTTCAGAAGACACATACAATTTTGTTGATATGTGATTTTGATACATAGAAAGGATTATTCATGGGTGTTTAATTTTAATGATTCTTTGATTAATTCAAATATATACCAAAGAAAATGTTTGAAAATTTCAACATAAACTGTATATCATTTCCTTAATTTACATTAAAATTAAATTATATTAAACCACATATTTTAATGATTTTTCTAAAACTTTAAACTGCAAAAGAAACATGACAAAAATGTGAAGAAAGTTTGCAATTATTACTATAATTACTGACATTATTTAATAATTCTATATTTACTTTCATATATTCCTAGGGTTATTGCTTTATTCCTAGTGGACTTGGTGCAATCTTACCAAATTAAAAAGAAAAAAATATATTATCATCTCATGACTAGGCAACATTACATGTTCTGAGTTATCTTCTGATTTTCGATTATGATAGAGGGCTTGATGACTTCTCCCAGATTATATAAATACTGATCACTAGATATATGTCTCAGCAACCACTTAACAGGAAAAAGGAATTTGTTACACCAGAAAAAATTTCTAAGCCTATACCTGCTGATTTTGTTTATGGTTATAATAACAAAAAGAAAGGAAACAAAATCAGGCTATAAAATATTATAGTACTTTTTTGAGCTTTGGACTTTAGTTTGTTAAACCCATGGGGAAACTGATAATATACTTCATGTAAATATATTATTTATACATTTATAGATTAACCTAAACATGGGCTAAGTGTGATATGTGGCTTGGCATATGACTCAGATGGTTAAAGGCAATTCAGAACAAGTATCCTGAAAAAAGAAAAGAGAAAGATTCATAAATCAGGAGACTTGTATCTGAACTTCAAGCCAGATATTTCTCTTATAATGTTTTATATATAATTTTGACTGTATATATTTACTGTGACATATGCATCAATATTTAACTGTTAAGTAAATGGAATATTGATTTATTCCTCAGTATAGGCTTGGTTCTTATTATCTAAATCCATTTGTTAAAATAGCCTTTCCTGTGCTACTAAAGAAAGGCATCCGATTAAATTGGACTCAAATGTCAGTAATTGTCCAAATATTGATGAAACATACTATCTATAACAGGTAAACATTTTTTTATACACAATTCATCTGGCAACGTCATATTTTTTAAACTTATTTGAGTCATGTAAAATGATTATTTGAATTACAATTGCAACCTTTCAAAATATACAGGTTATAAATTCCATCTTCATATACATAATTATTTCTCCTGGGAATGTGAGTGAATGATTGTTTCTAATTTTGGATATCTTGATATTTCAGCTTTAAGTCATGTGGGAATCATAGCCATCTTTAATGTAGGGGACAGTGATTTAATGCATTGAATAATGATATGATCTAAAACCAAAGTGAAATGTTTGAGACATAGTAGCACTTAGGGTAAACATTTATTGAGTGCTGGGGCAATATATTCATTTCTTTAGGAAGGGTTCTCTTTATGGAGAGTAGGGGCTCTTCTTTCCAGAATAGCAGGCAAGTTAGTTGTCAAAATGGGTGGAAAGGTGAGGCCTGGGACAAGAGACCCAGGGATTACAACAGTGATTAACAGGAAAACATGTATTATTTGAAATTCAGTGATGCTAGGTATTGTTTTTACAATGTTCTTGAATAATACTGAAGTCAGATTTCATTTATATAATCGTTACTTAGTTTTATCACACATTTTATGAGTTTTAACATGTGCTACTATACTTGTTTTGTCAAGAGCTGCGTCAATAATTTTTAATCAATGCATAACAACTTGACATTTTCCAAAGCTCTCAGAATTCCTATCCATAGGTGTATAATATACTTGAATTCAAAATCCCTATTCTCTCTTTAGGTTGTTAAATACCAGGATTTCACTTTGTATATGCATAGTTTTAACATAACTAAGTGAAAATATGCATATTGAATCAATGCAAAATTATGACATTGAGAATACATTATTGATTGCAATGATATATATGTTTAATATTTAATAAAATGTTAGATTATTTATAGTTGTCACTATCTCTGTCCTTCCAGGGGGATGTTTCTGTTAAAAGTCATGCATGCGTATGTGTATATGATGATGATAATAACAATTATAAGAGCTAAGACAAGTGCTCATCCAAGAATTTTGCTTTGAATGATTCATTTAACCCTGTGATGTTGATAATAATTATTCCCATTTAAAGATGAGACACCTGAGGTACTGAGAGATTATAAAACATGTATGTAATGGGTTAAATTATGTCCAAAATTTTAAAATATATGCATATTTAAGACCTAATCCCCAGTACTCCAGAATGTGAATTTATTTGGAAATAGGGTCACTGAAGACCCTATTAATAAAATTAGCTGTAGGAAGACTAAACAGCCAAATCATATTTTGCAGAATTTATAGGGAGAAGTAGATTTTCTGTGCAATTACATAAATGTAATTCAAGATTACCTCACAGGGAATAGTTGATATCTAACTTGTTTTTCTATGTCTCCCTGTCTTTCATAATTAACTCCTGAACATAATTGAGAGTGACCAAGTGATTGTAATCAGCCCTACTTACGTCTCATTTGGCTCGATGAAATTTAATCAGGCTTCTATCTGCTTCATAGGTCCCTAACTTTGGACTGCTTCAAGTTTAAACAAGCACTAAGGTACAAAATATCCCACCTTAACAGTTCATTCTGAAATCTGGCCGACCAGAGAGACACATTTCCTGTAGAAAAGCCCTAGTTTTTGTACCTGGTCAGCCCACCTTGCTGCCCTACTCCCCACAATGTTCTTGCTAGTTCTGCTTTCCTCTCCCCAGTAAAGAAAGCCCTTTTTACTTTGATTTAGAGATGCCTGCGATTCATGAGGTCTGAGTCCTCTCCCTATTGCAACTTTGAATAAAATCTTTGCTTACCTAAGCCAAGATTTATCTGACAAATGCTTGGATTTTTATGAATATTAAGCTTTCTTACATACAATATCCTGTTTACTTTTAGAGTTTACAGAGAACGTAGAACTAATAAAACAAAGGTCTCTGTAAATAACAGGTTCAACAATTTTACATACAAATATATATATAAATATATATATATATATATATATACACACACAAACATGTGTGTGTGTGCGTAGAGACTGTGATAGGGATAAGGTATAGATATATAGAAAAAAGTTTCTTTACATAACTAAGAGATGAATCCCTATGTATCTATCTATCTACCTACCTACCTACGTGCCTATATTAAGTTGGAAAGCATCAGTGACTTTACTAAGCTCCATAGCAGTGTAGTGAATAGAATATTAGTGAAAGATGTATTACATCAAAACAACTTGACATTTTCCAAAGCTCTCAATACTCAGCTTCATTTTAATTCAACATTCTTGTACTTCCTTTGAGTGGATAATGTTGTAAGTCAATGTTATAACAGGCATTTTAAAGATATAAGAAGTTTTTTTAATGCTAGTCATGTATATAACTAATACAGTTTTAAAATAAATAGCAATTTCTGGAGGAAATCAAACTCTCTATAAATAAATATACAAGATAAAATGACCCTTATTGGGCTTCCCTGGTGGCGCAGTGGTTGAGAGTCCACCTGCCGATGCAGGGGACACGGGTTCGTGCCCCGGTCCGGGAAGATCCCACATGCCGCAGAGCGGCTGGGCCCGTGAGCCATGGCCGCTGAGCCTGTGCGTCCGGAGCCTGTGCTCCGCAACGGGACAGGCCACAACAGTGAGAGGCCCGCGTACCGCAAAAAAGAAAAAATGACCCTTATTCACTGAATACAAATTTTCAATATATAAATATACATGCAAATGCATAGATGTACAAATTTGAATGACTTAGTGTTAGTTATTTTTCTATAAAAATATATATTGATATATTTCTGTTTATGATAATACATTATGACATTCATAAGTTTTCTTACTTAAATAGCTGATTTATTGAGATATATATGCCATAAAATTCAACTTTAAAGTTTATGAGTCAGTTATTTTTACTTTATTGATAGAGTTGTACAACCATCCCCACTCTCTAATTTCAGAACATTTCTATAACCCCACAAAAAAATCCTGTATATCTTTGTAGTCACTCCTCATTGCCCTCTGCCTCTAGCCCCTGGCAACAGCTAATCTGCTTTCTGTTATTATGGATTTGCCTATTCTCAACCCATTATATAAATTTCAATTAAATTTCATGTAAATCCTTATTCAATATGTAAGTTTTTTGTAACTGAATTCTTTTCCTTATAATGCTTTCAAAATTTGTCCATGTTGTAGCAGTTATCAGTACTTCATTCCTTTTTATTGCTGAATACTTTTCCATTTATTGATATACACAATTTGATTATCCATTCATCTGTTGTTGGGTATTTGGACTGTTTCTGCTGGACACAGGCATACCTCAGGTTCAGTTCCAGACCACCACAATAAAGCAAATATCACAATAAAGTGAGTCACACACATCTTTTTTGGTTTCCTAGTGCACATAAAGTTATGCTTAAACAATGCTATAGTATATTAAGTGTGCAATAGCATTATGTCTAAAAAATTGTATATAGTGTAACTAAAAATACAAAACAAAATCCAATGACAATAGTAACATTAAAGATCACTGATCACAGATCTCCATAACAAATATATTTACAATGGCTAAGTTTGAAATATTTCAAGAATTACCAAAATGTGACACAGAGACATGAAGTGAGCAAACGCTGTTGGAAAAATGGCACCCATAGACTTGCCTGAGGGAAGGTTGCCACACCTTCAATTTTTAAAAAATGAAAGTATCTGTGAAGTGCAATAAAGCGAGGCTCTAATAGACAAAGTGTGCCTGTGTTATGAATAATGCTGCTATATACTTAGTGTACAAGTTTTTGTTTAGACTTAAGTTTTAAATTCTCTTGTTTATATACCTGGCAGTGGAATTTTCGGTCATATTGTAAATTTACGTTCAACATCGTAAGAAAGTGCCAACTGTTTTTAAAGTGGCTGCACCATTTTACAATTTTGCTCCCAATGTAAAATGGTTCCAATTTTCCACATCCTTGACAAAACTTGTATTTGTCTTTTCTTTTTGATTTTAACCATTCTAGTGGGAATAGTGTCTTATATGGATTTGATTTTTCATTTTCCTGATAACTAATGATGTTGAGCATATTTTCCAGTGCTTCTTGGTATTTCTTCAAATCCTCGACCACTTTAAAAATCAGGTGTTCTGTCTTCTGATTTTGAATTGTGAGAATTCTAGATGTATACTGGATATCAGTTCTTTATCAGATGTTTGATACATACCTGACATATATCTGATATCATAAATATATCTGATCTAATAAGAGATATCAGACCTGATAATATAAATATTTCTGGTATTATACAACTGATAAATGACATTTATTTTTCCCATTATACTGGTTGTCTTTATTTTCATAAAAGTATCATTTGATGCAAAAATATTATTACTTTTGATGACATCAAATTCTTTTCTGCTTGTGCTTTCATTGTTATATCTAAGAATCAATTAACCAATCAATGTCACAAACATTTACTTCTACATTTTCTTCAAAGAGTTTTATAGTTTTAGTTCCTACTTTTAGGCATATGACTAAATTTTAATTAATCTCATATATGATATGAAGTTTGGGTCCAAACATATTCTTCTATATGAGGATACCCAATTATCCCAGCTCTGTTTCTTATAAATACTGGGTATTTGATGATAATCTTTTTTCTTTCAGCACATTGAATATGTCATCTCACTGTATTCTGGCCTCTCTGGTTTCTTAAATGAAATCAGCTGATAATCTCATTTATGACTCCCTGTACATGCTGAGTAATTTCTCTATTGTTGCTTTGGAAAATCTCTTTCAAGAGTTTGATTATGAATAATACAGGTGTATCTCTTTATATGTATCATACTTTGTTTGTTAAGCTCCTTGGATATATAAATTAATGTTCTTAATAAAATTTGGGAAGTTTGAAATCATTATTTCTTCCAATATTCCTTCTGCCCCTTTATCTCTCTCCTCACTTTCTGTGAATTATATTATGTGCATTTTGGTATGGTTGATGGTGTTCCACAGATCTCAGAGGTTTTAATCATTTTTCTTCCTTCTTCTTCTTTCTCTTCCTCTGATTGGATACTTTCATTTTTAAAATTTTTATTTATTTTTTATTTTATTTTATTTTATTTTTTTGTGGTACGCGGGCCTATCACTGTTGTGGTCTCTCCCGTTGCGGAGCACAGGCTCTGGATGCGCAGGCTCAGCGGCCATGGCTCACGGGCCCAGCCGCTCCGCGACATGTGGGATCTTCCCTGACCGGGCCACGAACCCATGTCCCCTGCATCGGCAGGCGGACTCTCAACCACTGTGCCACCAGGGAAGCCCTGATTGGATACTTTCAATTGACCAATCTTCAAGTTTGCTAATTAATTCATCTGCTAGCACTGAGTACCTTCTGCAGCTGAGCACCTCTAGTGAATTTTTTATTTCAGTTATTGTACTTTTCAACTCCAGAATTATATTTGGTTCTTTTAAGTCTTTGTCTAGTAAATCTAACACATGAGCTCCTTCTGGGAGAGTGTCTATTGACAATTTTTTCTCCAATATATGAGGTATCTTTTCCTTTATGTTCACATGTCTGGATGTTTTGTTTGTTTTGAAACTGGAAATTTTAAATAATATAATGTGACAAGTACGGTAGTCAAATATCACACTCAGGATGTATCACCATTGCTGTTTGTTGTTTTTGTCACTGCTATTGTTTGTTTTTTGACTTTTGTAAACTAAATTAATTCACTAAAATATATATCATTTGTATTGTTTGGCCAGTGAAGCCTCTGCTTCATTACCGTAACTGTCATCTGAAGATCATATAGAGATCTTCTTAGTTCCTTGCACTAAGAAGTCTCCCAGTCTCAGTCAAGTTCTTTGTGCATACCCTGACAATGTACAGCCCTGACTTAGTCTTTACTTTGTTTGTGCAGAGCCTCATAACCAGCTGGAGATGAGAGATAAGTGCTTTCTGAGATATTTCCTGGGCATGTACAGAGCCCTTTACATATGCACGGCCTTCTAAATTTGCAGGAATATGCTGGAGGTTTTCAGAGCACCCTATGGGTATCTCACTCCTCTGCTTTCTTCCTTAAGTTTTTTGGCCAGTCTTTTGTTTTCCCCAGTTGTTATCCCTGTCTCAGACAGGTGCAATGTTAATTAATTTCTTCCAACTGATTACAACAAATGCTGCAGGGAAAGTGCTACTCACACCTAGTGAGCTCTCAATTAGTTAATGTGCATAAGATTTGTGAGTTAGAATTTCCAAATAGTGGCCAGCCATGTTAAATATGGCAATTCTCCAGGATTAGAGCTTTTGGGGACTTCCAAACCCATTTTGCCACCTAGTGGCTGCTAGGCTTCTGGTTTTCATGGCTACTGTAGTTGTGAAGCTGATGGTTTGCAAGGCTACTGTGGAATTGAGTAAGGGGGATGGGAACATTACAAGTTAAAACATGACACACTTCACCGTTTGTTCTGATATTCAGTCATTTCTCTTGAATAAATGATCCTCATATGCTGATAAGGCTTTGGTTAATTATCAGAGTTTTGTCCTTATAAGAAGGGAAAATGGCCATGAGAAGATACAGATTTATAAGGAGAATGTCATATGATGATGAAAGCAGAGGCTAGAAGGAAGCAGATGCAAACCCCAAAATACCAAGAATTGAAGGCCACCACCAGAAGCTAGGAAGAGGCAAGAAAGATTCTTCCTTACAGGTTTCAGAATAAAAATGGTTCTGCTGACACATTAATCGCAGACCTCTGGACTTCATAACTGTGAGATAATAAATTTCTGTTCTTTTAAGCCACCTAATTTGTGGCACTTTGATATGGCAGCCCCAGGAAGTAACTACAATGACTGAAGAAGTGTGCTTTTCTATGAGTATCACATCTTGAAGTACAGTATGTACTACCGATGCCATTTTACTGGTGAGGTTAACTTTTATCACTTAATTTAACGTACTGTCATGTTACTTCACTGTAAAATTTCTTTTTTCTTTCGTAATTAGTAATTATCTTATGATAAATACATTAAGATTATTCAGATATACTATTTCTCATTATAGTTTTACCTACTAAGTTTGCATTTATTAATGAATCTTGCCTACAACAATTGTTATCGTTGTGTTTGACTAATGTTGCTTTCTATTTCTATTATTTCTTCTGCATTTGTTTATTTGAATTCTACTGTAGAATTGAGGTCTTCCTTCTACACTATTTATGTACTCAGTTGTTTATTTACATCTTTATGGATTCATTGGTACTTATTTTACTTCATGCATTACACTATACTACTATACGTGCTTTTTTTCCCCCTCAAATTACCCCAGACTTGGCCACTAGGATCTCCTTTAAACTGTCTGCTTTGTTCTTCAAACACATATATTAGATCATTTCCTTTTTTTTCCAGCACCACAAGATGTTCTAATTTCCTCTTCTACTTTCCCTGCCTCAGTTCTAGAATCAACCATTTTTTTTTATTGGCGAATTAAAATGTTTAAAGAACAATTTTCCCAGGAATTTTGTTTTAATTCCTTTAGATAAAATTCTACCAAGTCCAGTGATGAGATATAGAAAGATAAAAACATCAGTGAATATGTATAGTTTAATATTATCTTAAAAACAAAGCCTTAGACATTATGTTTGATAAATTTTAAATGCTTATAAGAATTCATATTGTGGGGGAAACATAGGTAATACTTGTAGATAGGCTCTCTTATTGGCAAATGCCTGAGTCATAGGGTATCCATCTGCAACAATGCTGTCACGCATTAACATGCATCCTCTGCCTACGATATTTTGGGCAATCTTTGAAGGCCTTACATTGTCCTATTTAATCTTCATGAAAAGCTTCATCATACAGGTACTATATCTTAGGTCCAGAAGACAGACAACTTGATAATTGTACCATAGCTTGAAATGGTGGGGAAGGGACTGACTTCAGATGCATTGACTCCAGAGACTGTGCTCCTAAGAATTACATTTAACAATGTTATTTAATAAGCATGCTTTTGAATAGGATGCTTTTGACAACAACCAACAGAGAATATAAAAAATGCATAGAGGCACACATGTGTGCGTGTATATTTAAATTAGTTCAAATACTTATAACACATATCACTCACACAAATAGAATCTTATGCTAGGGCAGGTTTCCAAGCAGTACATTGGTGATATTATCAAGAACCCTATATTAACCACTGTCAGCTTGATCTTCTGATTGGTGTCATGGTGGCCTCAGCACTGTTATCCTTCACAAACAAACATACCAACTGACAAGGAAGGAGATGGATTAGTTATTTCTGTGGTTATTAGATTAAAAAATCACCACCACTAGCAACAAAAACATAACAAACAAAAACTGGAAAACAATTTCCAGATGTCTTCCACCAGGGCCACCTCATGAATTCACAGCCCAATCCTAAGACAAGCAATGGCGACATAATATTTCAGTGAGTAAATTGGCCAAATGATTTCTTATGTAATGTATCCTGGGAATTCTACCAGAAATAATTCTAAAGTTTGGAATTTACTCACCTAGTCCACATTTTAACAAATTATTGCACACATCCAAATTTCCTCCTTTCATTATGAAGCTGGAGAGCCTTACCAGTTATGGTTAAATATCTAAAAAATTCGGCAACCTCAACAACTATCTGATGGCAGTTAATATTTTGAATAAACATTATTTCACATTTTTTGATACAGACAAGTATTATGAAGCTTTTCTCAAAACTTGCCCAGTTATTATAGCTTTACCAGAAATCACTTAATAGTTTCTCTCGACTTCTTTCACACGAGGACATGTAGTCAATGGATTTCATGAAAGCAGAACTTTGTCTTCATTTATATGGCAGCAAAATATGTTTCTTAGTTTTCAGAAAATCCCCCTTTGAATAAAAACTGACTTCCTAGAAATAATGAGTTGTCATTACCTTCCTGACGTTGAAGTAGATTATAAAGTTTATTATATGTAATTGCTTTACAGAAAGTAAAAATGTTATTTTAAAAATTTTATAGATGGTTTCAAAGGGCTGAAGAATCATTTTTGTGTTATATATTTATAATACTTAACTGAACTTACATAATCTGCTCCTCTGCTGGACTCTAAGCTCATTATTTCTAGGAATAAATCTATATTTTCCTCCCAGTCTGTACATTTCCCAGAATATTCCTGACATATTGATTGCTCAAAAAATATTTTGTCAAAAATGATAGAACAAGTAATTTGCTTCATTTTTATGACCAATGATTTTATTTACCAAACCAAAAATAAAAATCAATAAGAAAATAAAGACCTCCTCAAGTGGAAACTAAAGTACAGGCATACCTCAGAGATACTGCAGGTTCAGTTCTAGACCACTGCAATAAAGCGAGTATCACAATAAAGGGGGTCACACACATTTTTGCTTTCCCAGTGCACATAAAAATTATGTTTACATTATACTGTAGTCTATTAAGTGTGCAACAGCATTATGTCTAAGAAACGTACATACCTTAATTTAAAAATACTTAGTACTAACAAATGTTAACTATCATCTGAGCCTTCAGTGAGTCATAATCTTTTTGCATTAGTAACATCAATGATAACAGCTCAATAATTTAAAAAAAAGTTTGAAATATTGAGAGAATTGCCAAAATGCAACAAAGAGACACAAAGTGAGCAAATGCTATTGAAAAAAAAAAAAAAGCCACTGATAGACTTGCTCAACGCAGGGTTGCTACTAACCTTCAATTTGTAAAAAATACAATATCTGAGAAGGGCAATAAAAGAGCTGCAATTAAACAAGGTATGCCTGTATTTCATTTAGGCTAAAATAACTTAAAGATATAAGTGCATATAGAGTATACAAATACAATATATACTATATTAATTCTTAAAAAAGCAGGGACCTAAGGTTTATTGATCAGCTTTGGAGAAAGTTTGCACTGTTTCTTTCCTTTTTTTTTTTTTTTTTTGCGGTACGCGGGCCTCTCACTGTTGTGGCCTCTCCCATTGCGGAGCACAGGCTCCGGACGCGCAGGCTCAGCGGCCATGGCTCACGGGCCCAGCCACTCCGCGGCATGTTGGACCCTCCCCGACCGGGGCACGAACCCGTGTCCCCTGCATCGGCAGGAGGACTCTCAACCACTGCACCACCAGGGAAGCCCTGCACTGTTTCTTAATAGGCTGGGTTCTATTTTAGATTCTTCATTTTAGATATAACCAAATTGAAAATTTAATCACAGAAAGATATTAAAAATGATTCATTTATCAAAAAATATCAGAGTGCCTAATATAAACACGCAAGAAGCGACACTTTTATATTTCTTAAAATTATGAAATATAATGCTTTTCCTAGCTCAGACCTTTTTTCCTAAAGTACTATATCCCTTAGAAGTTGCTTTAGTGAGTGTCTGTTAGTGAAAAGCTTTTTTAGGTTTGATGTATGAAAATGTCTTATTAAAACCTCATATTTGAAATGTATGAATGTATAAAATATCTCATAACCACTGAATTAAGGAGCATTTTAAGATTCAAATGAAAAACGAATTGTCTCTTTTCAGTGACTGAAGCAAACTGTTTTAGATTTATTTTACATTGTATTGATTTGTAGGAATTAAACATTTTGAATATTAAATCTCTATTGTTTATATGTTGCTAATATTTTCTCTCATTTTAGAACTTCATTTCTTGTAGTTGCATTTTATGATGAAATAACAATAAAAGAAGTTACTGCTAATATAAACAAATTATAATTTTTCTATGTATTGCACATTTTGACTTAAATTTTTTTTCCTGGGGCAATATCAGCCCTCTTTGCCTGTCTTTTTTCCCAGATCTCCCTGTTAAACTTATGGTTGGTCTGCCTTTTCGTTTTATCAGTAGTAGAGCTGATATTTGATTTCCCAAATGTTTAAATAATTTGTCCATCTTTCAACTAATTCTGAACTTGAGTGAGAAGAATGGTTACTTACTGGACCCTATATATCTCAACTTTATTGCATCTTGCTTTTTGCCTTTGTTAATATTATTTTTTTTTTAAAATTATATCATGTAATATATATTATCATTAATCTATTCCTTTCCAGTTATCAATATAACAATATAATTTGATGTCAGTGCATTTCACTGTATTCCATGTCAGTGCATATTTTTCCACTTCATTCTTTTTAAAGTCTGTACAAGTCCTTCTGTGAAGGTTTCAGGATTTATTGAACCTGCCTCTCCAAAACATGGGACAATAATAGTCAGGGATGCCTACTCCAGACACATGTGCCAATTCTGAGTCTTGATTCAGATTATTGAATTCTTATATATATATATATATACATTTATGTATTTTTTGTTTATTTATTTTTGGCTACATTGGGTCTTTGTTGCTGCGAGCAGGCTTTCTCTAGTTGCGGCGAGTGGGGTCTGCTGTTCTTTGCCGTGCGTGGGCTTCTCATTGTGGTGGCCTCTCTTGTTGCGGAGCACAGGCTCTAGAAGCGCAGGCTTCAGTAGTTGTGGCACGCGGGCTCAGTAGTTGTGGCTCACAGGCTCTAGAGCTCAGGCTCAGTAGTCGTGGCGCATGGGCTTAGCTGCTCCGCAGCACGTGGGATCTCCCCGGGCTCGAACCCGTGTCCTCTGCATTGGCAGGTGGATTCCTAACCACTGCGCCACCAGAGAAGCCCAGATTATTGAATTCTAAACATGATTTTCCTTCCCACCAGTATTTGATAGCCAATGAGACGACTGGTCACTAACTTATTTACCAGTTTTTTTGATCCTCAAATATGTGAAGAAAAAACAGTTTTACTTTTATACTTGGACTCCTGAAAAAGAAACCAGCTCAGCATTATTCCACAAATGGGATACTCAGCATTATCCCACAAAATTTTAAAATTTTTCATGTTTGACTCACAGATATAGAAAACAAAGTTATGGTTACCAAAGGGGGAGAGGGAGTGATAAATTAGGAGTTTGGGATTAGCAGATACAAACTACTATATATAAAATAAACAACAAGGCCCTACTGTATAGCACAGGGAACTACATTCAAAGTTCTGTAATAAACTATAATGGAAAAGACTATGAAAAAGAATATATATATATGAATCACTTTGCTATATTCCAGAAACTAACACATTGTAAATCAACTCTACTTCAATAATAAATAAATAAATAAATAAATAAAATTTCTCATGTTTATTAGCAACCATCAATCAATAGTGCATGAGGTCCACACTTAAGTATCAGAGAAAATCTAACAGACCAGCTTTCACAATTAACCCTTAACTTGTAGGTCACTAATAAATTATTTGAAATAGATGTAATCCAACATCTACCAAGAGATTTCTGAGAATTGATACATATACAACACTGTAATAGAGACTCCCTGTTTTCCTAGACTATCTTTGCCATTAGGATGGGTGCTTTGCTTTTCTCAGTCATTTTACACAGAAGAGAGTTATCACTATTTATGTGCTGATATCTGTCACATTCCTGAATTTTTCTTCTCTTTCTTCTTAGCTTAGAGTCCAGATATTTGTGATTTTATCACTTATCACAGCAGCCTAAAACTTGATGTAGTCTTCTACATTTAGAACATATATTTGTGCAAGCCAGAAACCTTTATAAAACAATTTGCCTTCTCTAACCATGCAGGGTTTTGAGCACTGTTTATATGAATTGATTCCATCAGAAATTCAGAGCCTCTAACCATTAATGGTCACTGAACAATGCCCTGAACCACTACAATTCTTTCCTACACTACTCATCTTTCTACAATAGTTTTTTAAATCAATTCCAGACTCTGCAAAACTTGGCAACTCTACCTTCTGCCTTTTTCTCAATAGAAGAAATTACCTCTTAACTACACAATGGAATAGAATACACTGGATTGACAGACTCTCTTGTTTTATCTGCCAAATGCCTGGCACTTGGGACCATCAAGTCCTTTTTCACTTCTTTTATACTGGAGAGGCACTGCACTTTCTACATTTTCTCATCTCATTCACTCACAATCTTGTATTTTTTTCTTTTATTCTTTATTTCCAACCATCCACTTGGCTTATTCCTTCCCATCCAGGCTCTTTCAATAAACGTACGTACAAACATAAACTGTTCTCAACTGCTGTAATACTTTCCCAACACCTTTATATATTGTTCTGCTTTTTTTTCTCTTCCCTTTCAAAATATATCAAAAGAACTGTTTATCTTGTTACCTCCATTTATTCATCTACCACTCACATCTCACTGAACTGGTTTATGGCTTCTGAACACACTACATATTGAACCTACCTCTATGCCTTTTACTAATGTCTTGCCATGTCACACATTCTAAGTTCTAATTTTTAATCTTGACCTTTTTTTGGAGGAAATGTTGGCCTTGATGAACAAACTTGTCCTCCTTGAAATAGTCTTATCCCTGGCCTTTCTAAAAAACACCTCCTCTTGGATTCCCTTCTTGTTCACTGGCTGCTTCTCCTCACTCTCCACTCAGCCTTCTCTTCTTCTATCAAACCCTTAAGTGAGGGAAACTATCAGTGTTTCTCCTCTTATTGTCATATTCCCTAGTTGATTTCATCCATTTGAATGCTTTTAATTTTATTGATGATTCCCCAGATAAATATTATATCCATGGTCATTTCTCCTAAGGTCAAAAAAATGCAAGGGTCTAAAAGATATTTTCACTTTTATGCCTCTTAGGTACATCAAATTCAAAACACTAAACTGAACTCATAATTAATCTTCATTATATCGAAAACAACCACCTTTTCACTGTCCCTATATTGTAAATAACATTACCTTTCAAGTTATTCAAGTCAAAAATCCGAAAGAAACAATTTATTGCCTTGTATCCTTATTCCTCATACTCAACCTATCACTACATCTACAGAAAATCTATTTGAATTATCTGTTCTTTACACTTCTTTACATTTATATTAGCTACCCTCCAACTGTCCCTGGACACCTTTGCTTTAGCTTAGTATTCTTTTAACACTTAGTATATTCTGTATATAGTCTTCTTTAAGCAGTTAGTATATTCTGAGGTTCTTCTGTATTGGGTCATCTCATCTAATAAATTCTTACTCACTCAACAGATCTCAGATCAACCATCACTTCTTCAAGAAGCCCTTCCAGATTAGATTAGATACCCATGGTATAACCTCTAGAATACCATCTGCTTTCTTTTTTATGATATTCATAACATTCCCAACATTACTTGATTTTTTCAACTTTTATTTATCTCTCAAAGGATGTTCCATAATCACAGAACCTGATCATACACTATTATACTGTCCAGGCAAAATAGGTCAAAAAAGAGAATTCCATAAATATGTTAATTATTTTGCAATGAATACTTTCAAGATGGTCCCTACAAATAATGCTGCAGTAAATATTTTGCACATTTATCTTTCCCCTCTTTTGAAAAACTACTTATATTAAACTCAGAAATAGCCTTACATTATATGTATACTTTTTCATAGATCATGTCTATTGCAATTAAATATTTGTACCAATCTATACACCTCCATTAAAGATTGTATGAGAGTGCTTAGTTTTTCAAACCATTGCTGACTTTAGGCATTATTTTGTAAATCTGGTAGGAGGAAATGAGTTTTCATCATTATCTTAGTTGGCATGTCTATTTATTATTCAGTGGTTTTAGAATATTTTGCTAATATGACACATATTTCTTTACAAATTAATTGTTTTGGACATTTGTCTATTTAATTTTTGGAATTTTTTAACTCACAGGATTCATTATTATTTCAAGGATAACTATAACTGCTGATCTGAAAGCAGTGCTGTTGCAGAAAATACCATGTGTCTCAATTAACTTGAAGAATTATTTCACAAATTATGGACAGTGTATAAATAAAAAGTGAAATTCATGATTTACAAAGTGATAAATACTGTAAATTCCATTTGCAAATACCAATTATATTACCAAATAAATAAATGAGTTTTTAATTGCATAATTATGTGAATGGAAATGACTGACATGCCCAAATCAATGTAAAAATGAACATTTTATTCATGTTAGTAAAACTTCAAAGTATTTGATAATTAGACTCTTTCTAACTTCAGAAGAAAAACAAAAGAACCAAAATGAAGACAAAACAAGAGTATGATTTGTTGTCTTACCCAAGAATATCCTAGAACTGAAACTGTATGAAGATTGATTTACCCTTTATCTTTTATGTGTACAGACCTTTGAAGTCTGGATGGCTGTCACTATTATGATTAGGATTGAACATTAGTTCTCTCCACACAACACTGGGTAGATTAGAAGTAAAATTGGAACTTCTGACAGCCATGACTTGGATGTAACCATCTTGTTCATTTTTTCCTACTTATTCGTGTTACATTTCTTATTTGATGTTAGAAAACAAAAACAAATTTGTACTTTTCCTTGTAAGAGAGCCAGTATATTATGGTTTCTTGCCACAATAGGGTAATATATCTTCACAGTGAGATGAAAAACCTGTAAAAATATAAAAATATAACCCTGATACCATTTTAAAATATAATTTTTCTCTAATATTAGTTACTATAAAACATAGCCAGAGTAAGATATTAATTAAATAATATGTGAAGGTAATTTAAAAGGTGAATTTTGGGCTTCCCTGGTGGCGCAGTTGTTGAGAGTCCACCTGCCGATGCAGGGGACACGGGTTCGTGCCCCGGTCCGGGAAGATCCCACATGCTGCGGAGGGGCTGGGCCCGTGAGCCACGGCCGCTGAGCCTGCGCGTCCAGAGCCTGTGCTCCGCAATGGGGAGAGACCACAACAGTGAGAGGCCCGCGTACCGCAAAAAAAAAAAAAAAAAAAAAAGGTGATTTTTTCTTATTGCAAATAAGTTTTGTGTTATTACATGGTTATTTAAAGATTAAGTTTACATATGTGTGCCTCTAATTGTTGAATGTGTATTTTTAGAATATTTTCTTTATCAAGTTAAATTATTAGTATTTGTTGCTATATAAATGAAACTTTCATATGATATATGCTTTGGAAGTAATTGGCAGTAAAAACTCTAATGGCATTACATAAATAGTTTCAAACAGAATTCATAGAATACATCAACTTTGATAATCAATATACACTGAAAATGTTTATTTATGAATAAGGACTTATTCATAGTACAGAAAAGATATATTAAAATAAATTCAGTATATTTGAGTGAAAAAGATAAGGGATTTTGATCTACTTGCTTCTCTATATTAAACTTACATGCACTCTCATTTAGTCCTTTTTCTGTTTATGTGTATATGTAAGTGTGTTTGAACCTTCCGGATAAGTACCATATTTTATGTTACTTTTTATTCTTGAAAGCAGTTAGCACAAGGCTTACTATACAGTGCACCAAATGTGTGTTTAACTTCCAATGGCAAATATTTTATGAATGTTATATATCTTATCACAAATTGAATGTACGTTCCTAGAGATCACAATAAATAATAGATATTTGTTAGCTATTAAGTAATGCCTTGTATATCCATATGGTGCACACATAAATAACTTCATAATCGTAGAATATTTAATGGCATTAATAAATGTTCATGATTAAAGTGTGGATAAAATTTTGAAATAAAGCAGATATAAATATATATAAATTTAAAATATAAATATATGACATTATATAAGCATAATGTTTGACTTGAATGTGTCCAGTGGACTAGTGAATTTCAAAAGAGAAAAATAAAACTGAAAAAATACCAGAGTAACTTCAGTATTTATGGTAAGTCCCCTTTACTTTTATACATGGAAACATAAAGAAAACATTACCATAATTGACAAATATTAATATATCAACAAGAGCTTAAAAATTATTGCATGATGAAGCACTCTGGTGAGGATTCTGATTTATAGCTAAAAAGATGAGATATTTGTCATGTAAATATCTTGAAGAAAATACAAACATCTAACTATTTCCATACTTTTATCCATCCATCCACCCATTAATCCAGTGATTTTTTTTTCAGATATCTATCTATCCAACTAAATACAAAAAAAACCTTATAAAAAAGGAGGCACATCCACACATATATATGAAATAACATATGATTCCTTTGGCTTTTGCATATATTATTTGTATATATGTACAAATATATCTGTTTATTTGTCTGTCTATATGTTCATCTGTCTCTATTATCTCTCCCATAGGGTCCTTAAAGCTCAGGCAGCAACTTTTGCTATATGTGGCAGTTTAGTTACTCAAAGTGAAGTTTTTGGAGCCAAATTAAGCCATGTTTTGAGCAGGCTTTTAAGTTTGGCTAGAGTGAGCAGGGAGGCAAATTCAAAATAATGCTTTAGAATAAAGATACTTGGGTACTGGAAAAAACCTGACAATTACGAGGTGAGATATTACTGCAGGTGAGTGTAAGGTTGTTAATCGACTAAATAATTGATTTTCCTGTGTGGCTACAAATAAGCCTCAGAGACTTAATATGGCTATGCATTTGACATAAAAGGAGAATAAAATAAGCAAGTAAAAGTGATTTCATATAGTTTGTAGCCTTTTATTGAAATCATATTATAATTATGAATAATTTCCTTGAATGATCTGTACATCAATTTTTTAAATCTTAAATTCAAGAATACGCATTTATTTAAAAAGTTTATCTAGTTTTGGAAAATATTTTTCCATTCTCACCTGGACTCCTGATATAGCCTCTAAACATACCTTCCTGTTTCTTATTTCTTGTCCCATAAAGCATCCTTCACATTTAAAACATATACCTAACTTTGCCCCATCTCTACATAAAATTTTCTTCTCTGTGTTCTATGAGAAAATGTCCAAAGTTATGAGCTTAAGACCATAAAATGATAAGAAAAATATTTATGCTGAAATTACTAAAAGTAAATAAACAATTTTGGTGCTTTATGAAGTCATTTACCCTTAATACGAAATTTAGTTCTCTAGACCACAATGTACTAAGGTGTATCTTCAATTTAACCATGAAGAACTGAAGCAAATGCCCAAAGACAGTAAATGAGAAATCCAGATGAAATCCTTAATTTCTCTAATGTCAAAGCTTGTGCTTTAAAGCTACACTACTTATGCTATATAAAATTCTCTAAGATTCGAAGATCTGGGCTCATCCTATTCACTTTGTCTCTGTTATTTTATCACACAGCAGAGCATCACTAGGTGCTGTACTAGTTTTAACATTCTTTTATCTATGTGATATTTTATTAAATATTAAATATTTAAGAAACACCAATTACAAAACAACAATAAGTATGAAAATAATAATTGTTCTGTCTACCTAAATTTTTCTCTGGTATCTCAGATATACCTATATCTATAGCTATAGCTATATCCATCTATATCATCTCTCTCTGTATTACATCTTTATGTCTATATTATTACATATAAGGAGATTATAACTGTATTTTTGTTAAATATTTTTCACTACCCTTTTGTAAAATGTACAGAAGAGCTTGCAATTAAAATAGTGAAAAAAGACTGTGATTAGTATAAAGAAAAAAACATGGAACACTTAAACATAAGATAACTTTAAGAGCAAAGTGAAAAAAAAATCATAACAGCACTATTGTACATACTCGATGGCATAACATATAATTAAATTTTACACTCTTTTGATATTTAGATTAAGTCCCTAAAAGAAATAAAATATGTATTTAGTTTGCACTTATTTCTGTGTAATATTTTCACTTTTTTCTTGGCAAATTATATTTTTCATTACTCTTTATACTTTAATAAATTAAATGTTTATATTTATGTATATGATTTAAATATATATTATGAACACTGCTGAATTGTAAAATCAACATATTATTTCAAATGTAGTATCTAAAATGTATTTGTTTACTTTAAATCACTAATTATAAATAACAAAAAATGAGAAAAATATTAAAAACTGTTATGGAAGTGTGTTGTATACTGGCATGTATTGTAAATATTGGGGGAGGGGTATCTGTGTTATATGCACAGTGCTTCTCTGGTGATTTGAGACAATTGAAATGTTATTGAAATTTTTTTTCCACACCAACTTATAACACATAAGATACCAGTACTGGCCATATTTACTATTAGACTTGATTAACATCATCCTTTTTAATCTCCTTTTGTTATTTTGTATATCCTCAACTGGATCAACACTGAAAAATGTGGACCTGTATCTTGCTAAATCCAAATGCAGATCAATTTTTGTTAACACACACGTGTCAACAACAATATTTACCAAAACCATATGCCCTGTGATGTATGCTGAATCACATGCTTAATCTGCTTACAGATTAAAGGAAATATTTTCACACAAATGTCTACAAATATTTCTCCATATGTCTGGCACTGCCACATGCCATAGAGATCAAGTTGAGCATATACACTCCTTTTGATTACCTGCCATTAGCCAACTTCCACCATATGGCTTTAGTTTTAACACTGCTGTGTGTCGACACAGGTAAGATATTATTGAGAGTGCACAAAAACTTGAAATTTCCCAGGCTCTTAGTGAAATGATTTTTTAATTTTTATAAATTCCCATTCATATCTAACTTATCAGGAAATACCACTGGCTATATTTTGAATATATATTTAGCTTAAGATACTAGTCTGAGCCACTTAGCCTCCCAATGAGCCACCATGCTTCCTTAATATTGTTATGAGCCTACAGTAGGTTCATAACAAAGAAGTTAGAGTGATCCTTTAAATACATAAGTCAGTTCACATCACTCACTAACTCAAATCCCTACACATCTCTAATTTTCTCCAGAATGAAAAACAAAGTTGTAAAAATGGGATACACAGTGGTAAATAATCTGACTTCCTATCACTTCCCTGACTTCAGAGCCTTCCACTTTTCTTATTTTCTTGCTCCAAACACCACTGGCTTCCTTGTTTGGTAGTTAAACTTTCAAATCAGGTCCCTTTCACTAACTGTTTACTCTGCCTGAAATAGACTTTCATAAAATAACCAAATAGCTAACTCCATAATCTTTCACACATTTTTGTTATAAACCATCTTACCAATGAGACTTATCTCAATTACTTAATTTAAATATGTAAGCTGGCCCTAGCACTCTATATCAGCTTTACCCTTCTCTACTTTTTCAATTTATTTTCACAGCACTTACCACCTCCTATTTTTAATATCAATCAGGACCTCAAACATGGAAAACATATCATATTATTGGATTATATTATTGCAGAGGGATTTCATGCAAGTACTGTTTACAAAGTATTTGAAATGGGTGGAATGTGGAATATCGGTATAGAACTATATGGTTATGACAGGTAGGTCCAGAAAGGCAGGGCAAGAGAGCAGTTATAGAAAATGGTGAGAGTCATGTACAGAAGCCTGCACTAGTAGGAGTGACCATGGGTCAAAGGACACAGCCTGAGCTAAAGAGCTAGACCCAGAGGGAAGATCTGGAGGAATAAACTAGGTTATCTATTCTCCAACCCTCCCTATTTTCAGCAGGAACTCAGCATGGGCTGAATCTAATCAGAAGCCAGAAAGTTGAGGGGGACAATGGAGTTAGTTCATACAGGTTTGCCACCTGGTATAGAGATGATGGTGGAGAAGCATGGAAAGTAGATCCAGAATGACATTCAGAAAAAATGTCCAGCACCATGATACAACTAATACTTGTAATAGTCAATGTATTGCATCAATATATTACATTGACTATTAAGTATCTGTCTTCCCTTTCTGGTATATAAGCAACATGATGGCTCAGTTCACTGATGTATTTCAAGCACTAAGATTAGTAGTACCTAGCCCATAATAAGCACACAATATTTGCTAAATGAATGTTGAATAAGCTAATATATAATAGATCTAACAATAATTATAGTAATTCTTGATGATAATGTAAGAATGACAATAGTATCTCTATCACTTATTTGTTTTATATTCCTCAGTAAGGGATATGTAATGTCCTCTTCTATAAAGCAAGAGATAAAGAAATATAAAATATGATATAAATATATTATATATTACATATAAATGCATAATATATAGAAACACATACATTATATACAGAAATACATAATATATTTTATGTAATAGATATATCTCAGTCATAAGGTAAGCAAGTCACTTATTTTGAGACATGACATGTTACAAAACAACAATAATACATGACATATGCTGAAAGTTTCTTTTTATGTATTATCTATTCAATCCTCAAAACAATCCAAAGGGGGATTCCCTGGTGGTGCGGTGGTTGAGAGTCCGCCTACAGATGCAGGGGACACGGGTTCGTGCCCCGGTCCGGGAAGATCCCACATGCCACAGAGCGGCTGGGCCCGTGAGCCATGGCGGCTGGGCCTGCACGTCCGGAGGCTGTGCTCCGAAACGGGAGAGACCACAGCAGTGAGAGGCCCGCGTACCGCAAAAAAAAAAAAAAAAAAAAAAAAAAAATCCAAAGGAATGATGACTCATATTATTATCATTTTAAGACTGAAAACTGAGACATTTAATGTTGTGTGACTTGCTTAAAGTCACATTTAAGCAATACAAACTTTGTTAATTACACAATACATTTTATATATTTTAAAATTTTTATCTGTATTTATATTTAAAATTTTTATTTCTCATTAATACCCAAAAGGCTTTCACTATGCAGCAAGTAAAGCCATTCATTTGAGTTGGCACTTTTGTAGAATTAAATGATACATACACCTTGTACTATATGTCATCTATTATGATTGTTACCATGTAACATGTCTTTCCCTACCTTATGATTGAGATATATACAAATGCTATATATATATATAATGTATTTATATATATAAAATACCTTAAATTAAATGATAAATGTAAACATATTATTAGTATGTTAATTTCATTCTTAATTTTATTTTAAAAATCTAACTATTTTCATGTAATAAAACACAAATGAAATGAGTTGGCACTGCTACACATGGTACAGATAGAGAATTCTTTTGGCAGTTTCCTCAAAGCAAACACTTTCTGGTCTTAAGTATGTATCTCCATTTTGATTAATTCTTTTTCCTGATATCCACTCCTCATTTTAGGCATAGCACCTAAAAGGATGACAGGTACTAAGATTTAATCCTGTGGGTATTGAAAGCTTTCCAGTCTTCAAAGAAACCCTATTTCCAAGGAAGCGTTCTTAGGACTCCATATAATCATCATCTGCTTACACTTCAATGTTAATTTCTTAAGAGCTGAAAGTAAGATAGAGGATTTAGCAATGAATGTGTCTCCTAAGAAAGGAGTGTGCCATTAAAGTATAATTAAATAGTAGTCACTTAGGCAAAAAACATTTCTTTCTGAACTTTGCCTAATCGTAGGGCAATCAAGAGAAGTCAGTTGTTTATTTTAGAAATGAAAAACGTAGAAATGATCATTTTGTAGTCATATGCTAACCCAGAGTATTGCAATCACCATTTAGGAAAACTCATTGATTTACGAAATTGAACAGTGGACATCGTAAATGGGACAGCTGAGACTCCCAAATTACATTGTATTAGAGCCTCTGGAGCATGGATGTGAGTTAAATGTAAAAAGAATGTGCTGTGCTCATAAGCCATTTTTATTTGTAACATGGAATTTTAATGACCATGGTCTCATTGTTGCCTTCCATGTGCAACTATCCTACAAATAACTCTCTTGGTAAATAAGATATCTGAGTACTAGAAACAATATCCCCTCCCTCATCAACAATTACTTGTGTGATTAGTGATTTGAAATAGACTCCAATTAAACACATTACTAAGCGTTTTGTGGTTTACTTATATCATATCAAGAGTATTTTTAAAAGTTATTCAATCATGTGTTGAGCAATATGTGTTTCCCAAAAATCCATATAAACTTACATTTGAATTTTGACCATAAAATGATATTGACATATCAGAAATGAAATATATTGCTATATTATAATTATATGCTTTGTAAATAGATATTCAATAAGATTAAATTTACTTGGTCAATTTACTAGGAACTATTCTCCTTTCTGCTTTTTATCTTTAAACAAATAGACACTCCTTTAGTCATTGATCAGCCTACATTTTAAAATCAAAAGTTTATTATGTAGTTTTATTAATTCTGGAGAAACTAGTACCTTGCTATTCAAAGTGTAATCCATGGACTAGCCACACTGGTATCATGCTGGAACTTCTTAGAAACACAGAATTTAAGTACCACCCAGATCTACTGAGTCAGTCTGCATTTTAACAAAATTCTTAGGTAATTTACATGTTCACTGAAGTTTTTATAAGCATTCTTCTAATAGACAAGAGAGAACTGCAGATTGCTGCTAACATTTTTGTGACTGGTGAGGATTAATTTCAAGCATCTCAAAAAACAAAAGCAAGCAAGCAAATAAAAAGCAATCTTGCAACTTTTAACCTGAATTTCTTCTGGCTACATTTGGCTGGAACTGAACAGTACCAGCCTCCTTTAGATGGAGAATCACCTGTTGAATTAATTTATGATGCCTGCCTTGTTTGTTACCTGCATTTCAGTTTGAGGCCCCTTATTTAAAGAACAACAGGACAATTTTGTGATTCTGTTTTATCCATAAATTTTAGCATTCTCTTTAAGCCATAACTCAATTTATGCAGCCCTGATTCTAGCCCTGGTCAGATATATTTTGCACCTCTTCCTAACTCCTTAGGGAGCAGTCTGAGACAGGAGTTGTGAACACTGCTATGTGGAACCAAAGTAAGAATCCTGTGAATGTTAGAAGCTTAATTAGGTATTTGTATTGGATTAGTGAACATGAAATCAATGCTACTGAAAGCTTGAAGAACTCTCATGCTTATTAACACATGGCAATATATTTTGGCTTTCTCCCAGGATACCAGGGCAGGGAATAGAGAAGAGGTAACCTAGAGTTGAGGCATAAGACACTGGATAAAACATATTATTGTTGGTCTTGGATTTCATGATTGCCGTAGTCAATTCCTGAGAATACAGCTGTTGTAGCAGTCGCTCAGTCACAGATCTGAACGTTTCCTCCTGATATGCAGAACCACAGTCAAAAAGCCACGCAGCTCTCTTGTTGGGCTTAGGTCTAGGATGTACTACTGCCCTGAAACCGAAGTCCTGATTTCTAAATCTTCTTGAAATTCATATTTACACTATTAAACCCTTTATATTTTCTCCATTTAAAAACTCTACTATATTGAGGTGTTATTGACATACAAAAGCAGTATATATTTCATATATACAACTTGATGAGTTTGGAAATAAGTACACCTTCGAGAAATCATCACTACAACCTATGCTATAAACATACCCATCACTTTCAAAAGTTTCTTCCTGCCCCACTTATTTCTTATTATTAGTATTATTGATAAGAATATTTAACATAAGATCTATTCTCTTAGTGAATTTTAAAGTATACAATACAGTATTATTAACTATAGCCACTGTATTGTACACTAGATCTCTAGGACTTTTTCATTACTGAAACTTTACCTTTGACTATACCTCCCCATTTCCACCTCCCCTAGCCCCTGGCAATCACCATTCTATTATCTACTTCTATGAGTCTCTTTTAGATAAAGGAAAAATTTTAGATAAAGAAAATATGGCATATACATACAAAGAAATATTATTTGGCTTTAAAAAAGAAGAAATACTGCCATTTGCAATCACGTGGATAACTCTGGAAGACATTATACTTTGTGAAATAAGCCAGACAGAAAAACTAATGCTACATGATACCACTTATATGAGAGAGCTAAAGTATTTTTTCCATTTCTGATATCCTAGACAGCCAATAAATTGATTCTATAGTACTTAAGGAGGACTATACTTCTACTGGTTTCGTATCCATAACCCTGATGAGTACATGTTTCATTATTGAGCATATTTTCCTTTATTGGTAATGATTTAACAAAATGTAGCTTTAACAAAGCAACATTTAAATAAAGTCTAAATACAAAGAGCCAATTATATTCCCACATTATAGCCAATTAATCATCAATCGTAATTACCGCCAAGATAGAGGCTGTTTTATTAAATTTGTGTTCTTTGAGTTGATTTTTTTATTTCATATTTATAGTATGCACATTTTCAGGAAAATTCAATATAATCACTTAGTTAAAAATACACCGTAAAAATGTATGCTACAGTAAAATTTATCTTGGTCATTCTCCTCTGGTACTCAGTCATTTCAGCTTCCTCTTCAGAGTTACAAACTATGTAACTGATTTTGTATCCTTCTAGAGAAAGTACACAACACACACACACACACATACACATATTCCACTTTTAAACAAAGGTTAATGTAATATATATATATGTATATATATAGGTTTATGTGTGTGGGCATGTGTATGATTAAATCAGAAATCTACCTTATTATGTTAAATGATGAATACTATATATTGTTTTTATGTCTCACAAGTGCTAGTAAAGTACAATAAAAAAGATCAAGAATTCAGGCATCTGACTGCATGGGTTTTCTTACCAGTTTCACTACTTCTTATGTCAGTTCCTGAGCAAGCTATTTATTCTCTTGGTGCATTGTTTTTCTAATCTGTAATTTATTTGGAATACTGCTAAAATGAATCACAATGGTGGCTGTGAAACTAAAATAGCAATAATAATAAAGAGCATGGAAAAACACCTAAGTGTCTAGAAATTGCTAAACATTAATTTTATGCATCTAACTAGTTCTCTATTGATGATGAACACTTAAATTGTTCATATATACATGAATTTTAAATCTGTAAATTTCTGGCAACTTCCAAAAGTACCTATCAATCAATAAAATAAATTTGTAGAAGTAGAGTTGCAAATTTAAACATGTTGCATATTTCTGCTACACTCTGATAACTCCAAATGTCTCTCCAGAGATTGTGCCAGTTTTACCCAGCACTATGTATGTTTGTGTTTTCCTTATAATGTCACAGCTCTTTATATTGTTCAATTTTTAAATTTTTTGTCAAATACTGGATTGAATTTATTTTAGTATGTTTTGGATATCCCCAAATTTTATTTGCCCAGTCCATTTTAATTGAATATTATTCTTTATTAGTTGCAAATATTAACTTAATAATCTATGTAATATTAATTGACCTTAAATCTACATTTATCATCTACTAATATTTCATATATTTGCATATTACATAATATGCATCATATATCCATATATTTGTTTCTATTAATTAGTCTGCTGAATAATATACTAATACCAAGAATTTTAAATGATTGTACTTCTAAAAATATAGTCAAATATCTTGAAGGTTAATCCATAGCCTTTTGTTGTTTATATAAGTATTTGGCATTTCTTAAATGATTATTAGTTTATACATTTATTGAACTTGTTTTTTCTAGATACAATGCTAAGAAAGAAAAAAAATATTGCTTTTAAATGGATTCACAAAAAGGTTATAGAATAATTTAGCTAATTAGTAGAATTTATATTTATAGGGTTTATCATTTTAGCTTCCTAAAAATTTGATTTTTTTATATATTCAAATCTTTTTTAAAAAAATCATTCAAGATATAAATATCTTGAAAGAATTGAAAATTCTTTATATTAACTTGTAGTAGAACAAGAATAAAATAAATAATAAAAGAACACTTATTCCTAGTGTTCTTTTAGGTGGAAGAAAGAAGAATATATATTGGAGTGGGACACAGTTGTACTGGAAATTTCACCATGCATTTTTTAACCACTATTATGTGCAACCTAATATATAATATAAGGATATGATGCACAGACAAATATTAATAATTCAAAACAGGAATAATGTATTCCATAAGAGGCGCTCATACACCAAGTCTAGAGAAGTTATAATTAAGAAAAATCACCCCTTCCTAAGCCGTTAGAAGTATTTAGCTTGTTGGAGACAGAAGTGCTGGTTTGTTGAAAGAAGAAAGAATCCTGAGTCAGGCCATCGAAGTAAAACATTATGTTTGTAATGCATGTAGTCCAGTTTGGTGAATAGATGAAGAAGAATAGCTGAAGACAAGCCTATAAAGATAGGTTAAGGTCAGAATGAAGAACTCTATTCTAGGAGATGAGAGGATACGGTTTAGTATTTGTAGTACTTGCAGGCTCCCTCGCATTCTTGAGATGCAGGAAATGAATTCATGATCTCTCCTTGTCATTAGAGTACGGTACACTCAACTAGCTACCAATCCCTTTCATGAGAAACCACTTTCTTCAGAACTAAAAAAGCCACAGGATGTACAACTCTTATATGCTCTCAGGACAACATGACCTTTTCCTGCTTCTAAATCCAAGTTTGCTCATATCTACAACTTTCAGTATAACAAGCTAAATTCTTTTGTATTTTTATCTTCAGAACAGAACTGGCTCTAGGCAAAGTCAGACTAGTCTACCACTAGAATTCAAAAGTTACTATATTCTTCCTCCATATTTTACTAGATAAAATTACATTTATTAATGTAGTAATATTGATTACTTTTAAAATCTCTGTTCTAGATGCTCAGGGTTCAAAATCAATAAAGGAATAGACTGCTATTGGTATTAAAGACTGACAAGTGAACAGTCAGGTACAGTACAATATAATATATGCTGTGATAGAAAATATGCACACTCTCAGGAGACAGTTCTCCACAGGGTCTTCTGTGTTTCTTCACTTCATGCAAGTAAGGCACTAACCACAATTTTGTTCCAGACTATCTTTCTATCCTTTTGAAGAATGTCTGTACCATAAATACCCATGGAATGTACAAACACTGTTTCCACTGGTGCAAAGGGAATAATTATTTACTATCCTGTATGGTAAAGACAGTGCCTCCCTCTGCTGCAAATGTTAGGAAGGTTTGTTTGCAGCCCATCATAAAAGATGTGGAATCCTCAGTTTGAGATTCCTCAACTGTGATGGAAACCAACTGCATGCACAGCACTCTGACCTTGGCCATTCTGGACCCATCATCCCCACCCCTGGCCCAGAGACTTGGGATCTAGGGAAACTGGTATAATGATAAAGATTATGCAGTTTAGTACACGATAAGTCATAAAGTCCTTTGTTTCTGATCAGGAGCCCTGTGACTTCTGCCTTCATTCATGAAGATGACTGGCTAGTATACAGCATAAAAATCTCAAACTCTATTCAGTCTGTGACATTCACAAGATTGTCTTGGTCTTTATTTAAAGTCAATGTGTGAATATCACCCTAGGTTTGAGTTATTCCATGTAGAGCATCTTGAACTCCCTTTAGGTAGTAGAGCTTTACTGATCTTCAAGGATTAATGACAGAGGAACAGTGAGATATTACTCAGAGGAGACCTTTCTAGTTGGCATACATAATACAGACAATAAGTTGTAGAGATGCAAGTTTCAGTTAGGCAAGGTGAATAAATTCTAGAGATCTGCTGTACAACATGGTGTCCATAGTTAACAATTCTGTATTGTGCACTTAAAAATTAAGACGGCAGAACTCATATCAAGTGTTCTTACCATAGTAAAAAACAAACAAAAAACAAACAAAACAACTTTGGTTTATTGACTAAATAAAAATACATTTCATGATCAGGTACTATTACAGTGAAAAATACTGAGAATAGGACTGTCACCTTGTTAATGAGAAAAAATAAGGTCATAGATTCAATTAGCAAGAGACTTTCTCTTCAGAAAAATATTTTATTTGTGTTATTTTAAAAGAAAGTATAAAAAATAGTCTGGATAAGCCAGATCAAATTAATTATCACTAAAAGAAGGTATCATCTTTGGCTTAAAGTCAAGAGCAGCAATAGAATGAAAAAGAGAAAAATCCCCAGTTTATATAAGGAGGCATTCTGAGTGAAGTCTGTTCATATAATTGTTTTTAATGTGCTTACTTAACAGAAAGCTTATGAAAATCTCATTAGCTATTCCTGCTTCAAGAAACAATTTTGTAAATATATCTCATTATAAAACCCCATAGTTATTTTCATACATATGGAATATAATATATACATATCAGCATGATATTTTCCATTACTTGATTTTTGGAAAGCATTAGAATATTTAATAGTTTGATTGTTTTCACTCTTGGATACCATCTGATATTTAGAATGTGATGTCATGAGGCTGATGTCATGAGGGTACGTACCAGAATAGGTTTGTTTATAATTTGTGAATCAAAGTACACAGAGGCATGTCAGTTAGTGGGGAACACAACAGCAGGTAAAGAGAATAAACATAGGAGAGTATTTAGCATTGAGGTACTGGTTGGTTAAAAAAAAAAAAAAAAAGCTGCCTTGAATCCTGCAAGAGAGTGAGATTTTAAGTAAGGGAAGTTGAAGAGGAGACAACAGTTAGAGTTTCCAATACTAGCAACAAGCATACTGATGTTAAAACAATAGAAAATACACTTATCATTAGTACTAGGAGGGAATCCAGGCACCATATAAAAGAGGACTGCATAACACAGGGACTTAGTTACTGATAATGAGGCACAAGGCTGAAACTTGTACACAGGGATTCACCTTCCATATGTGAAGCCCAGGATAGGAATTGATCAAGCAGTCAGGCTCAGCTAAAACTCAGCTACCAATTTGTCTCATGAAAACTAATACAATTCCATTTGCGAATAGATTGTGTTTATTTTGATTTTAGGCTTGGAATTAAATTACAGGAAGAATAAAGCATAGAGGATATTATACATTTTTGATACAAGTAATTTAATCACTCATATTTTAGGAAAATAAAATATTCAAAAGCTGCATAAGAAGCTGTTATAAGAAATACATGCTATATATTGTTCCTTTTAATTTACATTTTATTTTATCTTCCTAAACTTATGTACTTGGTACTGGTTTACATGATGATCCACTGTTTACATTTGTCTGCTCTGCAGTCTAGGATTTTATTCCCAAACCCATAAAAAAAATGTATTTTGCATATAGTAATTTTGTAGATATTCAACAGAGGGAAAAGATTACCATCAGCACACTGGAAATTTCAAAAAGTATCTTGATGCCAAATGGAGTTTGGTATAAGAGAATTTTTTAAATATAATAAATGGAGAAAAGTTCTGACTAAAATAGACTTAGAAAAAAGGATGTTACTCAAGTAAGCAGAAAAAATTTAATTATAGACAACAAACTAAAAGTACAGGTAGGGTACTTATTGCATTCATCACTGTAAATAAGTGCAGGAAAATATTCAGGGAAGTTGAACTGTCGGTCAAATCTCCTTCTCCAATTTGGGTTGAGCCACAGGCAGATATACATAAACTACATTTGTTAATATGGTCACTGATGTGAGATAGGCAAGGAGAGACTCCAGATGGTTGCTGATCCCCAGTAAAGAAAGGAGACGGGCTCAATCATATCATATATATATATATTTTTTCTTCTACCATTCTACTGTATATTTGATCCCATCTATTTCCTCTTATCTTAGGAATTAAATTTTCTGATCAATTGATGCTTTTTCTGTAAATTACTATTGATACTGATTTAATTACATTAGGCATGAGAATAAAATAAAATCTGTGCTGTCATTTCACTCTTTTAATGGAAACCATTAAATGACTATTAAAATTTGTTTAAGAAGTTTGAAGCAGTAGCTCTCCAGCTAGAATTCAAAACATAAAAACACGTCTTAAGGAATTTTATGTTGTTAAAACACTGGAAACAGTGGTATTTATAGTTTGTAGCTTGATTCAGAAAGATGAAATATCAGTTGACTATATTTATGTGGGCTTTCTATTTTGCCTCATTGATTGATTGTCTACTACACTGTCTTGATTACTGTAACTTTGTAATAAAGTCTTTAAAATCTTGAAGTTGGGTAGTGTCAGTCTGCCAACTTTGCTCTTCAGTAGTGTGTTGGCTATTCTGGGTCTTTTGCCTCTACACAGAAATTTAAGAATAAGTTTGTCAATATTCACAAAATAACTTGCTGGGATTTCAATTGAGATTACACTGAATCTGAAGATCAAATTGGGAAGAACTGACATTTTGAAAATAGTGAGTCTTCCTGTCCAAGAATATAGGATATCTCTTCATTTATTTTTTTGATTATGTTCATCAGAGTTGCATAGTTTTCCTCATATAAATCTTACATATATTTTATTAGATTTATCCCCAGGTGCTTTATTTTTTTTGATGCTAATATAAATGATATTGCTTTAATTTCAGATTTCATATGTTAATTGCTGGTATATAGGAAAGAAACTGCTTTTTTGTGTTAACTATGTGTTCTGCTATCTTGCTATAGTCACTATTAGTTTCAGTTTTTTAATTAATTATTTCATATTTCCTATATAGACAATCATGTCATCTGTGAATAAGAACGGTTTTATGCCTTCTTTTCAAATCTGTGTACCTTTTATTTCTTTTTTGTGCCTTATTGCATTAGAAAAGACTCCCAGTACAATGCTGAATAGGAGCAGTGAGAACACATTTTGCCCTGTATCTGATCTTCATAAGAAAGCTTTGACTTTCTCATCAGTTAAGTATACTCGCTTTAGGGTTTTTGTAGATTTTTTTTTCTAAATTGAGAAAATTCCCCTTTATTTCTAGTTTATGAGAGTTTTTATCATGAATGACTGTTGGATTTTATTAAAGGCTTTCTCTGCATCTATTGATATGATCATGTGTTTTTTCTTTTTTAGTCTGTTGATGTGATGGATTACATTATGTGCTTTTCAAATGCTGAAACTGATTTGCATACCTGTGATAAATCCCTCTTGATTGTGTTGTTTAATTCTTCTTTATACATTTTGAATTGATGTGCTAATATTTTGTTGAGGATTTTTGCATCTCTGTTTATTAGAGATATTAGTCTGTAGTCTTTTCTTGTAATGTCTTTGTCGAGTTTTGGTTTTAGGGTAATGTTGGTC
This sequence comes from Physeter macrocephalus, assembly GCF_002837175.3. Classification (NCBI taxonomy): domain Eukaryota; kingdom Metazoa; phylum Chordata; class Mammalia; order Artiodactyla; family Physeteridae; genus Physeter; species Physeter macrocephalus. The sequence goes on along the minus strand of NC_041226.1, from coordinate 56,144,468 downwards.
TCATGGAATGAATTATTTATATTCTCTCTACTTCTGTACTCTGAAAGAGATAAACTGACCCTTTTCAATCATTACAAAATGAGCCTCACATTCTCTGGTTATATTCCTTCTTAACTCTAATTTTCTGTTATTAATGGAGCTTCACAAGTTTCTCAGGCATGATTTTTATCTTTTTCATATTTTTACTTTCAAAAGCTCTTTAATTTGATATTTTAAGATCCTGTTTTTTCATTCAATATAAAAATCTTCTGGAAACATTGCCTTATAATTGGAGAACGTCATCCACTAAAATTTAACATAATTATCAACATATTTATGTTTATTATGTTAATGTTTGTTTACTAGTTGTCTCCCTTTTTTTTTTGGTTGGGTTTTTTTTTTAACATCTTTATTGGAGTATAATTGCTTTTCACTGTTGTGTTACTTTCTGCTGTATAACAAAGTGAATCAGCTATATGTATACTTATATCCCATACCTCTCCTTCTTGCGTCTCCCTCCCAAACTCCCTATCCCATCCCTCTAGGTGGTCACAAAGCACCGAGCTGATCTCCCTGTGCCATGCAGCTACTTCCCAATAGCTATCTATTTTACATTTGGTAGTGTATATATGTCAATGCCACTCTCTCACTTCGTCCCAGCTTACCCTTCCACCTCCCCTTGTCCTTAAGTCCATTCTCTACATCTCCATCTTTATTCTTGTCCTGCCCCTAGGTTCATCAGGTTTTTGGTTTTTTTTTTTTTTTGATTCCATATACATATGTTATCACATGTTATTTGTTTTTCTCTTTCTGACTTACTTAACTCTGTATGACAGACTCTAGGTGCATCCACCTCACTACAAATAACTCAATTTCGTTTCTTTTTATGGCTGAGTAATATTCCAATGAACATATGCGCCACATTTTCTTTACCCATTCATCTGTTGATGGACACTTAGGTTGCTTCCATGTCTCGGCTATTGTAAATAGTGTTGCAATGAATATCGTGGTACATGACTCTTTCTGAATTATGGTTTCTAAGGGTATATGCCCAGCAGTGGGATTGCTGGGTCATATGGTAGTTCTAGTTTTAGTTTTTTAAGGAACCTCCATACTGTTCTCCATAGTGACTGTATCAATTTATTCCCACCAACAGTGCAAGAGGGTTCCCTTTTCTCCACACCCTCTCCAGCATTTATTGTTTGTAGATTTTTTGATGATGGCCACTCTGACCAGTGTGAGATGATACCTCATTGTAGTTCTGATTTGCATTTCTTTAATGATTAGTGATGTTTAGCATCCTTTCATGTGTTTGTTGGCAATCTGTATATCTTCTTTGGAGAAATGTCTATTTAGGTCTTCTGCCCATTTTTGGATTGGGTTGTTTGTTTTTTTGATATTGAGCTGTATGAGCTGCTTGTAAATTTTGGAGATTAATCCTTTGTCAGTTGCTTTGTTTGCAAATATTTTCTCCCATTCTAAGGGTTGTCTTTTGGTCTTGTTTATGGTTTCTTTTGCTGTGCAAAAGCTTTTAAGTTTCATTAGGTCCCATTTGTTTATTTTTGTTTTTATTTCCATCTCTCTAGGAGGTGGTTCAAAAGGATCTTGCTGTGATTTATGTAATAGAGTTTTCTGTTTTCGCAGCACCACTTATTGAAGAGGCTGTCTTTTCTGCATTCTATATTCTTGTCTCCTTTATCAAAGATAAGGTGACCATATGTGTGTGGGTTTATCTCTGGGCTTTCTATCCTGTTCCATTGATCTATATTTCTGTTTTTGAGCCAGTAACATACTGTCTTGATTACTGTAGCTTTGTAGTATAGTCTGAAGTCAGGTAGGCTGATTCCTCCAGCTCCGTTTTGCTTTCTCAAGATTGCTTTGGCTATTCGGGGTCTTTCCTGTTTCTATACAAATTGTGAATTTTTTTGTTCTAGTCCTGTGAAAAATGCCATTGGTAGTCTGATAGGAATTGCACTGAATCTGTACATTGCTTTGGGTAGTATAGTCATTTTTACAATATTGATTCTTCCAATCGAGGAACATGGTATATCTCTCCATGTGTTCGTATCACCTTTAATTACTTTCATCAGTGTCTTAGAGTTTTCTACATACAGGTCTTTTGTATCATTAGGTAGGTTTATTCCTAGATATTTTATTCTTTTTGTTGCAGTGGTAAATGGGAGTGTTTGCTTAATTTCTCTTTCAGATTTTTCATCATGAGTGTATAGGAATGCAAGAGATTTCTGTGCATTAATTCTGTATCCTGCTACTTCACCAAATTCATTGATTAGCTCTAGTAGTTTTCTGGTAGCATCTTTACGATTCTCTTAGTATCATGTCATCTGAAAAGAGTAACAGCTTTATTTCTTCTGTTCACATTTGGATTCCACTTATTTCTTTTTCTTCTCTAATTGCTGTGGCTAAAACTTCCAAAACTATGTTGAATAATAGTGGTGAGAGTGGACAACCTTGTCTTGTTCCAGATCTTAGTGGAAATGGTTTCAGTTTTTCACCATTGGGAACGATGTTGGCTCTGGGTGTGTTATATATGGCCATTATTATGTTGAGGTAAGTTCCCTCTATGCCTACATTCTGGAGATTTTTTATCATAAATGGGTGTTGAATTTTGTCAAAAGCTTTTTTGCATCAATGAGATGATCACATGGTTTTTCTCCTTCAATTTGTTAATATGGTATATCACATTGATTGAGTTGCATATATCGAAGAATCCTTGCATTCCTGGGATAAACCCCACTTGATCACGGTGTATGATCCATTTAATGTGCTGTTGGATTCTGTTTGCTAATACTCTGTTGAGGATTTTTGCATCTAAGTTAAACACTGATATTGGCCTATAGTTTTCTTTTGTGTGTGTGACATCTTTGTCTGATTTTGGTATCAGGGTGATGGTGGCCTCGTAGAATGAGTTCGAGAGTGTTCCTCCCTCTGCTATATTTTGGAAGAGTTTGAGAAGGATAGCTGTTAGCTCTTCTCTATATGTTTGACAGAATTCGGCTGTGAAGCCATCTGGTCCTGGGCTTTAGTTTGTTGGAAGATTTTTAATCACAGTTTCAATTTCAGTATTTGTGATTCGTGTGTTTATATTTTCTATTTCTTCCTGATTCAGTATCGGAAGGTTGTACTTTTCTAAGAATTTGTCCATTTCTTCCAGTTTGTCCATTTTATTGGCATATAGTTGCTTTGAGTAATCTCTCATGATCCTTTTTATTTCTGCAGTTTCAGTTGTTACTTAACCTTTTTCATTTCTAATTCTGTTGATTTGAGTCTTCTCTGCTTTCTTCTTGATGAGTCCGGCTAATGGTGCATCAATTTTGTTTGTCTTCCCAAAGAAACAGGTTTTAGTTTTATTGATCTTTGCTATCATTTTCTTCATTTCTTTTTCATTTATTTCTGATCTGATCTTTAGGATTTCTTTCCTTCTGCTAACTTTGGGGGTTTTTTGTTCTGCTTTTTCTAATTGCTTTAGGTGTACAGTTAGGTTGTTTATTGGAGATTTTTCCTGTTTCTTGAGGTAGGATTGTACTGCTATAAACTTCCCTCTTAGAACTGCTTTTGCTGTATCCCATAGGTTTTGGATCGTCGTGCTTTCATTATCATTTGTTTCTAGGTATTTTTTGATTTCCTCTTTGATTTCTTCAGTGATCTCTTGGTTATTTAGTAGCATATTGTTTAGCCTCCATGTGTTTGTATTTTTTACAGTTTTTTTCCTGTGATTGATATCTAGTCCCATAGTGTTGTGGTCAGAAAAGATACTTGATACAATTTCCTATTTTTTAAATTTACCAAGGCTTGATTTGTTACCAAAGAGAATGTTCCATGGGCACTTGTGAAGAAAGTGTATTCTGTTGTTTTTGGATGGAATGTCCTATAAATATCAATTAAGTCCATCTTGTTTAATGTGTCATTTAAAGCTTGTGTTTCCTTATTTATTTTCATTTTGG
>NC_041226.1:56125126-56140459 GCF_002837175.3 Physeter macrocephalus | reverse complement strand
GATCCCTTGATCATTATGTAGTGTCCTTCATTGTCTCTTGTAATAGTCTTTATTTTAAAGTCTATTTTGTCTGATACAAGAATTGCTACTCCAGCTTTCTTTTGATTTCCTTTTGCATGGAATAGCTTTTTCCATCCCTTCACTTTCAGTCTATATGTGTCCCTAGGTCTGAAGTGGGTCTTTTGTAGACAGCCTATATATGGGTCTTCTCTTTGTATCCTTTCAGCCAGGCTATGTCTTTAGGTTGGAGCATTTAATTCATTTATATTTAAGGTAATTATTGATATGTATGTTCCTATTACCATTTTCTTAATTGTTTTGGGTTTGTTATTGTAGGTCTTTTCCTTCTCTTGTGTTTCCTGCCTAGAGAAGTTCTTTCAGCATTTGTTGTAAAGCTGGTTTAATGGTGCTGAATCCTCTTAGCTTTTGCTTGTCTGTGAAGGTTTTAATTTTTCCGTTGAATCTGAATGAGATCCTTGCTGGGTAGAGTAATCTTGGTTGTAGGTTTTTCCATTTCATCACTTTAAATATGTCCTCCCACGCCCTTCTGGCTTGCAGTGTTTCTGCTGAAAGATCATCTGTTAACCTTATGGGGATTCCCTTGTATGTTATTTGTTGCTTTTCCCTTGCTACTTTCAATATTTTTTCTTTCTATTTTCGACAGTTTGATTAATATGTGTCTTGGCATGTTTCTCCTTGGATTTATCCTGTATGGGACTTTCTGCACTTCCTGGACTTGACTGACTATTTCCTTTCCCCTATTAGGGAAGTTTTCAACTATAATCTCTTCAAATATTTTCTCAGTCCCTTTCTTTTTCTCTTCTTCTTCTGGGACTCCTATAATTCGAATGTTGGTGGGGTTAATGTTGTCCCAGAGGTCTCCAAGACTGTCCTCAGTTCTTTTCATTCTTTTTTCTTTATTCCGTTCTGCAATATTTATATCTACTATTTTATCTTCCAGGTCACTCATCCGTTCTAGTGCCTCAGTTATTCTGCTATTGATTCCTTCTAGAGAATTTTTAATTTCATTTATTGTGCTGTTCATCATTGTTTGTTTGCTTTTTAGTTCTTCTAAGTCCTGTTAAATGTTTCTCATATTTCCTCCATTCTATTTCCAAGATTTTGGATCATCTTTACTATCATTATTCTGAATTCTTTTTCAGGTAGACTGCCTACTTCCTCTTCATTCGTTTGTTCTGGCGGGTTTTTACCTTGCTCTTTCATCTGCTGTGTACTTCTCTGTCTTCTCATTTTGCTTAACATACTGTGTTTGGGGTCTCCTTTTTGCAGGCTGCAGGTTCGTACTTCCCATTGTTTTTGGTGTCTGCCCCCAGTGGGTAAAGTTGGTTCAGTGGGTTGTGTAAGCTTCCTGTTGGAGGGGACTGGTGCCTGTGTTCTGGTGGATGAGGTTCGATCTTGTCTTTCTGGTGGGGAGGATCACGTCTGCTGGTGTGTTTTGGGGTGTGTGTGACCTTATTATGATTTTTGGCAGCCTCTCTGCTAATGGGTGGGGTTGTGTTCCTGTCTTGCTATTTGTTTGGCCTCAGGTGTCCAGCACTGGCGCTTTCTGATCATTTAGTGGAGCTGGTTCTTAGCATTGAAATGGAGATCTCTAGGAGAGCTCTTGGCAATTGATATCATGTAGGGCTGGGAGGTCTCTGGTGGTCCAGTGTCCTGGACTCGGCTCTCCCACCTCAGAGGCTCAGGCCTGACAGCCAGGTGGAACACCAAGACCCTGTCAGCCACACAGCTCAGAAGAAAAGGGAGAAAAAAAAAAAAAAAGAAAGAAAAAATAAAGTCATTAAAATTTAAAAAACTTAAAGAAATATATTATTAAAATTTAAAAAAAGTAATAGAAAAAAAAAGAAGAGAGGAACCAAACCAATAAATAAATTCACCTATGATAACAAGCACTAAAAACTAAACTAAGATAATCATAAAAATCAGAAACTGGTCAGTTGCATACAGCAAACCCCAAGTCTACAGTTGCTCCCAAAGTACACTTCCTCAGTTTTGGGATGATTCACTGTCTATTCAGGTATTCCACAGATGCAGGGTACATCAAGTTTACTGTGGGGACTGAATCCAATGCTCCTGAGGCTGCACAGAGAAATTTTCCTTTCTCTTCTTTGTTCCCACAGCTCCTGGAGTTCAGCTTTAGCTTTGTCCCTGGCTCTGCATGTAGGTCATCTTCTGGCATCTGTTCTTTGCCCAGACAGGAGGGGGTTAAAGGAGTGGCTGATTAGTGGGCACTGGCTCATTCAGGCTGGGGGGAGGGAGGGGTACAGAATGTGGGGCGAGCCTGCAGTGGCAGAGGCCAGCATGACGTTGCAACAGCCTGAGTTGTGCTGTGTGTCCTCCCAGGGAAGTTGTCCATGGATCAGGGAACCCTGGCGGTGGCGGGCGGCACCAGCTCCCAGGAGGGGAGGTGTGGACAGTGACCTGTGCTTGCACACAGGATTCTTGGTGCCTGCAGCAGCAGCCTTAGCATTTCATACCCATCTCTGGTGTCCTCGCTGATAGCCATGGCTTTCAGCTGTCTCTGAAGCTCGTTTAGGCAGTGCTCTGAATCTCCTCTCCTCGCGCACCCCAAAACAATTGTCTCTTGACTCTTAGGCAGTTCCAGACTTTTTCCCGGACTCCCTCCCGTTTAGCTATGGCTCACATTAACCAACTTCTTCACCAGCAATTTTTTCAGTATATTTAACATTCTACTATCACTTTGAATTTTTCAAAACAGAGATAGAGCATGTATCTCCCAAACTTATTTGCAACAGAAACCTTTTTTTGGGTCCTCCTGAGAAATTAGCATTCCACAGAACAGACTTCAGGTAATGTCTATATACAGAATCTTCAAAGCAGCTCAAGCCAATGCTCTTAGCCAATCTCCGTCAACCATCCCCTATGTTCTTAATCCATGGTTTCTCTTTTTTGCCTTCTTTTATTATCAAACATCTGTAGTATTTTATTCTCTTACAACTAAAGCCTTAAAAAAAATCTTTACTGTTTTCCTTTTTCTTAGTGGTTGCCCTAAGGATTATACTACACATTCTTAAATTATCACAATATACATTGAATTAATATTATGTCACTTCACATATAATGTGACAACTTTACAACAGTTACCTCTATTCACTTCTCATATTCCTTGTGTTCTTTTGTCATATATTTACTTCTATAATTGCTACATACTCTAAAATGAATATTTACCATTTTCTTTAACAGTACATTGACTTTAAATAATGTATTTTTTCATTAACAGTAAACTGACATCAAAGAATATATTAAAGGAAAGAAAAGCAGTCTTTATTCATGCCAACATATTTACCACATTTGTAAAATGAAGATAATGTCTACCTCATGAAGTGTTATGAAGTTTAAATATATAATAGATAAGTGATTTAGAAATTAATTTCTTATAGAAGTAGTGCTCAAAGATAGCTACTAACAATATAATTCCTATTTGTAATAAAAGAATTAATTTATATTAAATAGTTCCCTAGTTTCTGCAAAGATAATTGCAAGCACTACGTCCAGAACTATCTGTGCTATGATATGGTCTCTATCTGCTTACTACTCCTCACTTACTTCTGAAAATTCATAATATTGTGTTCAAAAATGGACTATCAGCTACTTTCTGAAAACAATCTTAGTTTTTCCATCATAATATTTTCATTCACATTTTCTGCTAATTAGCACGCTCTTTCTCTTACCTCTGTAATGTACATTTTCCCTCACTTCTCACCTAATATGTATCCAACCTAATGAAGCTTTATTCCTAATGATTTCCTTTGGAGTAAATTTCCTCATTCAGGTGAGCTCTATTTTTATCACTTGAAGTAGTAGTAGAAAATTCAGGGAAGATCACTATGGAAGCTATTCTGTCAAGATTCTATCAGAAAATTCTTCAATAAATGGTTTGGAATGGCAGAGGTGTTTTAGTTCTCTGAGTTTTTATTTCAGAGATAGGAAATACTGCTTATGAGTCAGTTTATCCTTCAAATTTTTATAAATATGTTTAGTGATTGTGATGGTCATTTTTGTTATTTTAGTTGTTCATTTTCAAGCTTTCCTAAATACTGTATATATACAGAACTCTGGACCTCATTTTATGTACTAGGAAAACATTGAACATATTACTCTGAACAGGAAAATTCTGGAGCCTGGTGTTTAGGAAGATTGATTACATTTTTACTATTACTTGACATTATATAAAGGACAGCTTAATAATTCAATTTTATAGAAATTTATCAATATGAAATACACATGATACACAGGGAAACATATTTGAGAAGAGCCTTTCATTTGTGATGAATTTTGAATAATTTTAAGCAGGATAAGGATAGGATTACTGTCCAAATATACTAATATTTAAACAATATAAAGAGATCTACTAATTTTTCTAACTCCTAATACACTTACAGATAATCATAAATTTTAAGCCTCAAGTGCCAGTGTAAATGATTAATTTAGCAATATGGGATAACCAGGGTGGGAGGCAGGTAGAAATCACTTTATAGCACACACCTTAATAATTCTGAGCAGACTGAAAGGAGATAATAGATGGAAGCGTAAGGGCCTTCAGTTATAGGAACTGCTGAAACATCAACAGCATCCATCAATTATTTATACAGGACCCATAATGAACTGTGAAAGATGCTGAAGATAGGGAGATTACAAACATCCACTGGCTTCAAGAAGTTTAGAAAATGCATACAAGTACACAAACAATTACAACTCCTGAAGAGGGATGGCAAGCTCAGGTCTTGGCATCTACAAAGCAGCTAGTTAAAAGTAAGATTTACCAGTGATAAAATTGTGATAAACTTGAACCTTGGTCCCTGCTGTCTTTAGTCAGAATCCCTTCGCTCTCAATATCTGTAAGATCCATTCCCTCTGCTTCTTCAAGTCTTGTGCAAATTATGTCCTCAATGAAAACTTTTCTGTCCGTGTTGTTGAATATGTAACTCATGTACTATCTATCCTTCTGCAGATCTCTCCACTCTTCTCTCCTGCTTTATTTTTCTTGAATGCAACTATAACTATTGGTTTTAATAGATACTGAGCTTATTTATTTATTGTTTGTCTCCACTTGTTAGTTCCATAAATAGAAGGACTATTTTTTCCCATTTTTTTCCTGCAACCCTTGTTACAGAATAGGTGCTCAGTAAAGTAAATATTTGCTGCTGTTTACTGAATTTGCATAATTAGTCATTTATAATACTCAATTCCACAGTTCCTAGTATAAGATATAATATGTGGTCTTGACAGGATGACAATTATTTTGATTGCATTTATAGCCCAAAGCTATCTAAAAATTACCTCTTTTTCTTTCATTTCATCTTTTGTGGACTCCTTTGACAAAATCTTAAAACATGGGTATCAAAGACTTCATTTGGTGCTTTTCGTTCTCAGAATAGCCAATTTCTCTTGTTGCAGTCAGTCACATCAATTTTTTTAGGAATAAATTCTGCTCTCTTAAATTCTTTGTGGAAATTAATAGGGTCTATTTTATAAATGAGAGTATTGTAAAGCCTCAAAATTACACCAACCATAAAAATTCAGTCACAATGAATATATACAAAGTTTAGAACACACTGGAGAAAAGATATACAAATAATATTCTCTAGTGAAGAAATACTGGTAAATTCTAAGACAATCTGACAGGCACACAGAGTAATGATCAATTGCACATGGCCTCTCTCAACATCAGGTAAATGGTCAGGCTTTCCCAAATCATTTTCGTTGATACAATATTTAATAAAGAAAGTATCTTTACAAATATGTTTCACTGCCAGGAGCAGATTAGTCTATATTTCATTTAGCATTCAAAATTTCAGTATTCTTCCTGACAAGAAAGGACTCCTGAAGTACAATTGGCTTCAGAATCAACAAAAACTTGGCTCATATTAGATAGCCAGAGTTAGTATTACTAAAGTTTTCTCCCAGTCCCAAAGAGCAATTAATGTTAATGAGGTTACATTAGGTTTATCAGATAGCATCCCATCAAACATGACCAGGGACTACTCTCCTGCACTCCAAAGAATTTCATCAGGCTATACATCTCAAATGATCTTGCTTTTTACCCTCTCTTTCTAACCTACTTGCTTTTCCTACTGCCTTTGACACTGTATGTTTGCTTTTATCTCTTGTCTGCATAACTGCCTATCCCTTAATATCAATGTTTGGATTGGATTGTGTTTGATTATTGATCTCAGATGTGTTCCTGAAAACTGTTTTTGAGATCTTTGTTGGTTTTTTTTTTCAGCTTTATTGAGATATAACTGACATATAGTGTAAGCTTAAGGTGTATACATATTGATTTGATACACATATTTTGCCAAATTATTACCATCATAGCATTAGCTAACACCTCCATCACCTCATATAATATCTTTTTGTGTGCGCTAAGAACACTTAAGATCTACTCTCTTAGCAACTTTCAAGTATTTAATACAATATTATTAACTATAATCACCATGCTGTACATAACATTCCCAGAACTTACCTGTCTTATCAGTGGAAGTTTGTACGCTTTGACTAAAATCTCTCCATGTACCCCACCCTCCGCCTCTGGTAACCACCATTCTACTCTTTCTATGAGTTTGGCTCTTTTTGGATTCCACATATAAACGATACCACACAGTATTTGTCTCTGTCTGTCTGATTTCGTAATGACCTCAACGTCCATACATATTGTCACAAAGGGCAGGGTTTCCTTTTTTCTCATGGCCAAATACTATTCCATTGTATTCCAGAGTGCTAAATTAGATAATGTTTAACATATCCACAATGGTGGATGGTGCCACCATCACCACAATAGATATCAGAATATTTTCTTCAGCCCAACATTGGTAAACTTTTTATTGAATCTTCGGCTACATTTCCTTCACTACAGTTTTCAAAAAAAGTGAAAATTAAATGGCTTTTTAACGTTTCAAATGTATTTCTCCATTTGTGACTAGCTTATTGTGGTCAGTATATATTTATTTATAAATGAAATTTAAAAGATGATATTGTTATTATCTTCAAGAAAGTTAAAAATACCAACAAAAGTAAACCTGAAAAAAGTATTTACTGAGTACTTTTTATTTTTCTAATATCCATTTGCTAAGGATATAAAAGGCAGAAATATGAGAAAAAGTTACTTACCAAGAAAATCTCTAATTTATCAAATGAAACCACTTGAATAATATATATGTATTGCATGACCTCAGAATTGGGACTAAATTAGTCAAGAAAGCTTTCTTTCAGTAGGTAAAATTTCGATTGGAACTCTTTTTAAAATTGTGGTAAAGACACAACATGAGAACAACCCCCTTAAATTTTTAAGTGCACAATGCAGTATTGTTAACTATAAGCATAATATTGTACAGTGGATCTCTAGAACATATTTATCTTGTAAAATGAAAGCTGGGTTTTAAGATATAACCTTATAAAAAAGAAGTACAGAAGACAAATCATGTATTGAGTGAGACATATTAGGAAGGTGGATGTTATATCCCAAGAAAGTCATGGCTCAATATTACTCCATAAGACTTCAATGTTTTTTTTGATCTTTCCCTTGCTTATCATGTCTTATTATTAAGTGTTTTGAGCTTTAATCTACTACCACATTGATAATTGGTTTTTCCTCTTTTCATATGTGCTTTAGGATCCCAAATCCTTTAGTTTCCTACTATTATATAATAATATTAGAAAAAAATGTGAGCAAATTCAGGCTTTCAAAATAAATTTAAAAATAATAATGCAAGAAGTGATAAATATATCTACATATAAATTTTTCTGTGAAACATATTTTCTGCATAAAAATACATAAAACCCATGGAACTTGGGAAGGACTCACAAATTAAAATGTGCTTCATATTCTATTCTTAATAACACTAATTACATTACCAAAGAAGGAATGTTAAAGATAAATATAAGCACAAGTAAGTGTGAGGTAGCATTCTGTATATACAGTTTGAGAAAAGTCAATGGTAATTTGATATATATATAACTCAAAGATAGGGCCTGGAAGATAATACTGCATTATGGATTACACATATGGCTGACAAGTTAGTGATATCACAACAGAGAGGAAGTAAAAGCTGCCAGCTCTAAGAATTGGGATAGAAAACTGTTCTGGCATCACTTTTGCCATATTCCATTGGTTAAGAAAGTACCTTGACCACCCAGATTTCAAAGTGCAAGGTCATAGATGCACATCTTCATGGGAGAAATGTCAACTAATTTGCAGTCATCCTTAATCCACCAGAGGAGATAATTATATAAAATGTTGCATAAACATATTAAAATATGTTTTGAAATAATTTATTTCCCCATTTATATTTCATTTTCCTTTGAAATATTAAAATTTGCATAAATAAAACTATAATGTTATGGTTTAAATGAAATAAAACTATAGAAGTAAAAATGTATGTACCTGTGGCACCATAAGTGGTCAATATGATACTAAGTACTTGATAAAATATTCCTAAACAACACTACTTATTACCTATTTTCCAAAGCAGTATTTAGAAGATAAATATCTTCTAAATATTGAATATTGTTGGACCTTGAGGAGGACTCCTATGGGCTATGAAAAAATATTTTAAAATATTCTTACATAATGGGACACTTGATTTCCTTAGGTGACTTAATCTGTTGTTCTCAGTGGAACTGGGAGATAAGGCTCCGAGACTTAAATTTTTATAGCTGTTCTTAATTTCAATTTATTATATTTTATTTCATTTTGTGTGAGCATATTGTTTCCTCAGGTCAGATATTAACTCTGTCCTAATTTCTTGATAGTTAGAAACCAATAAAGATTTAATAGGAGGAGCCTGCGGTAAAGTATGCATTTAAATCAGGTGGTGGTATTTTAATATTCTAAAAACTTTCATCTATGTGACAATAAAATTCAATTTCAAAAGTTTTAATGAAAGGAACACATGATTAATCTGCCGGATGTTCATGAATCCCTTAAGTGCTTTTTCCATAAAATAAACTGCCTAATGTTGCCTTTCTCATAGTGTGTTTCCAAAACACTGGTTCTAGAGAATGTTAATAGAACATAATACAACTTAGGGGATTAACAAAAATTTATGTTTTTAAATTTATGTATTTTCTCAGAGCTGTAAATCTTGTAATTTGCATTCTACATTGCCAAACAAATATATGACACACATTTTAAGTAAATAAATAAAGCTATTCAAGGAACATCACTGAGGATTGCTGATTCTAGTTTCTCTCTCAGGAAAACAATGCTTTCTATTTTAGTTTGAAAAAGATTTAATAAAGAGATTTTAATTCTTAAAAACTTATTGAAAATACTAGAGGTCAGGTTCTTGGATTGCTTCTAAGAATGGCTTCCTGCATTACAGAGAAGTAACATGTTAGGAACCTATAATTCACACCACACTCAGAACACTGAGCTGAATAATATATGGTAGTGCTGGGACTCCTTTATCAGTATAAGCAAAGCCCAAGAAGCTGGCATCACTACCGTGTTCATATGCATAACTGGTAAACACACACTAATTCTGAACTCTCCCTCCTGCATAATTGCTTTTTGATGCCCACAAGGCTGAGGATTGCATGTTGGTGTATAAGAATTTGTTTCTTTTTAGTTCAACTACGAGTGTGTCTAACTGAATCCAATTTCAATACAATAGCCATAAGCATTTTGAGGTAATGTAATTTGCTAAACTCTTCATTATGTAAACATGTGGAAATAGATGCTGAACGGTATAGCTTCAAAATCATTTTACGTTAGAATACTAAGGAATTGCATCATTGTCTCATTGACTCCGGGACTGCTAATAAGACATCTTCTGTTGGTTTGACTTATTGCAGCTAAATTTTGTGGCATTGCGTAGAATAATTCTACCCCACTCGCAACTACTATTGCTACAGAATTATTTGTATTTACTCTTTGACCTTGATGTTCTGAAATGTAGAAAACAGAAAGTTTTTTTTTTCATCATCTTTGCCCCACATTTAATTTGCCTTTTTATTTTAACTGATGTTGGAGTGGAAATGGTAAACTGCTAATCAGCATCTGCTGCTTCAATCTTCTTCTAGTGTGCCTTCTCTAAATCAGAGCCTAAATAACCTAATATTTGCAGGTCTTTTCTGTAGTCATGATTTTAAATGAAAATTAATTTGTGCAAATTAATCTGAAATTAAATGCAATTGTTCAAAATCTGGAGCGTGGAAATGAAGAAGTCATCTTCCCGTTGCTTTGGTTTGGTTCTGACAAGTGAGATTTTGGACACTGCGTTTTCTGCATCCGCATTCTGGTGACTAGACATTAGATTTGTGACTACTGAAAGGCAGATGCAGCCACAGCAGCAAAAGTTTCCTAAATCTTGGATGACAGCACTTGTAGTGTGTTCTTGAATCGAGAACTTCAACTATAATCTGCTTTCCCACCTACCTCTTTGTGAAGAAAGCAACAGCTGTCTTACTGGGCCAATTCTACAGTTTTGTTCTGAGAATCATTCTTGGAGATCAATCTAGAGTCCACTGTTCCATCCATTCAGAATGATTCTGTTAACAATAAACTGAATGTATTAAGTATATGGGGGACTTAAAATAGCTTTAAATGGTTTCCATTTCTTAGAATTGCATTGTTGCAACCAACTACTTTCAGCAGCAGACCCTCAAAATTGTATAAAAAGGAATTGGTTATCTATTTAGTTTTGAGAGCAATGAAAATCTGATTATCAAAGTAAAATAGGATTCTGGACCTGAATAGGCAAAAGAGGTCCTTAAATTAACACATGGGGTTATCCAAAATAAAGTGTTGTAGAATGCAAACTTGGTAGATGGAGTAGGTGTTGAGATAACCCCTTAAAATGAAAATGAGGAGAGCACCATCGTAGAACAGGTGAAGTGTTGGGAAACTTGATGGAATGGGTACTTTGCCAAGGTAGGGAGTCACTCTGCTGGCAGTGGAATCTATTCTCAGGCAGCTAATCTGACAGATACCAATTCTGCTTGATTAGAAATGCCTGGCCATTTTTTTTTCTATAGCCATTCTGTGGTGCTAATAATCCAAAACAGAATCCACATTAATTATATACAATTGTAGGAATAAAATATGTAGCATTAATGAATATGGAAGAATATATATCGACCATGAGTTATTTGTGAAGAAAAAATAATGTAAGGGCAGGAAATACATAGATTATTACTAAGATATCACAGATCATTATAAAGACAAATGATTTCCCAGTTGATCCTTGTAGAGACAGTGGAAAAGCAACACCAATCCCAGTTGAAGAGGAATGCAGACCATTTATTATATAGGAGAAAGAATAACTGTTGTATTGTCTTTATACCTGTACAAGGAGGCCATGTGTATTACAAACACACTGAACAATACAATTATTAAAGGAAATATGGCATTACTATCACAAAATACCCAGAGTGCAGAATCGACACTCTACAAACTAAAAACCAAGATATTCACTTTTCTGACTAACACCAATCAGGTCACTAGCCCATTCAGGTTCCAGGTCCCTTTCACCTCTTGCCTTATTTCCTCAAAACAAATTAAGACTGTTCAGATATTTTTAAGGTTTTCAGGCTGCACTGCTGTCAATGTTGAGGAGGGACACTGCTTCAGGGTGTAGCGACATTTTAGCAGCAAAAAGGCTAATTTGTCAAACACTTCCTCTTAGATGGTGCATAACAAAACTTATTTCCTAGTGGCTCCAAGGAACAAAATATAATAACAACAATTTTTAAGAATTACGTGTTCATATTTTATTAATCATTCATTAACACAACATAACAAATGGACATAATAAGAATAGATCTGGAGAGAACCATATTTCAAAAAGATACACATATCCCAATGTTCACTGCAGCACTATTTACAATAGCCAAGACGTGGAAGAAACCTAAATAGCCATCAACAGATGAATGGATAAAGAAAATGTGATATATATATATATAGATAGATAGATAGATATACACAATGGACTATTACTCATCCATAAAAAAGAATGAAATAATGTCATTTGCAGCAACATGGATGGATCTAGAGATTATCATACTAAGTGAAGTAAGCAGACAGAAAAAGACAAATATCATATGATATTGCTTATATGTGAAATCTAAAAAAAAAAACATACAAATGAACTTATATACAAAACAGAAATAGACCCACAGATATAGAAAACAAACTTATGGTTACCAAAGGGGAAGGTTTGGAGGGATAAATTAGGAGTCTGGGGTCAATATATACACACTACTGTATATAAAATATATAACCAACAAGGACCTACTGTATAGCACAGGGAACTATACTCAATATTTTGTAATAACCTATAAGGGAAAAGAATCTGAAAAAATATATATGTATGTCTGTATAACTGAATAACTTTGCTGTACACCTGAAACTAACATAGCATTGTAAATCAACTACAAAAAAAAAAGAATAAAATTTAATGTCTCTGTTTTTGTCAACTTTCACTCATATTAAAATTCCATTTGTGCTCTTCTTCAGGTCCTGCAGCTATTAGGGGTAGCTCTGAATGACTGTCACCTTTATAGACACTCTAGATATTAAGGCATATTTGGCTTCCCATTATACTTTTATTGCCTGCTCACCCATAGCAAAGTTCTAAATCTTGTCCTACATTAAATAATTACATGTATAGAACACTACTTACAACTACAGAATACATATAGTCATGCATTTTTTTTTCAAAATAGTGCTATAGTGTACTGCAAATCAAGTCTCATCAGATCTCATAGGGTTGAAATCATAATTATTACGTCATCTGGCCAAAATAAAATTAATTAGAAATTATCACAAATATAACAATATTTTAAAAGCTCTAATTTTTATAATAAAGCAATATATTTTATATAATTAAATAAGTCAATACAAATTTAAAATATTAGAAAATATTTTGAAATAAATGTTAAGATATTTTAAGATATAGTCAGAAACTTATTCCATTATTTGTATACATTAAAAAAGAAGAAAGTGAAAAATCAGTTATCTAGGAATTCATCCCAGGGTATTAGGAAAATAGTAAACTGAATACAAAAGGTAAGAAAGATAAGACAGAAAATAATAATGAGATGTAAAATAGCATATAACAGAGGATGAGCACAGACAAAAGTCAGTTCTTTAATATGGCTAATAAAACTGATAAACTCTTAGTGAGACTAATCATGAGAAAAAACAGAAGGTATACATAATAAAATCAGAAACAAAAAAGAAAATATCAGAATAGACCTTTTAGATCATAAGTCACAATAAATTTGTACTACGAAAATCTTTATAAACACCTATGAAAACATTAGCAAATTAGAAAAATTCCTAGACGAGAGCTTATAAAACTGAAGGAGAAATGATGATGAATTATTAATCGCTTGAAAAAAATTAGAAAAAATGAATCTAAATTTTAAATACTTTCTACAAAGTCCAGTGCATACAAGATAGGATCACCAATAAGGCTTGCCAAAAATTTGAGGAATAAATAAAAATCTTAATTTTACCAGTATAACCAGAATATATAGAAGAAAACAGTCTATTTCCCTATGCATTTTATGAGACCATCATATCCTTCATAGTAGAAGCTGACAAACACATGATAAGATCAGAAAATTAGAGGCCATTTTTACTCATACAGATGCAAAACCCTAAATGTCAAAGAACACAGAAAAGCTGAAAAAGTCATGTAGCAACATATAAAATACCACATATAAACACACAAACAGAGACACACACCTGTCTTGAATTACATTTGAAAATCATTATTAAAAATCATTAACAAAGAAGAAAAAAGTATTGGATCATCTCAACAGATGCAGAAAGATTTGAAAAACTTCAAAATCTATTTATGATAAACAGCTATTGGCAAGTTAGAAACAGAAGGAACATCCTTAATTTGAAAAACGACATTAACAAAACATTGTAACAAACATCATGTCTAGAAAGAACAAAAAAACCCCAAAGTTAGCAGAAGGAAAGAAATCATAAAGGTCAGATCAGAAATAAATGAAAAAGAAATGAAGGAAACAATAGCAAAGATCAATAAAACTAAAAGCTGGTTCTTTGAGAAGATAAACAAAATTGATAAATCATTGGCCAGACTCATCAAGAAAAAAAAGAAGACTCAAATCAATAGAATTAGAGTTGAAAAAGGTTAAGTAACAACTGTCATGATCAAGTGGGGTTTATCCCAGGAATGCAAGGATTCTTCAATATATGCAACTCAATGTGATACACCATATTAACAAATTGAAGGAGAAAAACCATGTGATCATCTCAATAGATGCAGAAAAAGCTTTTGACAAAATTCAACACCCATTTATGATAAAACCCTCCAGAATGTAGGCATAGAGGGAACTTACCTCAACATCAAAAAGGCCATATATGACAAACACACAGACAACACTGTTCTCAATGGTGAAAAACTGAAACCATTTCCTCTAAGATCAGGAACAAGACAAGGTTGTCCACTCTCACCACTATTATTCAACATAGTTTTGGAAGTTATAGCCACGGCAATCAGAGAAGAAAAAGAAATATATGGAATCCAAATTGGAAAAGAAGAAAGAAAGCTGTTACTGTTTGCAGGTGACATGATACTATACTTTGAGAATCCAAAGATGCTACCGGAAAACTACTAGAGCTAATCAATGAATTTGGTAAAGTAGCAGGATACAAAATTAATGCACAGAAATCTCTTGCACTCCTATACACTGATGATGAAAACTCTGAAAGAGAAATTAAGGAAACACTCCCATTTACCACTGCAACAAAAAGAATAAAATACCTAGGAATAAACCTACGTAAGGAGACAAAAGACCTGTATGCAGAAAACTATAAGACACTGATGAAAGAAATTAAAGATCATACAAACAAATGGAGAGATATACCATGTTCTTGGACTGGAAAAATCAACAAGGTGAAAATGACTATACTACCCAAAGCAATCTACAGATCCAATGCAATCCCTATCAAACTACCAATGTCATTTTTCACAGAATTAGAACAAAAATAAAAATAAACTCAAAATGGACTAAAGACCTAAATGTAAGGCCAGACACTATAAAACTCTTAGAGGAAAACATAGGCAGAACACTCTATGACATAAATCACAGCAAGATCCTTTTTGACCCACCTCCTAGAGAAATGGAAATAAAAACTAAAATAACAAATGGCACCTAATGAAACTTAAAAGCTTTTGCACAGCAAAGGAAACCATTAAAAAGACTAAAAGACAACCCTCAGAATGGGAGAAAATATTTGCAAAGGAAGCAACTGACAAAGGATTAATCTCCAAAATATACAAGCAGCTCATGCAGCTCAATATCAAAAAA
>NC_041226.1:56095710-56125006 GCF_002837175.3 Physeter macrocephalus | reverse complement strand
CAAAACTACAATGAGGTATCGCCTCACACCGGTCAGAATGGCCATCATCAAAAAATCTACAAACAGTAAATGCTGGAGAGGCTGTGGAGAAAAGGAAACACTCTTGCACTGCTGGTGGGAATGTAAATTGATACAGCCACTATGGAGAACAGTATGGAGGTTCCTTAAAAAACTAAAAATAGAACTACCATATGACCCAGCAATCCCACTACTGGGTATATACCCTGAGAAAACCATAATTCAAAAAGAGACATGTACCGCAATGTTCACTGCAGCATAGCCAGGACATGGAATCAACATAAGCGTCCATCAACAGATGAATGGATAAAGAAGATGTGGCACATATATACAATGGAATATTACTCAGCCATAAAAAGAAACGAAATTGAGTGATTCGTAGTAAGGTGGATGGACCTAGAGTGTGTCATACAGAGTTAAGTAAGTCAGAAAGAGAAAAACAAATACTGTATGCTAACACATATATATGGAATCTACAAAAATAAAAAATGGTTCTGAAGAACCTAGTGGCAGGACAGGAATAAAGACACAGACATAGAGAATAGACTTGAGGACACAGGGAGGGGGAAGGGTAAGCTGGGATGAAGTGAGAGAGTAGCATGGACATATATACACTGCCAGATGTAAAACAGAGAGCTAGTGGGAAGCAGCCACATAGCACAGGGAGATCAGCTCAGTGCCTTGTGACCACCTGGAGGGGTGGGATAGGGAGGGTGGGAGGGAGATGCAAGGGGGAAGAGATATGGGGATATATGTATAGGTATAGCTGATTCACTTTGTTATAAAGCAGAACCTAACACAACATTGTAAAGCAGTTATACTCCAATAAAGATGTTAAAAAAATAAAAAATAAAAAAATAAACATAATGCCTAATGGAGATTTATTAAAAGCATTCTTTGATCAATACAGGATCGTAATGCCTATAACAGTCACTTTAATTCAGCATTGCATTGGTGGATCTATATAGTGTATTAAACAATGAAAATTAAATAAAATTTATAAAGTTTAGGAAGGGTGACATAAAACTATCATAACGTTCAAGCAGAAATGTCTGGAGAAGTAAATTCCAGACTAGTTACAAATAAATTATTAAACTTAATATGTGATATGTGTAAGTGTGCTTGATAAAATGTCAACACAGGCATCACTTGTATGTATATATACCCTGGAATTGAAACTAGCATCTTAAAAAGATATAATTTACTATACTTAAGAGATTTTTAAAAATATATCAACTGTATAAAATGAAATCTAACAAAAGATATACATTGAGAGACATTTCTAAAGACCTAAATAAATAATTATATACCTTGTCCATGCTTCAGAAGACTCAATTAATCAAGTTTTCCCAAATTGTTCTGAAGCTTCAATACTATTCAAACAAAGACCCCGATTTCATTTTTTTTTTAATTTGGAAATTAACCTATCCATAAAATTTACACGGAAAGGCTAAGGGTTATTTATAGCCAAGATCTCTTGAAAAAGTGTAGTAAAACATTACCAAATGTCAATTAAAAAAAAAAGTTGCAATAGTTAAGGTCGTATGGTATTGGAGAGTAGGCAAAGAGATCAATGGGTAAAAAACAAGAGTCCAGAAACAGACATTCATATGTATGACTACTTGATTAATAACAATGGTGGTTCTGGGGGAGAAAGAGTCTTAAATAAATGGTGCCGAGCCCACTGGATAATTATGTTAAAAACATATTAGCTAGATGACTACATCTCTTCACTGGTAAAGTGATCAATCCAGGACAATTGTGGATCTATTTGTATAAGACAAATGTGAAAAATAAACAGATAATTAAATACATATTTAAACAGATATTTTTTTACCTTTGTGTCAAAAATCATAAACAAGAGGCATTCAGCTCTAAAGGAAAAATGTCTAAGTTTAACTTTAACACTGGAAATTTGAAAGGCACCATTGAAAGTGTGAAGTCACAAAACAGATGGTTAGAAGTTCAGAAGTTGTTTGCAACCTTACAGTTGAAAAAGAAATCCCCAAATCAAAGAAAAAAACAAGAACCCATTAAAAAATATGAACTCAGAGAAGATATTTAAATGACCACATTAACACAACCTTACTAAAAATCAGTGATTTGCAAGTCGAATCCATAATGTGTTCCATTACATACTCAGTAGAATGCTTAAAATAAAGACTGAAGAGCTCAAGTGCAGATGAGAGTGTGCAGCAACTGTAACTCACACTGTCCACTGGTGGAAGCATGAAATGGTTGAGAATCTCTAAAGTTGTCCCCTAAAAATTTGTCATCAACGTGTAGTGATAACCACAGTATATGTACATATATTTTTTAAAATTCTAATGCTTATGCTATTTATCTTTAGGAAGAAAGACAGAAAAGTAGAATAATAAACCTAATTCTGGTTTAATTTTATATCTCATGCTAGTAAACAGTGCTCATGTCCAAGAAAATATAAAACAGGCTACATGAAGGTCGCTCTTAAAAACTAACATGATTTAATGTATTAAGCAGCAATCTCATTTACAACTTATACATTTTAATACATATTATTGAGGAGTGTTTGTTGCAATGTATTTTATTCTGTTTCAGAATTAAGGAGATTTTTATATAAGATATAAGGACATAATCTGACAGATTCAATTAACACAAACTGTAAAACATTCTATAAGATACAATTGCTAGACTACTCTCTCAGTTATATTAAACAATATCTTTCAATGGGGATGTTTTAAAAAGACTATTTTTATCTTAGATGAGATGAGTGCAATGTACACATAATGTCCCAGACAAAAGTTTTCAAACTGTCATTTGGACCCCTTCTCTATCCCTTCTAATCACATATTTCTTATATGAAAAAATACCTGGCTTTAAATCATTCATGCAGCAGTTAAATAATTATTACCTATTGTATTTCTTTAAGATCACACAGTTGTCAGCTTCTACATTTTTGAAGATGAAGTCTTTAAGGATAACCAGAAAGGGATGTCATATTACTTCTAAATTTAAGTTCCCTTGAGTTCAATGTAATTCTGAGGGACTCTGTATTCTTGTGTAAATTTAGAGGGTTGCTAAATATTAAAAAAAAGTGAACATTGAATGCGCTCCTCCCCCAACATTCCCACTTGAATATTCGAAAATTATACCAATCATAACAATGAGCTTATCTAGTCACTTTACAGATAATGATAGTGATCTGTTAAGTGAAACACATAAAGTAAGGAGAGAACTATTTAATATTTTTTTTGTTCAAGGGTCCTGACATTAAATCACAGTGTCCAGTATATGACAAGTGCTTATTAAAATTGTTACATGAATATTAAGGTACCAATGTAACTAAAATGCTTATATGGCACTTGTTTTTAACTTAATTAAAAACTGTAAAATAATATAGAAAATGATGCACATAACTAGTAGTGATGGTAACATCTTTCATATTGCAGGTTTATTTCTATGCTTCATTATGAAATTTGAATTTCATTTACAATTTTCCTTTTAAAGAAATAAATTAAGATTTTGATGTTACTGTACTTTCAAGGACAGCAGCATTATTTTATTTACTGTGGACATGAAATTCTGATCTTTCATGTAAAATTTAGCTACTTTCTGTAAAAAATCTTATTAGTAAATATGATTTACAAAATGATAGATAAAACGTTAAAAATGTTCAAAAGTAAACAACAATTATTTAATATGTGCAATATAATAGACAGATGTTTAATTTGGGACAGGAAATCAAACGTCTCACTTCTAAAATGTTAGACACATTAATTAGTTTATCGATATATCCAAATGTAATATACTAGCATTGATAACTTGGTAAGATTATGGTATACTTTATAATGTAATTTTAATCAGTAATTTTGTTTTGGGGGCTCACATTTTAAAAAAAAATTGGATTGTGTTTTCTAACTAATGTCTAAATCAAGTATATATGAAGTTTATTTTAAAGTAACTTAATCATTACTGATTTTCTTATTTTGATTATTTTCTGTGTTTAATAATGGTTGGCATAGATGTAATGATAAGTTTGCTTGTTCTACCTTTGGTGTGCAAACTGAATTATTGTTCTTCCTTGCTATGATTATATATCAATATCATTAAATAATTAGTAACTGCACCTCAAAATAAATTTAGATGGTTTCATAAAAAATGCTGAGCATAACCATTATTTCAAACACAGAACAAAATCTAAAATTCAGAAATCTCGTTATACAAATCTACTGTTTTTAAAGAACAAGAATTTATAAGGAAAAAAATCTTATGTTTACTGTTGCATTATAAGGGCTATCATATTTTTCTCAGTTACTAAACATCTGCTGACTGCCTCAGAACTCTTCACAGTGTCTTTGGTACAGACAGGCTTTGTACAACTATCTGGAATAAATCTATAGGCACAATGTTTGTAGCATTTAAAAAGTATTAGCAGAAACAAGATGCAGGATTTAGTGTGGGATTTACACTATTGCAACACGGGCACAACTTAGCTTGCAGTGGTTAATTATCAAAGTGAGTTTTAATTTTCCAGATGAACTAATAATCCACCCCCACCCCCAGTCAGAGGGTTAATGATGGATAGAGGAAAAGCTAACAAGTATTCCTTTTTAGAGCAGAAAAAAAAATTATATAGTAATTACTTGGGTAGTAATGTTTGGGCACGCGCTGCTCTTTTACATAATTTGCCAAAGGTTTTCCTGAAAATGCTTGAGTATGCGCATGCAGATGAAGAACTGGGATGAAAGAAATTTGAATTTCTGCTTTCCCAGTGAAAAGAAGAAAGCCACAACAATCCTTGAAGCTGTCCCAAATGTAGATGACTTAAAGACAATTGTTGCTCTGAGGATCATTATTCTTTAAACTGACTTTCTCATCTAAGTTGATTTGTTAGCTACAGAATTTATAGTCATAAACCTCAAAGAAAATGCTTGCTTAATTTTTAACAAGTCTTGATTTGTTATTTACTATCTGGTGTAAAATCACTTATTGCCTTTCTGTCTTCACTCTGGCAAGTATTCATAGGACACTATTAGGATTCACTTCAGTTTGAAATAGAAAATGGACTTTGCTTTCAAAGAAGTTGACTAGAAATTCTGGAAAACTTCTGAATGGCCATAGAGGAATATGAGGTCTGTGATGCATAGTGTAAAACTTGCACACATATATATCATGTGTTTATCTCTTCAAAATTCGTTTTTTTAGCCATACTATTCACAACTTCAAATTGAAGAGCTGAGCTGCTTAACACAGTAGCCGACACTGGTCTGCTGTTCTAAAAATTTAATTTGAATAAATTTATGAATAAATAAAAATGATTATCTATATCGTATCTCCTTAAATATTTGAATTATACCAAATCCATCCCTATAGTAACTGAATGAAACAAATTGATCAATTATTTTATTATACTTAGTAGCACACTGATTATTTTCATTTGTAAAAAACAAAAAAAATCAGCTCTTTGTCCTAAGTTGTCTAATACTGGAAAAGTAAAGTTTTTTAAAAAATAAGATATATAATATTTTATTGCACTTTGTAGAATTAGTGATTTATGAGGTAACTGACATGCCGGTATATTATGAAAATAACTCATATATACTATACAATCCTTCCTCTAAAATTTTATAAAATGATTTAAATAAGCATTAATATTACATGATAACATCATTTGTTTAGTATAGATAATTGTGAAATAAATTCTATAATATCATAACTGACATTTTCTTAGTTTATCAAATATTTTATTTCTCAAATGCCAAATTATTGTGAAATCCAATTACTGAAATTCTTGGAAAATTATTCTGATATTCTATAACTTTGTATTTCCACCCCTCTTTCTTCTTCACACCATACATGGAACATCTTTATCAACGCCCTATTTGTGAGTTATCCTGGCCACATTAGCTTCATTTCTGTTCCAAGAACATAAAAGATTTCAACTTTAAATCTACAGGTCAATTCAGAAGTGAGTTCTAAAGCTTAACGTAGGCTACGTTTTTAAGAAAAAGAATAAAATATTTTAAATAAAAGAGTAGCTACAGGGACTTTGAGGGGGCCTGTGTAAATGAAAGGTCCTGAAGCTTAAGCTTTATTAGCCTCATGGTATATCTACTTCTGCTATGGGGTCTTTGCTAGGTGATTAGCTCTGCAAGGAGAGATATATCAATATCTATGGCTAAGTATCTCACATCCTTTAAGTATCTGTTCCATCATAACTGTTTCAACAATGCCTACACTATCCTATCCTATCCTATCCTATCCTATCCTGATCTCTTGGATCCCCTTTATATTTCTCTTTTTCTTTGTTCAATGTTACATACCTCTTAACATAGTATATAACTAAGTTACTCATTATGTTTTTTTCTATTCCCCGACCAGAAGGTAAGGTCCACAAGGACAGGGGTTTTTCTTTATTTGGTTCATTTATGATTGTCAAATGTTTAGATCATTATCTGGCACATGGTAGGCACATAACAAAAATTAGTTAATTAAATGAATGAAGTGAAAGCCTTATTTTTCACTAATGATTTCTCAATACAATGCCCATCATTACTTCTCTAAAAACATAAATTACCTTGTTACTTCCTTTAAAAAAATTAAAAAATGTTTTCCCATTAATGGTTTCTTACCAATGTTAAAATTAATCATGAAATTCTTAATGTGACCTGCAAACTCTTCATAATCTGATTCAACACTCTTTGTCCAACTTCTTTCCAAGTCAGCCTTTAAAAAATCTCCACACAATAATCCACCCAAACTGCATTTCTACATCATTCAAACCCTCAAACACTTTTGGCTTTGCCTTCACATCCCCTTCACCCCCCATAATCTTTACTCTCTCAATCTCTTCTCTCCTTAAACCCACATGTGCACGTACGTGCGTGCACATACACACAACTGTCTTCTTTACTAGATTGTAAGCTTCTTGAGGGAAAAATAAAGTCATATCTATAACAATAAGTTTAGCATTTAGAATACTGACTGGCACATAGTGAATATTAAACTAGTATTTAGGGAATACAAGACGTTATCCTATTGTGTAACTAAAAATTCCTATATGAAGTTCTTTCATAACAGAGCAAATGAAAAACATTTTTAAAAAGGATTTTCACACACAGAAATCTTAAAACACAATTTCCACTTAGGAAGTGTAAGCTGTACTATAAATAGAAAAAACACAAATATTATAAAAGAGTTTCAATCTCTGTATCTTCTTCATTAAGCACATGGTGATAACCCTTAGTCTTTCTACAGAAATTATTCTCTCCTTGTCTGTATTATAACATCTGTTTTTTATTCAGAGTCTACTGACCCCAACATTCCCAGGTGACTGGAAACTGATATCCCAAGGCACATTTACTGAATCTAGACTTTCTGTCACCCATATAATCTTTGTGACTCACACTGCTCACACATGCAGTGGATTAAATGGAATGGAATAAATGCATAAGGTGCCTGTACTTGAACAGAAACACATCATGTGTCCTACAGACTGTCCTAACCTTAACCTGGGGATACTTCTTTGTGGGGAGAATGGATAGAGGTCTCATCCTTCTATTCTCTTGCTAACCATGGTTTTATATTTTTTTTCATTCAAACTAAATCCACCTTGCTATATGACATTGATAAATTTCTCCCAAGTCGTAGTGCATATGGGACCAACCTTGCATGACATTGCAACAGTGGGAACTCAAATAGACTGCTGATGTGAATGTAAATGAGAAAAGCAAGTTGTGGTGGAACTTTTCTATATCTAGTAAAACTGAAGCTCTACATATATTGTGAGCAACATGGCGCTTAGCTATGTGCCCTAGAGAAATGATGTCAGAGTCACAACCTGAAAATCCAGTGAAGCGTTGTTTGTAATGACAAAATATTACAGACATTCAAAATATCCTTGAGATGTTGAATCAATAAATATTCTGAGGTATAATCATATAGGTGTGACATACAAAATACAAAAATAATATTATTTTTTCTAAGCTGAACAGTGAAAATTGACCATAATCTGAAATTCTGTGTCCTTAATGAAGTACCAATTATGATTCCTCTTACGCTCAGGAAATACAGGCTTAAGAAGTCCATACACACTGACAGAGTGGGATGGAAGTGGATTATGTGATCTAAACTTGGCTAATTACAGTCACCAGTAAATTTTTACTAGAGTTATAAGAGAAACTGCTAGCCAAATGAGTTTAATAAGCTGGGAACACACAGTTCCTGGACTATTTATGGCAATCATGCCTGTCCCTGAAGGGAGTTTGCCATATATAGAGAGAGGGGTTAATTTTGGTTTTAACATTTTCTTTACTCAGCAAATATTAAACAATATTTCTGAGTTTTAATGCCCTCTTTCAGCATATTTATTCTTTCACAAATGGTTGAGAATAGTTAAGTGATCATTTAACATTATTAAATTAATACTGGGATCAGAGCATTTACATTAAAAATATCAAAATCGATAAGAAAATTGGAAGTCTTAAACCAGTGTGTTATCAATGAAGAATGGAGAGAAAAATCAAGAAGAAAGATTACAGAACCCCAGTGGTATGCTTAAAAAATTGCTTAACATTTTTTGTCAAAATAATTTAGACACCTATCCAAATTATTTAAAAAATAAATACCAGATGGACTATTCATTCAATAAAAAATAGAGTATAAATAAGTGGACCTAAACATAGGCAGTTATTTTCTAAAATGGGAAGGAAAGAATTATAAATGGACAAAAAGCAATTTAAATATTTTCCATATCATTAATTCAATGAATGCAGATTAAAACCACTTGATGCTATTTTCCTTATGAGTTTGTAAAAAAAATAATAATTTATTATGTTGAATGTTGCAAAGGTTGTGATTAAATGAACATTCTAATGCATTCTTGAAAATGATAAACTTAATTTTAAAGCTTCTTGAGAAAAATTTACTAGGTGCATCCCATAATTTATAATTTTGTATACAATTCAACTGTAATTCTACTTTCAGAAATTTTTAAGATAGCTATCATTGAGATATAGGTATTATTATGTACAGTTATGTTATCACAGTGTTATTTTTAATAAAAAAATAAATTCTAAGTGTTCATCTATGATGAATTGACTAAATAATGACATGCAATTTGCGGATTACTATGCATTTATCAAGAGTTTCATTTTTAAATGTGATGAAATAAATTTAAGAATTATTATTTACTGATAATTGCAAGGTCCAAAATATTATATATAGAATTATTCAAAATTTATATTCCTATATGGTGAAAAATATGGAGTGACTTTTTTATGTGAAACCTTATTAATGCCATTGATTTTTATTTTTTGAATATTTTCAGTGGTGAACATTTATTTCCTTTATATCAGAATGATTCCAAATTCTATAATAATACAAACAAAATTGTTTAAATCCCTGCAGTTAGGTAGATATAACTATAATGAGGATGATGAGCTGTTCAGATTTCACATTCTTGCAAAAGTTTTCTGTAAAATATTTTCAAGAAAGTGCATGCAATTAACATGGGATGGCCACTGGAAAATGAAAAACCTAGTCAAATTTCTAGAATAACAGTATTTCCTTGTTTTTTGTGGAAGTATCTAGAGGATCCAGTGTTTTGCTTTATAATTGTAATCATACTGTATAATTTACAGTTGGAGCAAAATCATAAATGACATTTTAGCCAAGAAAATATTTTATGTTCTATATTAAGTTCCTACTGATGCTATAAAAAATTCCCACACACTTGGTGGCTTAAAAACAATACAAATTTCTTATTGTAGAGCTTTGGCGGTCAGAACCCAAAAATAGGTTTTAGATAAATTAAGCTAAAATTAATCTATCCTCAGGCCTGTGTTCCTTCTGGAAGCTCTAAGATCTGTTTCTTTGCCTTTTCCAGCTTCTAAATCTGCCTGAATTCCTTGACTTGTGGTCCCATGATACTCTCACCTGTGCTTCTGTTGTCACTTCTCTTTTCCTTTTCCTGGTTATCACATTGCTTTCTCTCTCCGCTTTCTTCGTGACATAACGTTCTCTTACTCTGACCCTGCTGCTTCTCTTTTATAAGGACCATTATAATTACTTTAGGCTCATGCCAATAATCCAGGATAATTTCCCCATCTCAAAAATCCTTAATTCCATTTGCAAGGCCTCTTTTGCCTTATAAGGTAACATAATCACAAATCCAGGGATAAAGGTATGAACAATTTTTGCAGCTATTTTTTAGCCTACCATTGAAGATTAATATTAATTTGAAAGATCAATTAAATAGCTCTTTTGTGGGTAAGCTGTTGGTCTAATACTTAACATCAAATTCTTCTCTACATATGGGTAATTTTTGGTTAAGTTCATGACAATTTTAGATGTTGACTAAACAAGTACATTGGCTTTAGTGGATAGATTAGTTGAAAGTAAACAGCTTTTATATATTTGACAAATTCAGTGGTATCAGTAAAATGTGCACACAAGTTATCATTACAGGTCAAACACAATGTATCTTGTTTGAAAGAACAGGAAATCAGGTAATGAACTACGGCCTGCATATGTTATTACTAGTTCTATACAGTAAGCTCTATTATTCTTTTCTTCAAGACCCAGATTAAATGCTCCCTCCTCTTTGACATCTTACTTAGTCATTCTAGATATACTAAGTTGATTCTTCTGTGATTTCACAGATCACTTGTCTTTCATATCTGCCATTATATCACATTTATTGATTGATTTAAACAGTCATGTCTCCCACTGATGAAAGACCTCTAGAAGCAGGCATATCACATTTATCTTTGTAATGCCTGTGACTTGAATAAAGGCTAGCAGCCAATGAAATGTGCTCAGTAAACATTTACTGTTTACTAAGTGAGTAATTAAATAAATAGAGATGACTGAATTGTTGAATAAATAATTTTAAAAAGACATATATTGAAAGGCTGATAAATACTGAGTATTTAAATATGACTGTCACTTTACTGTCTCCTTTTTCCATTTCTCCGGCTTTTAATATTAAGGCCAGTCACAGCAGGAATTTTACATTTGGTACTTTAGTCTTTCCAGGTGATCATAACTCTAGTTGCTGTATGGAAAAGCAGTCTGTATTTCTGGAAGTCACTCTAAGAGTTTTCACCCAGGGGGGTTTATTATGCTGAAAGTCCTGAAGAGTCATTTTCATGTCAACTATTATACTGTACAGTTCTTTACAGTAAGTGACTCTGGGCTGATTCCCTTTGTTCTCTAAGTATCATCAATTCTAAAGGAATCCATTATAACTAGATGGCATTCGTGTTATTTAAATATCTGCTGACAGTCAAAGAACTATTTCTGTTCTGTCATGCCATTTTTGTTCATTCAGTGCTTACTGAAATTTCTCTGAAACTCCTGGGAAAAGGGTATTTAAAATTTTCATCTTAATCCTTGCTACTGAGCAAAGGAATAAAAGTTAAAAAATACAAATGATATAAATTAAACATAGCAGTCAAATGTAATTTAAGAATAGCATACAATATTAAAACATGCCAGTTCAAGCCTAATTTACATTCATATTTGGAAATAAGTAAATAATTGGATTTCCTTGCTGCCAATAAAAGCACCTTTCTTTTTACTATATTCTGACATCCCTCTTATTTCCTTAACTAGTTGTCCATTGATATTAAGGACCAATAGGCATTACCTGCACTCCTGCTCCACTGCATGCACCCCAAATAAAACAATCCAAATAACTTTATCTGACATTGGAGATTAAAATATGCACATAAATAGTTCAGCTCTTCTTGCTTCTCTCTTTGTTAAATGTTTAACTATTCTTTCTAGAGACAGGAATAAGAAAAATAAAGTATCCTGTATTTGGGGCAGCAATTTCCCTTACACTGAGCTGGATATGAGTTATTAGTTCTGCAAAACAATGGATTCCAAAATTTAGACATGAAGGAAATTGTGGAAAGCCTTATTTCCGCTACACAGCTAAGTTGTGCTTTCTATTCTTGATATACCATCAGATCCAGAATATCATTGTTACCTAATACCTACATTTATTTCTCACGAGGATTGGGAGAAACGAGAAAGGAGGTTATGATAACAACTTCCTAGAGAGCTACACTACAGCATGACTTGGCTAAAACCTCTGGAGAAAATACACTGAGAGATAACTGTAACTAGAAGAGTGAAGCATCTGTTTTAACCAGGGTGGAAAGGTTTATTTTTTTAAATATAAACAATGAATCGTTGATTCTAACCTTTACAATTGGTCACTGATATCAAAAAGTAGGTGGCAGTTGTATACCTGTTTCAAAGAAGCACAGGATGCCTGGTTTTGACCTTCCCAAGCATAATTCTGAAAGGATCAATCCCTTGTGCTAGATTACCAGCAAAAGGGAGGCAATGAGTCCCAAATGAAGGCCATACTCAAAGTGGAAAGACTTTTAGCTTAGCAGTTTGTTAAGCTTTGGTCAGTGAAAGACATTCTGCTACTTATTGTATACTTCACAAAAGGTCTCCAGATTGGGGTTCCATGAAAGAGCTAATTTTCTCATTGTTGCACAGCACTAGATTTTAAATTCAAGTACTGGGCATCTGTGATACTTGGCCACACTGATATTCTTTTTATCTTATTTTGTACCTACTCAAAGCCAGAAAAAAATTTAAAAATACTATAGACAGACTAATCTCTTGAATACTTGTGAATTTTCCAGAAGTTTCCAGATTCATCCCCTAAGAAATAGTCTTACTATGCCTCTGTGCTTGTTAATCATATAAGTACTGATCATGGCTTAGGTATTCACATAGCAAGGTTGTGGGTTTCATGACAAATAACTATCTTCCATTTAAAGATTACAGCTAATACACAATATATAAACATAAAGGATGTCAGTGTTTTTTTCTTTCAACCTTGCATCTGATCACTTGTATTATACCACAATATTGACTTAAGAATCTTCATATTTCATTTTCTTGAATTGATATTTGATATCACTTAATTCCTTTGATATATACTTGTTTCATTAAGATAGAGACTATGCCTATAGATTTCTTTCCTATTAATATTCATCTTAGAAAAAACTTAACCTAGATGATAGTAGCATAAGAATTAGTTCCTAAACTTTTAAAATTTAGTTTCATTACTAATAGCACTGTGGTTTATAAGACATGAAAAATTCTCCCAATTGACAATGAAGCATTCCTATCATTTACCCTACCTTTAAGAGTTTTCATGCACATTAGCAAAGGAAATAAATCTACATATTTAGTATAAACGGTGTGTTGCTCTTTCTGCTAGAAAATGTTAAACTATGTGATACCTACATATGCATTTTCAACCTCTGAAAAAAATGTTTGATTAAATGTTGTTCTGGAAGACAGAACAGAATGAAAATTAAAGATTTAAAAACCAGAAATCAAGACAAGCAAATGCTTACTATACTAAAGCTTCATGTTCAACTATACCACTATTGAAAAGGCTAATATAGAATAAGCTATGAAATGATAAAAATGTAGGGAAATATTTTTAAATAAATATGGTTCAACCATGTAATAAATGGTACTTTCATGCTAAGGTACATCATACCTTCAGGAGAGCAATTTAAGCGTCTGTTGCACAGACAGAAAGGGAATTTGTACCCCTCCCCTCCTCAATTCAAATAAACACTAACAAATGCACACTTAAAAAAGAGGTCTAGGGGGCTTCCCTGGTGGCGCAGGGGTTGGGAGTCCACCTGCCGATGCAGGGGTC
The DNA here is from genome assembly GCF_002837175.3 of Physeter macrocephalus. Classification (NCBI taxonomy): domain Eukaryota; kingdom Metazoa; phylum Chordata; class Mammalia; order Artiodactyla; family Physeteridae; genus Physeter; species Physeter macrocephalus. The sequence continues at coordinate 56,111,304 of NC_041226.1, read as the reverse complement.
ATGGGTTCGTGCCCCGGTCTGGGAGGATCCCACATGCGGTGGAGTGGCTGGGCCCGTGAGCCATGGCCGCTGGGCCTGTGTGTCCGGAGCCTGTGCTCTGCAACGGGAGAGGCCACAACAGTGAGAGGCCCGCGTACCGCAAAAAAAAAAAAAAAAAAAAAAAAAAAAAAAAAAAAAAAAGAGGTCTAGTCTCAATCATGACTGATAGCTATTTTCTTGTGTTGCTATATGAGGCAAATTTATTGTGTCATTTAGCCTGAAATGATATGTAAGCTAAGTACTGATTGTCAAATGGCAAAACAGTACACAAGTTGTATTCCTTACATGTATTTGCCTGTGATTTTTTACATGGGTAGACAATATTTATTTATCAAGGCAACTGGACTTTTTCAGACAGATGAACACAGCATCAAATATGGAGTAAACCATGGATGGTTTCATCTATTTTCAAAGATACACAGAGAACATTTTCACTACTGTTTCGTCAACCGTTATCTTTACTGACAGTTGATGTGCGGGAAGAAGTACTCTTGGGTGTTACTTTCTTGATTCATAGCAGGATAGTTAGAAGCTTCTGAAAGATTGGTAGCAATGGAGAAACACAGGAGATGTGTTAGTATGATAGATCTGGAATTTGATTAAAAATATTCTAACACCCTTCCATCAGCAGAGATGGTGACATGATGAAGAGTTGAATGACACCATGACTAAGACAAGCAACAGTCAATGAGTTACCTATCTTTACATGTGACAAATCCATGCAAGTGAAAAGTCCAAAATGCTTTCTATAAATTCATTTTGCAATAAATATAAAGGTTTAGAATGTTGCCTGCATATATTTTGGTAGACTTTAATTATAGTAATTATTGCCATTGCTCTAATAGCCATATGCAACTTCAGAAGCTTTTATATTACATTGAAAGGCAAGAAAATATGCATGTAACCATTTGAAAAAGATTAGATTCTTTTTGTCTTTTTAGGGTACATTCTTCTACAATTAGCATTTTTCCCTTTACTTATCCCGATAGACACCTTTTCTACCTTAAAGGATAAATAAATGTTGATCGACATAGCATGTAGATAAGAAAACCGGGTATTTTTTCTCCATAGAGTAACTTTTAATGAGGGAGAGACAGAATTGAGTTGTTATATTAGTTTCTGAGAGCTATGATAACAAAATACCATAAAATGGATAGCTTAAGACAATAAAAATTTCTTGTCATCACAGTTCTGGAGTCTAGAAATCTGAAATCAAGGTATTATCAGAGCCAAGCACCCTCCAAAACCTCTGGGGAAGGCTCCTTCCTTGCCTTTTCGAGCTTCTAGGTATTCCACTTGAGCAGTATAAATTCCATCTTTACCTCTACCTTCACATAGCTGTCTTACCTTTCTCTGTGTCTGTGTCCAAATTTCTTTCTTCTTATAAGAACCAGTCTAATCGAATTAAGGACCTACCCTACTCCAATATAACATCTTAACTAATTACATCTGCAATGATACTATTTCCAAATAAGGTCACATTCTGAGGTATTGAAGGTTTAGTCTCAACTTGTCTTTTGGGGGGATGCAATTCAAGCTAAAACAGATGTATCTACAGTAAAAGAAAGAGAGAAAATGAGAAGAAAATGCATTTTTGCTGAGATACTTTCCTGAATTCTAAATGAAAGTTTGAATTATAGCCCTTTTATTATAAGGTTTAAAAATATTAATTTTAAAAGGTGAAACTATTTCCACATGTTTTTACAAAAGCTGAAATATTTCTATGTAAAAGGGATCCTCTTTAAGAGATATTTAGCCATGCCAATATCAGACAATGTATCGTTGTTGGGAAAATTTGTGAGATTCTTAATGCATAAGCATCATACTAAAATGTAAAGAGACATCTCACATCAAACATTCTTCAAAAGTCCTAAAGTTTAGGACTTTACTTTCTTATCTAAGCCTTTGTATATTGTATTAAACAAAATTGACCTCTGTTATCTATGTTTAGAGAACAGCAGAAAGAGCTCTGTCTAGCATTCCAGGTGAAGTAGACCTGAGAGTTCTGTAACAGTTCTAAAAAGCAGAGACTAGATGAGGCAACTAGATCTTATCCATCCCACTTTTTCAGCTAATAGTACTAGCCATCTCCTCTAACTAGAGGAGTGGATGAATGATGAAAGCCTGGGCAATCATACTGCATTCTACTTCCTTGGCAATACAGAGAAGTTCAAGCAGTGACCTGCTGTGACATGGCCAAATCTAAAATGAGATCTGTCCTATTAGTAAAATAAAAAGTGTGGACATTCATCATGCTGAAACTTGAGCATTAGTAGATGTGAAGTTGCTAATTTGGAAAGGTATATATTTCGACTTGCTCTCAGTTATAACTCAAAACATTTTTGAAGCTCCTCTTTAGATCTAAATGATTTAATACATTGTTTAAAACATAAAGTTATGCATTTCATTAAAGTTGGCCATTTAGACCTCTGAAATTAATCTAACATTCACGAATGAGCCAATTCAGAATGACCAAGCTGGGCAACAGAAATGTGATGATAAAATAAACGTTTTATGACGAAAACCTTTTTTACTGGAAACTACTCTAATCTACAAAGTTTGAAGCTTGGGAATTAATGCTATACAAAAGAGCACAGATACCCTTAATGAATCAGTAGTTTGATATCAGAACACATGAATTTAAAAAGTATCACTGTCTTTATATCAACTGGTCAAATAAAGATCCCTTATATCACATTAAGTCAACTTACAAGCATAAATATAAATGCACACACATAAGCACAAACAGAGCATGTTTTAGAGTGAAGGGAATTTCGTCATCAACCCTAATTGCTTTGCTGCTTCCTAATCATATATATTACCATAGATTAAGGAATAATAATTTCAATATTAAGAAATTGTACATTCTTAAGATAGTAAAAACTAATTAAACCCAGAAGTTCTATAGGATATAGCCCAAGTTTAAAGCCTGACCATCAGTAGACGTATTTCAGGTATGGTAATACAATAATGCATGTTTTATTAAATCCCCTCATTTTTTCTCATTTTGCTCCATTCAAAGAAATATTATTTTATTCATGAATTTAATAAAAACAATATCCATTTTTATTTTAAGTATATTTTGATGCTGTTTTAGACACAATATTTAATGTTATAGATCATCTCTAAGTTTCTATGAAATAACTCTTGAAAGTTTCACCAGGGTATATAAAAATAATGTATTTCTATATGTAAATGCCTTGAAGTGTGAACATATCTCCTTAATCACCTAACTTATGAAAAAGGATAAGGTCAGTTAATTTTACTTCAGTTATTTGAATATTTTATTTAATTGCTGTAATATTTTATATAAAATAAAAATTGAGTAATAAACACAGAAAACTTTACCTTAGAGAACATTTCAACTAATTAAATCCCAAAATATGTATGGAATCTTATCTATCTATATAAAATATATATGAATACATGTATATATGTCAATATATGTCCAGGTATGCACACGTTTCTATGTGTGTATCCGGTACGTATACACATAAACACTAACTCTAACCACCTTCTCATTTACAGTGGTTTCAGAAATTCTCTACACTTTCATATTTTCTTCATCCTTGATTATTTCATTTGCATCTTAATGCCATCAGCTGAACCTGTCTTATAAACTTGTTTGAAATAAGTATCAGAAGGGGTAAATCACTTTAATGAAAGCCATCCTCATTCCTATTTATGGATAACTTGAACTTTATATATATATATAAAAAACAGATATAAACAGGGAAAAATAAAGTGTTAATTTCATAATTTAGTTTTCAAGTTATTCTTCAGGGTTCAAATTGCAGGGAGAAAATGTTAGAAATATAGCAATAAATTTTGCCCCTTTTTCATTAAGTTCAACCACAAGGTGCTGATTCCTTGCAAGGTCAACTTAAAAAAATAACACATAGGTAATTATATATCTCTTTTTATAAGAACTTCATGTAGGGGCTTCCCTGGTGGCGTAGTGGTTGAGAATCTGCCTGCCAATGCAAGGGACACAGGTTCGAGCCCTGGTCTGGGAAGATCCCACATGCTGCGGAGCAACTAGGCCCGTGAGGCACAACTACTGAGCCTGCATGTCTGGAGCCTGTGCTCCACAACAAGAGAGGCCGCGACAGTGAGAGGCCCGCACACAGCGATGAAGAGTGGCCTCTGCTCGCCACAACTGGAGAAAGCCCTTGCACAGAAACGCAGACCCAACACAGCCAAAAATAAATACATAAATAAAGAAGCTTTCATTAAAAAAAAAAAAAAACTTCATGTAGTATGTCAAAATCTTTATTTTATTTCTATAATGTTTGCATTTATTCCTTATTTATAAAAAAATCACATCACATTGAGACAAGGAATAGTTTATGACTGATTGCTAAATTTAGCAATTAAGCTTACATTTTTGTGCATTAAAGTATAACAGAAAACTGGAATTTTTGAAAAAGCCCAAAGTTGGAGACTACATTTGTCATGCATATTACAAGCAAAGGATTACTCTCAAGAATATGTATCAAACTGCTGTATATCAACAAGAGAAGCCTGAACACCTGAAAAGACAAATGGTTGATGGACATGAACAGATACTTAAGAGATAATAAAAGTAAAATAGGCAATGAATATAATGAAAAATGCTTAACCTGATAGGAAAAAAAATTGGGAAAATGCAAATTAAAATCACAGTGAAATATGCATGCACATCCATTTGACCAGCAAAAATTAGCAACAGTCTGTAGAACAGGATGCAGAAACAGACAATTGCTTACATACTATTTTGAAATTGGTAAAAACATTTTGGAAAGCAAATTGAGAAAAATCTGGTATATCTTACTTCTAGTTATATTCTCTGGAGGAAAAGAGGGAGAGAGAATATTTATAGCAGCAATGCTTAAAAGAGCAAAGAAACCAAAAACATAAATGTCCATCAAATGGAGGATAAATAATTTCAGCTACCTTCATGCATATGGATTGTATATAAGAGGAAGAATGCATTAACTGAAATGAATCTCAGGAAGAGTGTTGGATGACAAAACAAGTAGGAAAAGAACACATAGAAAGATTCATTTACATATATATTATAAATCTTATTAAATACTCAAAATTGATTAGGAATACATATATATTTAATAAGTCAATGATTTACATATGAATGATAAACACTAAATTCTGGATCCCAGAATTTGTATGGAATCACAAACCATCTCAAATAGCCAAAGCAATCCTGAAGAAGATAAACAAAGCTGGAGGCATCACACGTCCCAATTTCAAACTATATTACAAAGCTATAGAAATCAAAACAATATGGTACTGGTATAAAAACAGTCCCATAGACCAATAAGCAGAATCAAGAGCCCAGAAATAAACCCCCACATATACAATTAACGAATAATTTGACAAGAGAACCAAGAATACTTAGTGGGAAAGGAGAGTTTCTTAAAGAAATGCTGCTGGGAAAACTGCATAATCACATGCAGAAGATTGAAACTGAATAGCTATCTTACACCACTAACAAAATTAACTCAAAATGGGTTAAAGACTTAAACATAAAACTAAAACCTAAAAACTAAACCTAAAACTCCTACAAGAAAACATACAAAAAAAGCTCCTTGACATTGGTCTTGACACCACTTTTTTGGATATGACATCAAAAACACAAGCAACAGAAGAAAAGAAAAAGAAAAGAAAAAAAGGAGTGGGACTACATCAAACTAAATATATTCTGCACAGCAAAAGAAAAAAATCGAAGTGAAATGGCAATCTATGGAATGTGAGAAAAATCTGCAAACCATATTACTAAAAAGGGGTTGCTATCCAAAATATGTAAATAACTCATAAAACTCAACAGCAAAAAAAGCAAATAATCTGACTAAAAATTGAGCAGAGGAACTGAATAGACATTTTTCTAAAGAGGACATACAAATGGCCAACAGGTACATGAAAACATGCTCAACATCACTAATCCTCTGGGAAATGCAAATCAAACCCACAGTGAGATATTACTTCACACCTGTTAGAATGGCTATCATCAAAAAGAGAAGAGATAACAGCGCTGGCAACACCCTTATAGGCATCTGTAAATACAACTAAGTGATAATATCAAATCTCTTGCTTTTGGTCATTCACTGGGCACCAAAATAAAATTAGCTTTTACTTTTGGCATTAACCACTTACTGGCTTCCTTTCCAACAGCAAGTGCTCCCCACATTTCCAATTGTCATAAATTTTTACTCAGACCTAAACTTCCTGCCCAGGGTAAGACCATCAGTTTCAGCCAGAGAACTGACACATCCAGCTAACAGCAATACAAATCTGGCCAACACTTCTCCCTTTGTCCATTCCCAGTCACATGGGGTAGATGGAGCAAAACTGGGTAAGAATTACTTTATAAGACTGTCTTATCCATTAAGTAGGAAAGAAGCAGCAACTGTTAATACTAGTTTAGGCAAATGGGAAGAAAAAATAACCCATCTCACTAGTCCCCATGAATTCAGGGAGTAATATTTAGAGATACTGTCATGGTAACATATTTAGAAATTGATCCTTCCACCAGAACTTATAAATGCAACCCAGGTCCTGGCACTACATGAATAGGCAGAAAAAAAGAAAATAAAAGAAAGGATAAGAAAAGAAAATGGCCCATTTTCCCTAAAACGGTTAAACAACACACCTATTAAATTTCAGTATTTATTCGTTCAATCCTTTCAGTCTCTTATCACATAGTTTAGTAAGCAAGTATTTCAATTGTCCATTCCAATTTTCAATTAATCTTTTTTATGTATAATAAGATACATGACAATTTCATTATATGATATTTCTTGGTCCATTATTGCACAATATCAGCACTAAAATAGGTTCCTTGATTAAATGATAACTATGAGGTCCAAAATGAATAATATTTTCAGTTCTAAACCTCTTACCATGTTAGACATGTCTGCTTCAGTTAATGAATATGCAAATACAAATCCAGGATGAGTAACTATCCTGATCAAGACTTATCAGCATCCACTTTAAACTATGGTAAAAGGCCAATGTAATCTGCCTGCCAGCTATGGGCTGGTCCAGATTTTGCCAACAGACAGTGTATGTCTGCTGTTTTTTTTTTCTTGTTTACAAAGTTAGATATGGCAAACTGTTGTGCACCCTGTCCAGCAATCTGGTTAAGTTTCTTCTCTATCCCCAGGACATTTTACTCATTCTGATTCAAATGTCTTTGGGTACCCTCTTGAGAGTTGGGCCAAGAAACCTGGCTCTCTATTTACTAAGCGTCAAAAATCCTTTCTCTTTAGTGGTGTCATATATACATGTGCGTGACTGTACGTGTGTGTGTGTGTGTGTGTATTTCACAAAGCTAGGCTAAACTGAGCAAACCTGTTGCTTGAGGAATTGATGAGACATGAAAAATAGCATGAAAATCAAGGAAATAAACGGAGTAGCTGTGAGATTTTTGATGGATGTCTTAAAAGCATGTTCACTCGAGTGAATTCACCTCTGGTTGGCTGATTTTGAAGTGAGAGCCTGACATTAAATAGCTATTTTTCATACTGTGTTCACTGATTTCATAGCTATTTCATTTATTTTCTTTATTTTAATGCCATTTTAAATAAAATATCTCAACACTTGTAACCAATTTAATTTTTTCCCACCACTTTTATTTTTATTTTTTATTTTATTTTGAAGAATACTAATTCTTTTCTTATTATTCAACCCCACTTTAGGGTAGCTGAGAGAGAAAGACCATGACAGATTACTTCACATTATCCTGTTCCTCCAACACCTGTCACATAGGGAGTCTTAACAGTTGGAGCCCTTTTTATGACATCATTAATCATAACTTGAGTTAAAGGAACTAGGATAAACTTAGTATCATTTTATGACCAACATTAAGTTGCTTGCATTCTTAATATTCAGCAACCTCAGAAGTAGGATTCCATTTAAAAATTATGGTTGGAGTATGACAATTCTCCTTTTCAGGAAATGTGTTAACACACCTCTGCCTTTATTCAGATTGGCACATTGAGAGTTTGTGTAACTAGCCACATTTCTTCAAAAGCATCAGTTATCTAAGCTTCCTGAATAACACTGAACATACTTTTCTATGCACAGTGTCTGATGCCAAAGAAGGAGGTCATTAATATCAATAGCTGCTCCACAAGGGGTCAACAATATGAACTTAAAGTGGCTCCTGATTCTCTCCCACTGAAACTGTGTAATTCTTTTTGATTGATTATCTGCAGGAAGGCGTTTTTCCAATCAAAGCATATCCTCCCAACCATCTTTTGGCTTTACATTCCTCCCGTCTACCTATTCAATCACCAGGTTTTAACTCAGTTGTTTTGGGAGCCTCAGATTAGTCCTTAGTTACTTTCAGTTGTGGCTAATGTTCCTGTTGCCTAGATTTTCATTTTTGATCCATTAATTGTCCACTGACCTTTGATCTATCATTTATGTCATTTATGTGATTTTTCTCTTATACATGGTCACCCTGCCTGAGTGACCTCTCATCAGCTATAGCTTAGAAGCCATTCTGTAAACAAAGGTTTCCTCCACCATTTTCCTTATGGCCCCCCTGGAAAAACAAACAAACAAATAAATAATCGTTGCTTAAATTACAGTGTCAAGGTTTGGTTTAATTACCTTGTTCATGAATATATGCCTGTTAGTCTTAAATAAAGAAAAAGGACAGAGCGGAAAAATAGAAAAAAGCATAAGCAATCATAAATCGGTCCAAAATTTTTCAGGCACCTTTCTCAGGTTGTGTAAACAGATAAAACAAGCAGAAACCATCAAGGTTTTCATCCATAAACAATGAAGACAACCTTGCATTGGCTGCTTCCAGGGGGTTTCAAACTTTAAATACTCAACCACTAAGAAAATTATAGGAGGATACACACTCAAAAACACTAAAGAATATCAAGATAGAATCCTATATAATATTCAAGTAACTTTCAGGAAGACAAGAAAAGAGAAAGAGAGATAAGAGGGAACAACAGAAAACCAACCATAAAATAGCAGACTTAAGTTCTAACAAAACAATATTCACCTTAAATGTAAATAGTCATAATATGCCAACTAAAGTTAGACAGTGGCAGAATGAATTTTAACAATTGGTCCAACCAAATGCTGTTTACAAGAAACTCATTTCAAATTCAACAACTTAAGTAGATTTAATGCTTTCCTATTAAAAACTCTAATCAAAAACTTTTTTTTTGTAGAAATAGACTAGCTTACTCTAAAACTTATATAGAAAGTCACAATCTCTAGAATGGCTGAAACAATCTTGACAAAGAAGAAAGTGGGGAAGTTACTCAATTTGACATTAAAGCTTACTAAAACTATTGTAATCAAGAGTATGATAAAGGCAGGATAGACACATTGAACATGGAACAGAACAGAGGCTCTAGAAATAGACCCACAAAAGCAGGCTGCAAATTTATTTTTGACAAAGTTGGAAAAGCATTTCAATTGAGAAAAGGCAGGCTTTTCAACAAATAATGCTAGAGCAATTAGGCATCTAAAGGCAAAAATTTTTTAATTTTTAAAAAGAAAAGAAAAAATTCTCCTTTAATTAAAACACACACACACACACACACACACACACACACACACACACACACCCCTTATACAAAATTTAAATCAAAAGGGTCATGTATTTAAATATAGGAAACAAAGCTACATTTTTTTTTCATCTAAGCCTAGGAAAATAGTTTTAGGACTTTGTACCTAAAGCATGAGCCATCAAAGGAAAAATATAATTGAACCTTAACAAAATTTAACACTTTAGCTCTGCAAAAGATCCTGTTAATAGTATGACACAACATGTTAAAGTCTGGGTTAATACATTTTCAAACCACCTATCTGACAAATGACTAGTATTTAGAGTGTATCAAAAAAATCTCAACTCAGGAAAAAAAAATAATAAAATTAGAAAATGGGCAAGAGACATAAACAGCCATTTCAAAATAGAGGATATAGAATTGGAAAATAATTACATGAAACAATGTTTAACACCATTATTCATTGGATATATACAAATTAAAACCAGAATGACCATAATAAAAATAATAACACCATCAAATGCTGGTGAGGAAGCAGAGACATTGGATCATATTTTTGGGAAAATATACCAGACAAATGAAAATTATGTTCACACAAAAACCTGTACACTAATTTTAATAGCAGATTTATACTTAATAGTCTCAAACTGGAAACAACCCAGATGTCCTTTGAATGGTGAATGGTTAGGCAACCTATAATAAGTACTTCATACCATGGAATACTAAGGAATAAAAAGGAACAAACTAGTGATAATACACAAGAACTTGGATGAATCTGAGGAAATTATGATGGCTAAAGAAAGCAAGCCAATGTCAAAAATTTACATGTTGTATGATTCTATTTTTATAACATGCTTGAAATTACAAATTTAGAGAAACGAAGAACAGATTAGTGGTTGCCAGGGGTTAGTAATGGGATGGGGGAGGGGAACAAGAGAGAAGTGGGTAGAGTTGTAAAAGGTCAACAGCAGGATCTGTGTGGTGACAGTATTTTATATTGACTGTGATGGTAGATGCATGAACTACAGGTGTTGAAATAGCATAGACCTATATAGAAACACACAGGCACACACACACACACTGGAGTACTACTAAAACTTGGAGATCTGAATAACGGATTGTACCAACGCCAGTAGCCTGGTTGTGACATTACACTATAGTTTTACAAAGCAGCACCATTGGTGGAAACTGGGTAAAGAGTATACAGGATCTTTTTGTATCATTTCTAACAACTACATGTAAATCTATATATGCTTATAAAACTTTATTCCTTTCCTTCACATCACCTCAGTCTGTAAATATACTCCGATTAGCAAAACAGTGCACTTGTTTTCCATGTTTGCTAGACTGTAATCACCTTAGAACCTGAACTACGTCTACTCAACATTGTATACCCAGAGCCTAGCATGACGCCTGCCATAAAACTTTTGATATAGAAGTTTTTCAATAAAAGGATGTGGAGGAATTGAGAAATAGAAAAGGTAGTTTTGTAAAAATAAATATATGCCATTGTGTACAAGATCTAACATTATAAAGACTTTAATCTTCCTGGATTCAATTAACTAATTTATTATAATTATACTCATAATCCTAATTAAGTTTTATGAAGTAGCTTGAAAAATAGTTGTGCATTTCAACTATAAAACTAAATGCAATAAAATACGGAAAATATGAGTGACATGAGGGTATATAAACGACAAATATACAGTTTTTAATGTTGAATTTTTTGCATAAGAGAAATAGCATAGGGAAAATAAAGAAGCCAGAATAAACAATTTAATAATTACAAAAAAATCTAGAGTAAATGAGAAATGTATTCATTTTTCAATAGCAGTAGTAATATAGATAATTGCAAAAACATCCATTTAGACCCATAGATTATACCTAGTAGCAGTGTAAATTCTACATAAACTTAAGAGTTGAATATAAAAAATAGTCTCTAAGCAATTAGAAGAACATATCTGTGAACACATGTTTAACTAATAAAAATTTACTGCTCACATAGTCTAGTGTGAAATATATATTTTATATATACATTTGTATATACACAAAATATTTTTTAACAACTCAACCACTTTAAACTTTAAGCCTTTTTTTTTTTGGCATGGGTTTGTGTGCCAGTTGATGTTAATTAAATCAGCTGTTTTTGGTTTTCTTTTTTCCACTTAATTAAAAAGAAAACCTTGTCAGAGTACTTCCCACCCGGTAATGAGATTCAGCAGCCTATGTATGTCATAGAACTGGAGGGAAATCTAAGCCTCGTGAATTCGGAGCTGGCAATCTATGGGATATATATACTGCTATATTCTACTCTGGCCCAATTCTCTACTATATGTACTTCATCCCTTCAATCCTGCCCTACTCTAAAACTTCTCCATTTTCACTGGTCTTCATTAGTTTGATCCATGACAATGACTCAACTATCATTCAGAATCCAGCTCATCCCACCAAAAGGCAACTTCAGGTCAGCTGCCTTTAATCAAATCTGCTTTACTCTCAACTGCACAGAAAAAGAATATATGGCTATGTAATGGTTACTTTTATGTGTCAACTTGACTAAGCAACAGGGTATCCACATCAACCATTATTTCTGGGTCTGTCTGTGAGGTTGTGTCCAGATAAGATTAGCATTTGAGTCAGTGGACTCTGTAAAGTAGATTACCCTCCCCAGTGTGAGTGCGCATCCTTCAATCCTTGAGGGCCTAAATAGAACAAAAGATGAAGGAAGGATGAATTAGACCCTTTTTCTTCCTGCCTTCCTGCTTGAGCTGGGACATAGGTCTTCTCCTGCCCTTGGACTGGGATTTATACCATTAGCTCCCCTGGGTCTCAAGCCTTTGAACGCAAACTGGAATTACACCGCCATCTTTCCTGGGTCTCCAACTTGCACATAGCAGGTCGTGGGACGTAGCCTCTATAACTGCATAAACCACATATATGTATACATGATAGATACCATATATATATACTATATATATCTATATCTCCTACTGGTTATATTTCTTTGGAGAACTGTGATTAATACAAGCTGCTTCATGTATCCAGTCAGAATACAAAGGGACACTGTCAGACTATGCCAGCACATATGTCTAAGGCGTTCAATACGTCTATTAACACTCTTTCCACAAGGCGTGATCCTGTGGAAAATTTTGGTTGGACATTTTCTCAACTAAAACAAATAGATATTAGTGTAGACACAGTTTCCCAAGTCCTTGAATCTCAAAATTAAGAGTTTCCGGGAACCTCTGACCATACGTAATCCAAATAGAGAAGCTGAATCTATGACTTCCCCAGAGAATTATATCAGTATCTTGGTATATTGCTCTACATTCCAGCTCATTCCTTAGCACAGCCCAGAGAACTGTCATTTTTATTTTGGTTGGGTAAGATTACAACTACAAGTAAGCAAATATTCTCTTAAAGTGGGGCTAATGGTGGGATCTTAGCTGTTGAAACTCTTCGAAGATGTTCATGTCTTTTTTTTTTTTTTTTTTTTTGTGGTATGCGGGCCTCCCTCTGCTGTGGCCTCTCCCGTTGCGGAGGACAGGCTCCGGACGCGCAGGCTCAGCGGCCATGGCTCACGGGCCCAGCCGCTCCGCGGCATGTGGGATCCTCCCAGACCGGGGCGCGAACCCGGTTCCCCTGCATCGGCAGGCGGACGCGCAACCGCTGCGCCACCAGGGAAGCCCCTGTTCATGTCTTTTATCTAAAAGCTGCAAGGAAGTAATCATAAATGGAGATACAATTTTTTTCTAGGATGAAAATATAGCATCCTTTTAATTAAATAAATATTATCCATTTACAGGAAGATTAGCCAATTAAAATACTTCCATAAAATATATTATTGCAAACCAAATAACGTTCATGAAGATTTTAAATGACGTGGCAGGCATATTAGCATAATTAACACAGATGTGGCTCGAGCCCATTGAATATAGATTTCATTATAGACTTGATATAAATATCTAGATACTTTAGTAATAGAATAAAATGTTCACAGTGATAATGTCTGCATGAGGATACTGGCAGTTTTCAATTCTTCATTTTGATAATGCAATAATAACTTTTAAATATTCAAACAATAAGGAATATCTTTTTCATTGCTTCCTCCTCTCCTTCACAAATTGAACCACTAATCAGTTCGATATGTATTTTCAAAAAACTTCATTTTTTACCTTTGCTTAGGTATTTGTACTTTTGTCCATAAATAACATAATCGTTTTCCTCTTTTCAAATCATTAAAAAAAATTTATTGACCATATAGCAGGAAATGTGAGTCTAAACTCAGAAAAAAATTTCCTGTGTGGAAATACACATTTGGAAGTTATAAGCACACATGACCTTCTCTCTTGTGAGCTATCCAATGTATCTAAAATCTTGCTGCCTTTATTTCCAAAACGTACTCAGAATCCTCACAGCAAGTGTTGCTGTGTCTCTGGTTCAAGCCGGAAGCAACTGCTCATTCATTTACTGTCCTTGCTCCTATGAAGGCCATTCTCAACCCAACAATCAAAGCTCACCTACTACATAAATATATACAAGGTCTCTCCTTCACTCAAAAAACTCTCTGATTTCTGATATTTCACCAATTCACTGTATATGAAAACGAGATGCCCTCATTAAAACACTGATACCACTGGGCAAAGTTACCTTCCAATATAGCCTACAGATATTACACCTTGACTCCTGAATAGTGATCACGGCTTTAATTTTTCCTTCCAAACTTAGATAGAGATCCCCTTTTCTTTGTTTCTTTAATGTATGTAAGTTTGAAAAATTTTATATAAACCACTCAAATTACATAAATAGTACAAATAAAGTACATTTGAAAGTATAAGTTAAATCTTTAAGTATATGTTGCAATACTCAGCATCCAGATGTACATATCCATATCTCCTGGAATTTTTCCTGCCCAGCTCTCAGCCTAACACAGTGTTTGAAGAATCCCCTGGAGTGCTCCAAGAAAGCATATAAAATAAAGTCTGAGTTGCCACATTGCCTGGTAAGAATCCATGGCTTCAAAAGGGGATAAATCTAAGTGTCCTAGGCTCTGTGTTCTCTCTCTCTCTGTATTATTCATTCTGAAAACCTTTCAACTCACTTCACAGTTGCTTCTCATTTTCTGCTCATTAGAGGCACCTTCTTCTCTACCAAGCCCCACTAACACAGAAACCAGTATCTCTTCTCCAGCCCTCAATATAAACTTTATAGACTCACACATTTACCAACACAAGCTCTCTGAACACCACCTTCTATGTCCCTCATATAAACTTTGATTCTACCAGGCCAAATCCAGATTTTAAGTCTTCAGTCCTGGGCACCTTCACTTACTGGAATTATGAAACAAAAAAACACAAGGCATGTAGCATGTTTTATTGAATAGCAACTATCAAATACCATCAATTGGTGATACAGAGGAGACAGAGAGAGATCTACAATTACTGCTGCTTTCAGAGTTGCCAGTTTGGGGGGTGACATTTGTTATATGTTGCCTGTTTTGTCAGGTGAACACACAAAATTAGGAGTACTTTCAAAGCTACTAACAAATATATGCTTTGGAAAGCTTCATTTACTATCCTTCCGTTCTAAAATGAAATAAACACATAATGTAAAAAGTAGAAGAGACAAAAAGCTTGATATGTATACATAGTTATAATTTATTTAAAGCACATATACATATACTATCTGCTACTCTTAATTGACATAAACATATTAAATATTAATAAAGACATATCAACTTGTTTTTTAGAAGTCTGACAGATTCTACCATTTTACATTAGTTTATCTTATGTCCTCATCTCTAATTCATATCACTTCTTACTTTCTGGTCTGTATTTTGTTTTTCTATTCATTAGGAAAAAATACATTTTCTCATTTAATTTTTAAAAATATTTCATGTTCTAAGTTACTAGTGTCATTCAATCTTATGCCTCTTTCCCTCTTTTTTTTTTTTTTTTTTTTTTTTTTTTCCTTTCCCCAGTACGCGGGCCTCTCACTGCTGTGGCCTCTCCCCTCGCAG
>NC_041226.1:56000239-56095700 GCF_002837175.3 Physeter macrocephalus | reverse complement strand
AGCGGCCATGGCTCACGGGCCCAGCCGCTCCGCGGCATGTGGGATCCTCCCAGACCGGGGCACAAACCCGCGTCCCCTCCATCGGTAGGCGGACTCTCAACCACTGCGCCACCAGGGAAGTCCTCCCTCTTCTTTTTATGTCGTTCACTTAAAGTTTATCTGATTGGAAACTAACAAAGGACTTTCCCCATTTATTTTTACTAATAACTTACCTCTGTCCTAGCCCAATCAGCCTAAGTCCACCAAGAACAAACTTGCAGCCTAAAGAAATAAAGTTTATTGACCCAATTCAATGAGGGAAACTGCAATCAAGAGAAACCAAGGGCTACTTCACAAAACATAGAAGATACCATTATAAGAAGTTTGGCGGTAAGGATACAACTTAGATGAAATGTAAATGAAGCAGTCTCACAGCAAAGTAGGACTGAGTGTGAAGAATTCAACATCTGACTTGGATTGTAAAGTGAATCTAAGATCTTTTCACCTTGAAAACTACAAAGTCAAGGTAAATGTTCAACTCCATGTCCAGAAACACTATGAGAAGCTCTACAGCTGGGTTGTAAATTCAAGTGCTTCTCTGTGTCAAAGTGACTTAGATCCTTCAACTAAGCATGGAATTAAATCTTACTGATATCATTTCAAATAGCAAAGTTCCTGATGGTCTATGAGTTTGAAGAACAAATATTCTCAGTGAGGAAAAAAAAGCAGTAGTCATCCAAACATGGATATTTTTATGACGCCTCAAAGCTGCAGCATTGCCCTGGTTGAAATAAGATTCCCTGCTAAATTTTCAGCTGGCTGTATCAGAGTCTACTATTTGGATCTGCTGAATTGCTGGACATATTTTCATTTGTTCATTGGAGCTGATAGTTTCTTACTTCTGTAAGAATAAGTATTATTTTTTAGTCACTATGCTTACTAACAAAGTTGTGTTCCTAAGATAGCTTTCTTAAGATAAAATAATGTTATATCTTCAATACTTCTTAAATTTCAAGTCTACATGACATATAAGAAAAAATAAATACAAAAACAATTCAGTGAGTCATTGAGAGGTATAAATAAGTATTTTAGAAAATAGATCAGGGCTTACAATTATAGATTATCTAATCAGATTATCACTGCAAAATATAAATAAAACAGAATTTAATGACATTAAATGACCAGATTTAAGAGTACTTGCTTCTTTTTCTGCTACCATTGTTGTTTTTAACTTACATAATTTTAGATTGATACTGTAAACATCCTGATGATAAGGGATAAACCAGATATATGAATAATTTAATACAAACCCTAACCCATCTAATTTAAAAAAATACGATCTGTTAGTAAGGCTAACATATCTAGACCAATTCTCTATACTAAAAAGTTTCTATTTTCAAGTTTATATTACCACAAATTTATTCTATGTAGTAGAAACTGAATAAACTATAATGATGGCAAGTACTAGGAAAGGTGAAAATGAATATGTAAAATCCAGAATGCATGTATAGCAGGTACTGAGGCAGTGCTAATAATACATTAATCTTCTTAATCCCATTTGTTTAAGAAGAATATTGGAGATTTAAAGTAATTATTTCAAGTCCTCAAAAGAGAAACCTCTCATTCTGTCTCTATTAAGGTAAAAGCTACATAGGATATTTATGTTAATAACACAGACTACTGAAACTCATATCAATAATACATTGTGTATTTCTGTAATTAAGAACTTGACTTCATAAAATTAATTTTCTTTTATAGCATTTCATTGGGATTTTTCACAAATATGTAGTCATTTTGCATGATTTAGAGGAATAACTAAAGTTTAATTTCTTGAGTTTAGACATATTCCTGTTGCTTTTCTTCTGGAGAATGTTTTCTGGAATCTATTAATATACAAAGTAATAGCTGTAGTTTAATATTTATTACTACTATGGTTTCACAGTTATATATTATTAATTTTTTATCATTGATACATTTTAATTTTTTCTCTTTTCCCCATAAGAGTACTATATCAATATCTCAAAATAGAATTCTGAGTATATATTTAATTAGTCATGAAGTGCTTGAGATGTTTCTGAAAATTTACTGAACATACAGCAAAATATTTAATTGTGCCAATGAAAATTATGTTTCATCAAACTATTAATTTTGAATCAAGAGTCATTATATGTGCTCTTAGGTGAAACCTTTCTCTTTCATTCTTTTTTAACCTACATATGTCAGGGTCCCATTTCAAAATTATATGTGGCTCAGTCATGTAATGCTATTTCAATCCTAAATTTACTCTATAGCACTGTCCTATTTGCATCAGCTGATCCAATCAAACTAGAAGGAAATAACTCATTAAGAAAAAACAAACAAAAAAAGAATAATTAAATATTCCATGAATAACATAATAAATCCATGCACTATTTGCAACAATATTTCTAAAACTTTCTGTATATACTTTATGAAATTTTTGACATTATCCCATTTGATTTTAGAATTAATGCTTCAAAGTATATTTGTTAAGAATATGTAACCTCAGTAGTGTCTAAGCTATAACATTTAGTAATGATATAGTATTATTATCTAAACTGAATTGACATTCAAACTTCAAATTGTCCCAATAAGACTCTTTGAGTCTACACTCCACCATTCTGGCCCATTGTCCAAATTGTAATCATGTTATACTTATTTGCCATATCACTTTATTCTCCTTCAATTTGAAACAATTTCTCAATATTTCTTTGTCTTTCATGACTTTGCATTTTTAAAGAGTTTAGGATAGTTACTGGGTAGAATGTCAAATTTAGATTAGTCTATATTTTCCTCATAATAAGATTCAAGCTATACATTTGTAGCAAGAATACCACAGAAGTGGTGGTGTGCCCTTCTATGTGCGGTGTGTTGGGACCTCATCATGTCAGCCATTTCATTACTGGTAATGTTAACTTTGACCACTTGGTTAGGATGTTGTCTGTAAGGTTTTTTCCACTGTAAAGTACAATTTTCCACTCTATAAACAATAAATTGTGGAGAGATACTTTGAAACAAATATTCTGTTTCTCATTACATTTTAATATCCATTGATGCTAAATCAAATCTAACTATTATGGTTGACATGTATTATTTCACTAACACCGTAATTTCTTCCACATTTAGTACACTGTTTATATAATACCCCTATATAACATTTATACATATCCCTATATATAAAATAGATTTCACTTCCTATTACTTTATCATTTTATTACTCAATTTATTTATATCATGGTAGACTCAGAGACACCTATTTTATTTAATGGTTATATTATATTATCATCATTATTTATTTTTGATGATTTTATTATTATATATTTGGCCAATATGAGTAACTTCAAGCTGCTTCCACAGACCATATAGGGGTATCTGCTGTTTTCAATCAGCAATATGTTCTGGATATAAGTTGATATAAATTAACAAGATAGTTACTGTATTTTAGAACTACAGTGTACTTTATTGTCTGCCAGCAGCATGGGTTATTCAATCAATTAATTACACATAAAATATAGATTGTTTCTAATATTTTATAAATGGAAACAATGGGCTAATGAACAAGTATTATATATAAGGTAATGTACGGTTGAATGTGTATTTTCAAAGTAATTTCCCAGAAGTGGGATTGTAGTTTCAAAGGTAAACATATGTATTTCTGTTCCATATTGGCAAATTTCCCTCACTAAGGGTTGTACCAAGTAACAATCTCGGAAGCAATTCAGTAGAGTACCTGTTTCCCCACAGACTTTCTAAAATAAGCCTTTAATTTTTTTTTTTTTTTTTTTTTTTTTTTTTGTGGTATGCGGGCCTCCCTCTGCTGCGGCCTCTCCCGTTGCGGAGCACAGGCTCCGGACGCGCAGGCTCAGCGGCCATGGCTCACGGGCCCAGCCGCTCCGCAGCATGTGGGATCCTCCCAGACCGGGGCGCGAACCCGGTTCCCCTGCATTGGCAGGCGGACGCGCAACCACTGCGCCACCAGGGAAGCCCAAGCCTTTAATTTTTTAATCAAGCTTTTAATCGTTTAGTAGGACAAAATAGGTGCATCACTAGTTTTCATCTGTGTTCTTCTTATCCTTTTGGGAATTGCCTCTTCATGCACTTACTTATTTTGTATCTTAGTTGTTTTCCCTCATTTCTAGCATTTATTTATATATTTGCTAATATTAAACCTAAATTAGCTCTGATTATCTTTTCCATGTGACAGTGCAACTTTAACATAGATGTTTTATAATACGTTTTAATTCCTTGTATGCTATTCACCCCCCATAGATTCTCCTAGATATTTATGGTTATTATTTTCAAAGAACTTTAGTATGAACTTTTGTAGCTACATAAATTGTTTGTATTTTTATCAGAATTATATTAAATATAAAAATTACCTTAGGGAGAATTGACATTTTTTGGAATGTTTAACACCCTATCTAAGAATAAAAGATGCCTTTCTATTTGCTGAAATCTACTTTTTGTCATATATATATTTCACTCATATAGATCTTGCCCATTTATTTTAGGTTTATTTCTGAGAATTTTATTTTCTCACTGGCTATTACAAATAGAGTTTTTATTTCAATTTTATCTTCTAACTGGTTATTGTGTGTCTATGTGAAGGTTATTTATTTCTGTATGTTAATTTTTGAGTTTCTACCTTATCAAATTGCTTATTACTTGAGTCAGATATATAATTGGTTTTCTGTTTCACTTATGCTATCATATCATCTGAAAATAGTGTTACCTCTTTTTTCTTAGTCTAAAATCTCTGACTTCTCTTGTCTAGTTGCATTGACTAAAACCTCCAGTACAATGTTTACAGTAATAGAAGTAAGGGATATCCTTGTCTTATTCCTAATCTTAGTGGAGATATCACTTGTGTTTCAACTAAAATCAAGATTCATGCTTGAGAAATATGTTTAAGAACATATTTCCTATTAAGAAACAATCGTTCAATTACTATTCCCTGAGGGTTACTATAAACAATGTTTACTGAATTTGCTTACAGTCTTTTTTCTGTATCTATGAGAAAAATAATAAGTTGTCTCTTTTTTTTGGTGATTTTTTATTGTGGTAAAATATACATTACATACAATTTACCATTTTAACCATTTTTAAGTGCACATTCAGTGGCATTAAAAACATTCACATTATTGTGATACCACCACCACCATGCATCTCCAGAAGTTTTTCATCTTCCCCAGCTGAAACTCTGTACCTACTAAACAGTAATATCCCACTCCCTTATCCTTCCAGACCCTGAAAACCATCATTATACTTCCTGTCTCTAGAATTTGACTACATTATATACCTCATATGAGTGTATAAGTGGGATTATACAATATCTGTCCTTTTATGAAAGGCTAATTTTACTTCGTATAATGTCTCAAAAGTTCATCCATGTTGTAGCATATGTCCGAATTCCCTTCCTTTTCTAAGACTGAGTAAGATTCCACTCTATGCATATACCACATTTTTTAAATGCCATTAATCCATTGATGGACACTTGGTGTCTTCCAACTTTTAGCTGTTATGAAAATATGAGTACAAATATCTGTTTAAGTTTCTAATTTTATTTCTTTGGGGAACATACATGGAAGAAGAATTACTGGATCACATGGAAATTCCAGGTTACTTTTTTGAGAAATTGCCATCCTGTTTTCCACAGTGGCTATAGCATTTTACATCCCTACAACAATGGCAAAGATGTCAATATCTCAATAACCTTACCAACACTTATTTTCTTTTTCTGTTCTTTTTAATTTTGTTTTTGCTTTTGTTTTTTGTATCCTGATGAGTGTAAAATATATCTCATTGTGGTTCTGAAGATGTCTTTCTTTAAATCTACTATTATGATGTATAATAGTAATGGATTTACTAACAGTAAAACGATCTTGAACTGCTGGAGTAAATTCCACCTTATCATGGTTAAAGAGTTTTTTATGTGGTATTAGGTATTAGATCCTGTTTAATAATGTTTTATTTACCAATTTTATATTCTTTTAACTATGTTTTGGCTGAAAATTGAATTCAGCTGCTGAAGCTGAGGTAAAGAGATGTTTCTGGAGGGCAAATGGCAGGAAAAATAAGCAAAACAAGAAGAATCAAATCTTTTCTCTCATCTGTTTACACCTAGTTTCTCCCTCATCTCCCTATTGATATAACCACATAGGAAACCATCTCAGGCAACATCCCAGCCCCAGTGTCACAGAACAGAGTATAGAAGCTTGGTTTGGGAAGCCTTTTCTTAAATTATATATTTATTTTGCTAAGTTGCTTAATATTAATTGTACTTAATCATAAAGGTTGTTCCTAGTATCTGTATTTCTTCTCTAAATTATCAATGTGCTCCAATTGCAGTAAAAATAATGTTTACATGTCTGGTGGGAGGTGAGGAGGCAGCAGACTTCACAGTACTGAAGTGAAAAACCTGACTTTTACAAAGTTTACACTCAATAATATCTTATTAGTTGTTCATTACCTTCATTGGCACTGAAAACTTTATTCAAATTATTTTGATGGGGTTTTTTTGAGACTTCTTTTTATTGTATGTCCAAATACATTCCTATTATTTCACTGCTATTATATTGAAAAAAGAAGACTTCTCTGCTTGAAGCAATAATGATGTTACAATTTACTTCATGGAGCAAAAAAAGAAATAGCCTGCTTTTATCAACTGCAGATGTCCTATCTATGTTCCTTTTGATGCTATTTCTTTTACTAAGCAATTTTCATTTAATTCTTTATAAAATCAGTTTTCTTCCATTCCCTTATTGAAGGTCAAAATGTTTACCTGAATTTCTCACAAATTTTAAATAGCAGCTCAATTTTAGTAATTTTCAGTGGGCAGAGTAAAGAATACTGTGAAAAATCTTCAACTATGGATATTTAGAGTTAAATTATACTCTAACTGTAATTTAACAGGTTTTAGACTTTTGGCACTACTTAACCTGTATAAAAACAATTCTTCATATTGTCCTCACGGCTGTGGCATTTCTGATTCTATTCTAGTGTTCCAAAAATTACATCTACATTATCAAAGGTAAAAATTAAAAGATTTTTGGTTTTTTTCCAGGAGTAAAAACACCCCAACATTTTGCATTTCTTTCTTAATTAAAATAGCCTAAAATAACAAAATAATAAACACACACAAATATACAAGGCATGTGAATCACAGTCGGTCTTACATTTAAGGAAAATATTCAGGTTAAAATTACCTTATTTTCAAGTTTCTTATATGCCAATACGGCTGTACAAATAACTACTTTATAATGGGTGTCAATTAGAATAGTCAGACACACAGAATGATTAATCTAAAGGATTCACTTCAGAGTTAAATGAAAGCAGAATTTAAGGAGCTGTGTACAGGTTTAAAGAACCTCAAGGGTTTGATGAAACACTCAGGTACAAGCTACAGTAAGAAGCCATTACACCCACAGTCCTGAAGGGGAAAGGGGAGAAAATGGTGTTACCCAGACTTCGCGGCTCCAAGGAAAAGTGACCATCTGACATAAACTGAAACTGTAGAATACAGTCATTGCTAGAATGACGGTAATGCAGGGAGCAAGAAGGGGAATACATACCTAATGTGTTTCTCTATTTGTCTTTTACTATCCTGTTGAGGCTTTCTACATGTTGAACCCAGGGAAAATCAGAGGGCAAGGAAACCTGCCTTGTTGATGTAATATGTAGTGATCCGATTCAAACCTAAGTACTTCATTTGGGGGGATGCTAATGTAAATGGTATTGCATTTTTAAATTCAAAGTCCATTTGTTCATTGTTAGTATATAGGAGAGTGATTAACTTGATTTAAACAGCCCTTCAAAGCTACGCATTTACTATTGTATTATATAATAAAGCCACCTCAAAACAAAAACAAAATAATAAAGCCACCTGGACCAGAATCTAGCATATAGGAATACTATGAAACAATGTAAATGAGTGAGGTTCAGCTACCAGCAACAGTAATGAATAAATCTCACAAACAATACTGGATGAAAAAAGTAACACAAAAAATCGTATACTGTATGATACATTTACATAAATTTCAAACCCAGGCAAAATTAGCACATAATGTTAAAAAGTGAAGATTACGCTTACCTCTTGGAAAGATACTTTAGAGAGCAACTAGTTGCACATGTGGGGCACCCTCTGAGATATGAATATTCTGTTTGTTCATTTAGGTGGTGAAAGCAAGTTTGTATCTATATATGATACATGTAATTTAACACATGTATGTACATACACACATAATGTATATTATGTACATTTTAAAGAGGAATTCCATTTGATTTTATTCAACATTTCTGATATTTTTTAGTATAAGGGATTTCCAGCATATTTACGCATGGCATTTACCCATTTGATAAGATGATATAGACCTTAAAAGCAATGCATTTTTATTATAGCCCAGAAGGTAAAATTCCTTCATATGTTCATTCCCAGCTCTCTCCCTCCGTCTTTTTGTCTCTTTCCACCCTTCTCTCTGTATCTCTCTTTTACATACACATACACACACACACTCCACAATTCTTGTTTATTCCCTTCCAATAAAGGATTATTTTTCCTCATCTTTGCTTATTGTAAAATGTAAATTCTCTTCCAAGATAGGAGTGAAAAGAACCGCTTGAGGGAGTAATTATAGTAAAAAAAAAAAAATCTCAATTTTGCAGTGAGGTAATTTATAAGCTTAATTAACTCACATTTTCATAATGTTTCTATTGATTTCTTCTGGACTCTCAGGAGTATAACACATAATAGTATTTCTAATTCACTTGCACATTTGCATTTAATAAAAATATAATATACCTCTCCTTATATCACTAGGTAAATAGTCATGTTTGATTTTTATTTCAATGCACTACACTTTTCCAGGTAAAAATTGATGAAATGGGCTTGTTTGTTTCAATTATCCTGATATGCACTAAACTGAAACAACGTTTAATTTTTTTCTTGCTGGGTTTTCGTTTACTTTTAAAAACACAAAACATGAAATGGGGAAATGTATTCTTGAGATGTTATTCAGAATAATTTAGCAAACACAGAATATTATTTTATGCTTATAAGGCACTACAAACACATGTAAATTCATTTTTAACACAGCATAATGCAGTTCAATTGCTGTAGTTAGAACTAGGAAGAGGATAGAGAAAAGAAACAGCAAACAATTTAAAGTGTTAAATGACACACAAAATCACAGAGCCTTTTTTTAAAAAGCAAGATTCTCTCCGTGCCTGAATCTCTGGGGTAGGTTAACTTACCTACCCCAGGAAAACACATTTTTAGAAGCATAAGAACTGCTAGTTTTACTGAAAAATTTTTTATAGGCCAGAATTTTTTATGTTATTTCCTCCCCTCTCCACTCCCAACCTGCCACAAATGTTTGAGGTTAATATGTACTATCCTCTGTTCATGTAAAGGCAACCAAGACATCAAAGTATAAATTTTAAGTACGGCAGCAACAAGTCTGTCAGCTGGAATTCCAACCTCAGAATATTTTACCTTGAACCCACGCATTTTTTTTTTTTTTTGGTAAGCTATTAACAAATTCCCAATGTGTCCAGATTTCTGTCTTTGTCTGAAATTTGAAAGAGGTTAATGACAGCGGCTTGCCTACCTCAAATTCCTGGAGAGCTCAGGAACGGCGCGGCATCCTCAAGAGGGAACGGAGAACCTGACACCTGATGGGACGCCATTGCCTCAGACCTGAGACCTGATGGACAGCGGAGGAAGGGCAGCGGATGGGGCCAAGGCCGGGAGGGGCCTGCCAGCACCGCCTCCTCTGCCCACCGCCAGCAAGTTCCTCTAAAAAGCGTCCTTGTTCTTCGTGGCAGCATCTTTCTTTCACTGTCTCTGGTGCGGAGAGGGGCAGCTGGGAACCTCCGCGGCCCTGCCTACAAAAGAGCGCTGAGCGCCCCTCACCCGGTAGTGGTCCCTGGCCCTGCGCTCACCCGGGCTTTCAGGGCTGGGGGGCGGAGCCCGGGTCAGCTCTGCTCCCGCCCTCCAGGCCCCACAATCCCCCGGGTCTGCGGAAAGGCTCCAATGCCCGTCTCAGCGGCGTGGGAATTGCCGGAGGAGGTCATGAGGGGGAGACGTGACCGCAGGTCCACCCGGGAACTGGCCGGGGCTGTGGAAGCCTCCTCACCGCCTCCCTGTCCTTGCAATGTGCGTTCCGCCCACTATTCCCATAGCCAGGGCCTGTTCAGGGTCTAAGCAGTGTGTGGTTGAGACCTTCCAGAAGGTAGATGTGAAATGAACCCCGTTAAGTCCTCTATATACGCTGAGATGCCGGCAGGCAGGGGCGGACAGCTGCTAGTCTTAAAGCCGCTGAAGACAAGCCTGGTAAGTTCCTTGCTGATTTAAGCTGCCACCTACCAACCTGCAGTGGGCTGCCTCTTTCTTAGGCCTCTTGCTGCCCTGGAGGCCAGTTTGTGAACCAACAGAGTCCCCTCAGCTGTTCTCTGTTTCCGCCGGGGCCTAGGCCATGCAGGTGGGGCAGGCGCCCGCGGCCTCCTTTTTACCTTCAGAGCGCACCCTAGTGGCCTATGCCTGTCAATACAGGTTGTTTCGGTAAAGACTCCAAAAAAAACAACAAAATTAAATTTAAAAAAATAAACTTTTTCAAACTGTTACTTTTTTCACAGAAAAAAATGAAAAAATATCAGTCACTTCGGAAGTGTGCAGAGGCCCAATGAAATAGGGTTAGTGATAAAATATAAATATTAAGTTTATGGGTCCTAAAGAAAAAACCAAATAACCAAAAAGCCCTTGCCGTAGGCCTGCTGAGGAAGGATGTGGACACAGGAGTCCCGTTCACTCCCTTGTTCTGCTGGTAACAAGCCCCGTGACTCTGGATGAGATGTTTAACTTCTCTGGCAAAAGCATTTAATGATAGGGTTTTAAAAGCATGATATTAGTTAATATTTGCAACTTAAATTAGTGCCTGTAACAAGATAAGTGCTATATATTGCAGTTATTATAATTAGTTTGTTGTCCAAATATCCTATAAAGTAGGAGGAAAATAAACCTTGTTCTGTTCAGAAAGAGAAAAAAAAATCATGAAAAAGACCTGAAATCAGTGTTCTTTAATCTATTTGTGCTGCTCTGTGACCTTGGTAAAGGCATAAACTCTCTGAGGCCTATTCTGTATCTATTTGAAAAGAGTAATTTCAGAGGGACTTTAAGATAATTATATTTAATAATAATATTTTTAAAAATAAAAGAATTAGAATGTTATTGAATTTCCTCTCTAGTATCAATTTGCTAATTTTCTACATGTAAAAAGAAGTTAAAAAAATGGAAAAAATAAATGTTTAGTTATCCTATCAGAATGCTGTTACACACTCAGTTTTCGGTTTCTTTCCTAATTAAACCCTAATTTAATATAAAAGTTAGGGGAGAAATATAATTCTCATTATTTTAGAAAGTTCAGGAAACAGCCCAACAGTGATAATCAGTAAATTAATTATATCGGTTGTAACAAAAAGTGGTAGTGAATCGTAGCAAAATCATAGATTAAATACAGGCATACCTTGTTTTGTTGTGTTTCACTTTATTCAGTTATTGTTTTTTTTACAAATTGACGGTTTGTGGTAACCTTGTGTAAAGGAAGTCTATTTTTCCATTTTTCCAACAACATTATTTTTTAGTTACGGTATGTATATTGTCTTTTTTTTTTTTTTTTGTGGTATGCGGGTCTCCCTCTGTTGTGGCGTGCGGGTCTCCCTCTGTTGTGGCGTCTCCCGTTGCGGAGCACAGGCTCCGGACGCGTAGGCTCAGCGGCCATGGCTCACGGGCCCAGCCGCTCCGCGGCACGTGGGATCCTCTCAGACCGGGGCGCGAACCCGGTACCCCTGCATCGGCAGGCGGACGCGCAACCACTGCGCCACCAGGGAAGCCCTATTGTCGTTTTAGACATAACACTATTGTAAGTTTGATAGACTTCTATAGTGTAAACACAGTTTTATATGCACTGGGAAACCACCACCAACAACAAAAATCTGTGACTCACTTTATTGTGATGGTCTACAACCAAATCTGCAATATCTCTGAGGTATGCCTGTAATTAAAATCTGCCCATAGAAAAAAATGAAATATCGATAGATACACTAGTAGGAATGATATAAGCTGTTGTTGGTTAAGCAGCTATAGTCAGTTCTCATTTTTGGTAGTAGTTATCTTCTGTAATAGTGCCATAACACTGACTTAGTGAATACTGAAACAATTCTCATACAGGAAATACCGGGCTAGGTTCCTGTGAGCCTCTGGTCACAGCATTTTATCAACTGATCAATACATAACCTGGTTTTATGTATATTTCTCTTTACAAACACCTTATTTAATACATATTTTTATTCATTAACTTTGAATTAACTTCCAACAGCTCTATAACTCATGTCTGAACACAACTTATTATAGACATCTGTCTTCTCTGTAAGGCACATCACAGCCTTCTTAGGAACACTAGACAGCACTTCAGCACTATGCTTGGGGACCATTTTAAAAAGTGAAATCATTTAAAACACAAAAATGTAAAAATGCATCATTTAATCGAGCACCAAAGACACTTGTGTACAGTGTGAGAACTGAATCAAAAGACAGAGTACCACCTTGTTCCACCTCACCTGGGAACAGGTGACTCAAATTTTTCAATACTGAGCATTTCTGTGAACAACTGTGAAAGTGCAATAAGAACTGATTTTGGGGTTACCAAGACATTTTTAACAAGTGGGCAGATTTGTAAATATGCAATCTGCTAATAAAGAGGTTCAACTATATTTTATGACATGTTTCAGGTTCTGACTTCAAAGATGTTGTTTTACCCTTACTTATTTCAGGCAGTTTTTGGCACACTCATAAACATAAAGCTAAGCCATAAACATAATATATAAACATATAAGCATGACTATAATACATACACATAAAGCTAAGTCAACAAAATACTCATTATCCTTATGAGCCATTTCTGCCCAGGCCTTCAGACTTATTATTTTGCCATTTTACTAGGGTGAGCTGTGACGCTCATCCATGAATTTGTTTTGGTTCACCCCTCTGAACTTCAGGATCTCAAGCTGCTTTCTATAGAGTAACCCACCTGAGCTTTGACCACCACACTTTAGCTGAAGCTATGTGGTGACTTCCCAAAATGCACAGCTTCTTTATACCTCTTCCATTCAATATTCAGATAGAGGGATTTATGATACTCATGTAGGCATTCATGCCATAGATTCCCCCGTCACTTATACCTTATATTATTTCCTGCTTAATGCACTTGACCTTTCAGATTTACCATTATGAATCTGGAAAATAAACCGATTAGGCAGAGCACTCTGTTCATCCTCTGCCCACTTCTCTGACCTTGATTATTCTTGCGTATTATTACCCAGGAGAAATAAATACACAAAGAGCCTGTATACCCACTGAGAATTTCATGAGTCATTTTAATTATTAAATTTTTGTTATCTTGATTGATAAGGTTAAGTAAAAGACTCATCAATATCATTGAAGTGATATCATAAACTTTATGATTAGTTTTGTCTTAAAAAAGAAAAGAAAAAAACAAAAACAACAAAAAAAATTTTCATTGAAAAGACCTGAAAATAATCACCAACTCTATAAAAATAATATTCTTAGTGCCAAGATTATGGTTTCAAAAATGACATTGTAAGAAGAGATTTGCTTAGCTCAAGTTACTGAGAATATTGTACTGTCTTAAGTTAGAGAATCTGTATCCATTTATGTCTTATATTTAGGCCTACAATCCTACTGAAATTGATTTTTTGTGTATGGTGTCAACTAAGGGTAATGGCGTATTATGTTCTCATGTCAATATTTAATTGACCATGCACAAGTTAATGAAAACACCAGCAGTCAGAAAGATGTGGTCAACAAGCCAAATCTCTTTTTGTATAACCTATGAGCTAAGAAAAATTTTACATTTTTAAATTATTGGAAAAAGTAAAAAACAAGGTAATATTTTGTGACATGAAAATTATATGACTCAATTTCTTTATTCATTAATACAGTTTTATTAGCGTATAGCCATGCTCTTTTGTGGACATCTTGTCTTTTGATATTTTCAGATGGAATTGAATCGTAATAGAGACGGTGTGGTGTGCAAAGCCTAAAATGTTTATTATTTGGCACCTCATAGAAAAAGTTTTGATGGTTTGTTGGAAAGATTCACTTTACTATTGTGCTGCAGTGTCACCTCTGACAAAAATCAAGTGACCATATATGGTCAGGTATATTTTTCAACTCTCTGAGTGACCCATTATTCTATGTGCCTATCTTTGCACCAAAAATACACTTAGCAAATTACTGTAACTTAAAAATATATCTTGATATATCAAAGTATAATTTCTCCAGTTGTATTGATGTAGCTATTTTTGGTTCTTCTTTCCATTTCGTATTTTTTATATCAATTTTAGTACAAATGTGTTATTTTTCCACAATATAGCTTCTGGATTTTTACTAGAATTGCGTTAAAGTATAGATCAATTTGGGGAGAGTTTTTATATATATATATAAAATAATGAGACTTGCAACACATGACCATTAAATATTCTTTATTAAATTAGTTTTCCTTTTCAATTTATCTCAATGTTTAGAAATTTTGGTGTAGATATCTTCCACATCCTTAATTATATTAGTCTATCTATTTGATTTTATCCTATTGTGAGAATATGTTAAAGAATTTTTTTTTCTGCTGCTAGAGTAGTTTGGAAATTATTTTGAATTCCCGATGTACACAATATTATTGCCTGCAATATTGACCCTTTTTATTTCCTGACTCCAACACACATAATTTTAATTTCGTTTCCTTGCCTTTGTTGAAATAACTTT
Organism: Physeter macrocephalus; assembly: GCF_002837175.3. NCBI lineage: Eukaryota > Metazoa > Chordata > Mammalia > Artiodactyla > Physeteridae > Physeter > Physeter macrocephalus. The sequence goes on along the minus strand of NC_041226.1, from coordinate 56,080,870 downwards.
CTAGGCCCAAGACTGAGCTGCTCCTGCCTTGGGTACCACATCAGCAAAACAAAACTTAGATAACATTTATGTTCCTATAAATGCTTGCCTTGACCAGAAACACAGTATATCCAGTCAGCCCATCCCCAAACACCAAGCCAACTCTGGGCCTTCTCACCTGAGCAAGGCTGACTATGTGGCCCCAGCCAATCAGATATTTTCTCTTTGTCTCTTCATTTTTCTTTAACCTTTATCCTATAATAACTTCGTGCCTTCCATCCCATTTTGCAGTGCTTCCAAAGGAGACTGTCCACTTCATGATGTGTTAAGTAAAATTTGTTTGTATCACCTAAACTGTTTACTTTAATCATTTTTAACAGTTTTTAAAGATAAGAAATGGGATCTGCAGCTGAGTGCCAATGGCTTGCAAGATAAGACACACAGGCCAGGTGCCACGGAACCCTTTGAGTTCACTGATCCTCTAGACCTTACTGAGCACCTTGGGTAAGTCACTCTTGGATTTGAGTTCTGCTTCCTTGCATGCAACTCTGTGATTCAAAAAAACTTTATTTTAATAACGTATATATATACATATAGAGAGATACAGATATTTTTTCCAGAAAGGTTCTGGGGTAGTTTTATTGGAGTCCGCTAGGTGGCAGCCATCAGGCACTCACAAAGCTTCGAGGTAAATCCACAGCATAAACATCTGGGAAACTTGGGAAAATAAGAAAAGAGATTCTCACTATTTTGACCATCAAAATTAAAATATAAATAGTCACAAGTCAGACAGTTAAAATACATTAGGGCTTCTGTCACTATAAAGAAATCTTCAAGTGAAAGGAGCAATAGATCTATTCTAATGGGAATCTTGGAAGCCAAAGCCACAAAATTGGTGGGCACGGTTGGTAGTGTGCTCTCCACCTGACTGAGAGACTCTTGTGCTAGGATACATTGGTCACGGAATGGGTTAGGTTGATACGTGGTCACCAGCCAATCTCAAGAAAATTTCTGTATAATGAAGTACACTGTAAAACACCATGAAATCCCCAAGCCAGTGTCACATCCTTAATTTGATTCTGAGAGACCCAAGGTTCAATTAAAGAAAGTTTCAAAGAATTGAGTGTGAACTTGCTTATTTTATGTCTAAGAACTGTAGTCCTGGAAGCTGTAGGTATCTACAAATATGGTAAAAATCTTACTAAAACAATCTAGAATTATAGTGGCCATTATGGGAATGTTCCAATTAGATGAAATCGTTCATTTGAGAAGTTTACTTGAAAGCAGGAGTTCCCAAATCAAACAAACAAATGGGTTACCTATTTTAATTGGCATGCAGAAGTCTTCAAATGGCTTCAAGATTCCAAATAGCTTCTTTGAAAGATTCCTTACAAAAAGCTAATAAAAATTAAAGATACAAAAGGTACCTAAACCAAAAGATTACAAGACTGACTTGATTCTTACTACACCCTCTGTATCCTCTTTTACTTGAATACTCATTCTACTGATTCTTTATCTGAATCGCCTTTCCACTCTGAAGGGACCACAAGACCATAAACAAAAGTTCACCAAGTTAGTGGTCTTACAACTGCAGTAGCTCCAAGGCCAGAAACCTAAAGCAACATCTGGACCTCCCCCACTGCACTTCCTTAGGTGTCCTTCATCAAAATACTGGTTTGGAAAACGGTGTCTCATTTGCAATCAACTGAGACACTAGAAAAAGATTGTCCTTGAAGATTTTGTGCAAATTCTTCCACACCAACTTGAATGCCCCTGTATCTACCCTTGCTGGAGATCCCCATAAGGGCCGCTCCCAGGGTAGATGAGATCCCAAGGAACTCTTCAATAAACTGCTACCAGTTATTCCCTTAAACAGCCTAGGGGAAACTAAAATTAATATTAATGGAAAACTTTGCCAAATTCTGATGGATACTGGAGCTACACTCTTTTCTTTAAACTTACTCGCTCCAGAACCTGCTGATGGAATCCTGAGAATACTGGCAGAAGCCAAAAAGGATGAGAATTTTTAATAGAATCAGCTCTCCTGGATCGCTGCAGTGCCTGGTCGAGAAAGGAAGGTAAAATTTCATTTGTTCATTCCATTCCAAATCCAAACTCTTGTGAATCTGGCTTTGGGCTGCCTATTGGTTATCAATCTGTAAATTACTTTCCCAGGGACAGCTATTGCCTTCTTGTTTGTCTCCTTTTATGTCCTGAGAACTTGCCTTGGCTTTCAGCTTGCATGGGGCACTCAGGTTGTTGGTTCTTGTGTACACAGGTAGCTCAGCCCTCAGGTTGGGGGCCCCAAAATATGGTCAGACAGAAATGTGAGCTGTATTGTATTTGTGGCTAGGGTCTTACTATCTGTTGCCAGCTCTTAGTGGAGTCGTCTAAGTCCTTCTTTCTTTTGTGTATCTTTGAGAGTGTCTCTGGATCTTGGGAGGGATGGCATCTTTTTCACCCCCTTACAGTAAACCTTTTCCACCCATGGGGTTGTTCAATACTGCCAAAAATAGCCTCATAGAAACCTTGTTTTTATGTTTTCTCCTCTAACCTAAGTGAAACTATGTACCCAGAGGGAAAGAAAAACATTTGAAAGACAAACAGCCTTAAATCGAGAACATAGGAATCATGTAGTTTTAGTCAGCAAACTGAAAGTTAGATAACTTTTATGTTCCTGTAAATGCTCCCCTTGACCAGTAGTCTATCCAGTCAGCCCAACCCCAAACACCAGGTCAACTCTGGGCTTTCTCATCCAAACCAGATTGACTATTTGGCCACAGGCAATCAGATATTTTCTATTTGTCTCTTCCTTGTTCTTTTATTATTATTATTATTATTATTTATTATTTATTTATTTTTTAGCTGAAAATCTTTTTTTTTTAACATCTTTATTGGAGTATAATTGCTTTGCAATGGTGTGTTAGTTTCTGCTTTATAATAAAGTGAATCAGCTGGGCCCCAAAATATGGTCAGACAGAAATGTGAGCTGTATTGTATTTGTGGCTAGGGTCTTACTATCTGTTGCCAGCTCTTAGTGGAGTCGTCTAAGTCCTTCTTTCTTTTGTGTATCTTTGAGAGTGTCTCTGGATCTTGGGAGGGATGGCATCTTTTTCACCCCCTTACAGTAAACCTTTTCCACCCATGGGGTTGTTCAATACTGCCAAAAATAGCCTCATAGAAACCTTGTTTTTATGTTTTCTCCTCTAACCTAAGTGAAACTATGTACCCAGAGGGAAAGAAAAACATTTGAAAGACAAACAGCCTTAAATCGAGAACATAGGAATCATGTAGTTTTAGTCAGCAAACTGAAAGTTAGATAACTTTTATGTTCCTGTAAATGCTCCCCTTGACCAGTAGTCTATCCAGTCAGCCCAACCCCAAACACCAGGTCAACTCTGGGCTTTCTCATCCAAACCAGATTGACTATTTGGCCACAGGCAATCAGATATTTTCTATTTGTCTCTTCCTTGTTCTTTTATTATTATTATTATTATTATTTATTATTTATTTATTTTTTAGCTGAAAATCTTTTTTTTTTAACATCTTTATTGGAGTATAATTGCTTTGCAATGGTGTGTTAGTTTCTGCTTTATAATAAAGTGAATCAGCTATACCAATACATATATCCCCATATCTCTTCCCTCTTGCATCTCCCTCTCTCCCACCCTCCCTATCCCACCCCTCTAGGTGGTCACAAAGCATGGAGCTGATCTTCCCATGCTATGTGGCTGCTTCCCACTAGCTATCGGTCTTACATTTAGTAGTGTATGTATGTACATGCCACTCTCTCACTTCTTCCTTGTTCTTTAACCTTTATCCTATAAAAGGTTCCTGCCTTCCACCCCACTTTGCAGTTCTCCAAAAGAACATTGTCCATGTCAAGAAGTGTTAAAGTTTGTTTGTATCACCTAAATTATTTTCTTTAATCGTTTTTAACACTTGATTATTCTGACTAATATCTCCAGGACATCATGGATATAGTGAGTATCCCTTTCTCATTCCTAATAAAGCTTTCAATATCTTGATATTTGTTTTGTTGTAGAGATCATTTATGCAATTGAGAGGTATCCTTTCTATTCTTGTCTTTCTAGGAGCTTTAATCATAAATTGATGTTGATTTTAATATTATATTTCATCTGTTTCTATTTCATATATTTCATCTATTGCTATGCTCGTATGATTTTTCTCCATTTTACATTAATGTTGTGAATTATGTTTTTAAATATCACATACATTTCATGCAAACTAACTTAACTAAACAAAAAAACCAAGCTTATAAAATAGTCAAGTAAGTGAGTGAAGAGAAATCTCTTAGATACTTCTAACCATTGGTACCTCATTGCATTACACCTTAGGAATAGTTTCCTGAGAAGATAGGAAGATACCTAAGGTTTCAATATATACTCATTTTAGGTCTTCCAAAGGGAATACCCAACCTATGTGGCTAGATCTGTCTCCTTCTCTTGTGTACTAAAGATCACTTTTGCCATATTAGAGGGATGGAACTGTAAGCCCCACCCATCAACCTCCAGGAGGGGGAAGGGGGAAGGGGACTGGAGATTCAAGTCTATAAACACTCTGGACTGACTGAAATTCAGGGAACTTCCGGATTGGTGGACACATCAAAGTACTACCCCTGTACCTCACCCTATGCAGCTCTTCAATTAGCTGTTCCTGAGTTGTATCCTGTGCAATAAAATGGTAAACAGAAGTAAAGTGTTTCCTGAGTTCTGTGAGTCATTCTAGCAAATTATCGAACCTGAGAAGGGAGTTGTGGGAACAGCTGAATTTATAGCCGGTCAGTCAAAATACAGATGGTCCCCGGGACTTACCGTTGGAGTCTGAAGTGGGGCAGTTTTGGGGGACTGAATCCGTACCCTGTGGAGTCTGTGCTAACTCCAGATATTGTCAGAATTGAATGCAGTTGTTGGATATCCCATTGTTGTCACAGAATCGGAGAGTTAGTTTGAAAAACCCACACAATGTGGTGTCAGAAGTGGTGTCAAGAAAAAAGACACCTCAGTATTAAATAATAATTAGCTTTAATGTTTTTTTAAAATTTCACTGTAAATGCATAACTGACAAAAGAGTTTTTAATATTTTGAGAAATTTTTTAAAGGTTGTTGAACAATCATAATTTTTCTCTGGTGACTATTAATCTAGCTTTGTATGGTTTCAGCTTGCATAGTCATGTTTATATTCTGGCACTACCATGCAAAGTGAGGACAACCTATATAAAGTTTGTTTAGGTTTTTTATTTGTTTGTCTTTGCCCTTTTATAGCAAGGCAATAAGCCTTAGCCCACATGTGATTTGGATGAAAAAAGAGTATACAAAGAAGAAGCAAAAGTAAAATCTGAAGCTTCTTAGACATTCCTCAGTATTTTATTATTCCAGCTATAATGGAGAAAGAGGAAAGAAAATGTCATTCCCATCTTGTGCTGAGAAGTTTAGGCCCTGAAGCTCTGGGCTCTGGTTTTATTTTGTTTCCTTTTTGGTCTTGAGAGACCTAGCATTTAACTAGTATTTCAGTTTATAAGTGAATAGCTGAACAATACAAATGTTCCTTCTAAAACTGTTAATTACCAAATAAAGAACTAATTGCATATAATCAGTGGAACAAACCCAGTATGTCCTATCAGATAATTAGTGTGAGATCTAGTAAAAATATTTCCAAGTTTTAGCCAAATCTATTATTATCAGCAGACAACTTGAAATATATTCATGGGGGGGGTAGGTACTCCAGAAATTGCATAAAAATTGCTATGTCATTTAAATAGATTAATATGCTTAAATACCCCCTACCCCATTAACTACTGAAGAGCTGCAGTAGTCTAGAAAATAATTGTGCATATGTTTAAATTAATAAAAATTCACATACAATAAAATAGAGATATTGTTTTCAGTCCTTATACAGTAATTAGCATTTCATATCACATATGATTCCAGGACATAGTCAAATAGTCAAATTGTCTCTTCAAGGACAATGATAGTATCAAAGTCTTTTTGACATATCATATTCAGTGTCTAGTATAAAATAAAATAGAAATAAATAAAACATAATAAATATACATGAAAAGAAATGTGAATTATAGCCCAGCCAATGGAAAAAATGGCAAAAAAGACAACCTAAATGACTCAGATAATGAAAGTAGCATAAAATGCATTAAGCTAGTTATAATAATTTTTTTTAACATAGAGGAAAATATGGTCATAATGAAAGAATAGATTGGGAATCTCAGTAGAAAAATAAACAGAAAATTAACATTTTCATAAATGAAAGTTACAATATATGAAATGAAAAATTCACTGGATAGACTTAGCAGATTGTATATGATAGAAGATAAGGCCATTAAACTTAAAGATAGATAAAATTAAATTATTGAGCTGAAGACCAGAATGAAAAATTTTGACAAAAAAAAGAACCTCATTGTTAAGTGGGCAGTATCAACCTGTCTAACATACATGGAATTTAATACCACAAGAAGATGAGAGAGAATGCAGAAGAAAAAAAATATTTGAAGTAATAATGATGCACAATTTTCCAAATTGATTAATACAAGCTTACTGATCCCAGAAGCTTAGTGAACTTCAAGCAAAATACATACAAAGAAAACCATACCTAAGCACAACATAGTCAAACTGCTCAAAACTAAAAACAAAGACTAAATCTTAAAATGCTCAGATGATAAAACAAATTACACACAAAAAGCCCAAAAATATGCATAATGACTGGCATCTCATCAGAAGCAATGAAGACAAGAAGTCAGATGAAAAACAGCTTTAAAGCACTAAAATAAAAATAAATATCAATTATGTATTCCTGAGAGTACACCTTGAAAATGAAGGTGACATAGAGATATTTCTAAATAAGTAACGACTGAGAGAATTTGTTGCCAGCTGCTTAAACATTGGTCTGGTTGTTAGCTCTCCTCACACATCTGACACTCTATCTTAGACCTGCCCATCATAACAATTCGAATGAAAACTTATTCTGCTTAAAGGAAAGTTTCATCCCCTTTCAGACAATAGTTACTGAGACAACTACAAATGCTGAGTGTGAAAGGAAGAAATGTGTGAGCATAATGGAAACTAGGCCATGCGTTAGAACTTTGACTGATTTACTTGGGAGATAAGAGTGTTCAGATGTGTAATGCTTATTAGTTAAGATTAAGGCTGGCTGTCTTAAGGCTTAACCTGTCCTGCAGTCTTTCATGCCAACTTTAATCCATTTGGAGATGATAGTAAAAGTTCTGTAAGTTGTTTGGAATGTTTGGAGTGAGTTCTGCTTGCTGCAGTGGAGCTTTAGTCCTCTTGAAGTGATTTCCTTTATGTCAGGTTCACGTGGCAAAACTTAGAAGAGGTTTGAAAGATCTTCCCGTTTTGGAAAGGAATTACAATATTAATGAAGGTCAACCATCAGAGACTGAGAAAATGACCCAAAGAAAGCCAGCTAAATTCTTGCAGTCAGCCCACCCCTTAAAAACAACCCTATCTCTTGTATTGAAACGGGGTGAAAAAAATGTAGGAGATGTAATCTTGATAATGGAATATTGGCTACCCCATGTTAAAGTGCACACTCAACAAAGATTGAGCCTGCATCAGAGGGCTCAAACCTGGTGAGTTAAAGAGGTCCCAAGCCTCAAATAGACTGACCTCACTGCATGATATAGAGCACTGGGTGGGCTGAAAGTATTAGAAAATGGTCTGGTTGATCTGTGAGCTTCTGCCACACAAGTAACAACTGAATATATAACCAAAGCCTAGTTTAATGGCATGGAGCAATTCTCTCCCTTCATGCCTCCTGATTCCTTCCTCCCTCTCTACCTATATAACCTATCATTTTTGTCCTCATTATTCTGCTTCTTGAGTATTCCTTTGGAAAATTAGCTCTTCAATTGATGCTAAATGAAGTAAATTTAATTTCCCTGCTTGGTTCACGAACATGGGATTCAAACTTAGTCCCTCAGGCTCTGCCTTTTGATATTTAACTCATGAGGAATAATGTAAGAATAAGTCGTTACGCTATTTATCCTGCAAACTGTTCAAGGACATTTCCATTAATTCTCGCTAATTAGGTCACATCTTAGATTTCATGTCCTTGTTCCCATTCTGAGACTTGAATATTCAGCTTTACTTTGAAATCTCTAGTCTTCTCTTGGTCTTTTCTGTGGCTTCTGAAATTAGCCAGAGTTAGTGTCTTTCTTTATGATCAGAGCTAACTGAAACAAAATTCTTACCATCAATTTTTTCAAAGCATAACTTGTTTAATGACATAACCTAAAGTACAATGATGTGCTAACATCAAATTATCTAATTATTCATAATTACTCATTCTGTATGGTATATTGTTTCATGAAAATAACAATTTGCCAAAATTATACAGTCTGAATAAAATTCTATTCCTTACACTCATTTTTTGTCCTTTCCTATAAGAATATGTTACATCATCATGAAACTCAAATTCTTAATAGAAGGTGATTCATTCAATAGTTACACTTTAAGAAAAGCATTAAAATTAACTCTAAAATAGCAGTGTGTTACAATTATATCATCATCACAGTGGTACAAAGGAGATATACAATATATTTTCAGAACTAGAAAGTCCTGGATTTGACTAATAACTAACCCATTCACTTACTATGTAACATTAGTCATTGAAATTAGGGTCTCAAATTTCTCAGCTACTAAAATGGGTAATTACAAGACTTACCCTTGTAGGATTATCATATGAATTTTGTGAAAATTAAAATTGTGTATTTAAAGAGCACTTTCTTTGATGCCTAGGCAATCATGAATAGACATTATAGGTTGACTGCTTTTATTAAGAAGATAGGGCATTCCCCTTAATATCTCCATGTCATATGGACAGTGTGATTGATATCAACTTTATTACAATAAAATATACATGGAAAATGCAAACACCATGAGGTTGAGGCTACAAAATGAAACAACAGAAAATTGCTGACCAATTGTACTTCCCTCATAGTCTACTCAATTTATTCCACTCTTAATATTGAAATTAATTATAGATCTTCCTATTTCTCACTTTTTACTAACCCTGGGAATATGTGATATGGTTAAATAAATTCCTTCCCTCACAAACTTTTCCTCTTGCTCCAGAGACAGTATGATTACTAAAAGTAGTCATTAGTGACTTTGGGTATGTATGTGGTGAAATGCTGATTATGAAAACCATATGACCCCTAACATTAGTCACTTGGTTGTTATAGATTCTATATTTATATGTGGAGACTCTTCTGAAAAACAAATGTTTAGGCTCTATTTAAAGCAGAAAAATTGTTTTTGTTCTTACTTTGATTTGTTTTTGTTATTTTTAAAAAATATTTATAACCATAGAAGAAAGTCAAGTTTCTCATTAATACAATATCATATGTTAATTCAGTTGATTCAGAGGCTGACTGCTATTACATAAATTACAAGGTAATCACATCAAAAGTGCTAAAATTCTCAAGGAATATAGTTTTTATTTTGAAATAAATAAAATAAATTTTATTTATTTTTAGTGTTTTAGTATGAATATTTATATTTGTTTTTAACTGATGACTTGTAACTGAACATATATTTTATGAAACCTAGTTTATTTTGTTTACTTTTTAGAAATACTTCTTAAACACGTTATAAAATAATATAAAATGTTTCACAATAAATTTCATATGTTTGATATGTCAGCTTATTCTGTTTTATATGATAGCATTCCTGCTTAATATAACAATACCGTATTATCTGCATTCTACAAACAGCAAATATTAGCAGGAGGATTAAGTAATTTTCCAAAGGCAAAAACGGGGGTCAATGTCAGCAATCGGATTAGAGCTAAGTACGCTTTGATTCCCAAGACTAGCCTAAGAGATTAAAAATGCCTCTTTTGGTCTGACTTCAATAATTAGTTAGAAGTTAGGTTTTTCAATTGAAACCGTAAAACCTGATGTTCTATTCATTTTAAGAAATACTGAGAATTCACTAAATATTCAGAAAACCAAATGGGAATTTTGAAAGATAAGTTAATGTTTTTATCCGTTTAAATATTTTATATCTGTATTTGTCTTTTCTCTACTTTTACTTTACCAACAAATCTTAACATCCATATCAAAATATTTTCTGAATAGTTTCACTTCACTCTTCTTCATGTTACCATCTTCACCCAAGCTACATGCATCACTTACATATGACCTAACCTTCACTTTTGCCCTGTCTAACAACAGCATGGGCTTTTCAAAAATTGTGCAAGTTTCTACCATTTTAGACCTTAAAACACTCAAATTCTTCCCAGAGCAATTTGAATACTCTCACTTTGGGATTTATACTTGTGTCCTATTTAAATTGAACTTCTTCACACTTAGCTGATGATTCTTTATTAACCCAGTGCCACCCTGAAATGCCATCTATTTAGAGAGACTTTCCACATTCGTTCAATATCATTAGCATGCTTATTCACTTCCATCCTGTGTTCCTGCTTTACTTGCCTCATAATTTATCACTGTGTGAAATAACTGGTGTGTTTATTTCCTTGTTGATTCCTGTGCCCTCCATTCACACAGCAGAGCCAGAAATCAGGAATCATACCTGTATTCTCCACCTGCACATGTCTCCAGTATGTAGATGAGTATCTGAGAAACATAATTATCCAAATAAATATTTTGATGAAAGTATAGATACAATCTGAGAAACACTAAGAAAATATATGTTTTGTCCACAGAAAAGTGTTTTCTATTATGAATATTAATCTCACTTTTATTTATTTTATACCATCCTTGACTATCTATCTTTTAAAATATTTAATGTTACATTAGAGGAACTGAGAGAAAAAAATAAATTGCTACCACAAGGAAAAATATATCAGCATATACATTTAATCTTTTTTTTGAAATGAAATACCAAATCTGATAATCAGACATATTTAAATAATGAAAAATATAAGTTGTCTTCTACAACTCTGCTCTGGTGAACACATTTAAATTCTAAATGGTACTTGTACTCGACACATAGAAATATTTTTTTAAATAAAGTGTGAAGAAAGCTGGACGTCATATATATTGAGGAAATACTGAGTAATAAGTCACCACCGTTTTCTGACCAAGGCGTGGTCGCAAAAGATTATGATTATAAGCTTCTTTAGAACTAAGTTCTTTCACAATGCTATGGATTGTATAAGAGGTCAATATATATTTGACAAGTGAAATGCTTTATAATTCCCCCAAAGACTTGTGGTTTCTTTGGAAGGAAACTTTGAAGTACTGAGAAAATTGAAGATATTAGTTAACACTTGGTTATTGTATGTATTAATCAAATATTTATTATTCTGAGATATATAGTTAGTATGTTTTATTAAATAAAAGTAGTGTACTATGATGTAATATGGAAATTATATAATAATGTTTCCACCCCCAAATTCAATACCAAAATAATCACAGTATTCAACTTTATAACAGAATATTACTAATAAATTGTTTGGAACAAAGAAAATTTTCCTAGACTCTAAAGTCATGTTTCCGTAAGGAAAAAAAAAAAAAAAAACAGATTGCCAATTTTCTTCTTTCATTTCTACCTGTATAACTAACTGAGATATTAATTGGTTTCCTATTCTTGTTTTAGAAGAGGTTTATATTAAATTTCAATAATAAACATTTTAGAGAGTAATTTTGAAATATACCACAGAGAGTCTAAAATTTATTTTTACCTCAGAAAATATAAATTTAGTGTGATGTTTCTACATAGGTACCCTCAAAATTGTCTAAGTTAATCATTACCAAAGGAGTATTTAAAACTCACCAGACATTTTAAAATAAAATGTTATTTTAGCAACTATATAGTTCCTTCTAAATGTTTTCTCCCCCTTTGCTCATTTCTTTCAAACATATTTTTAAATTAAGTCATCTTTCTGGACATTTAAATATCTATTTATATTTCCAATTATGTATCAAGTAGATTCAGTATAAAGACTGATAGTTGCCAACTTGAGAAATTAAATTTCTGCTTCCGTGAAACTGCAGACAAAATTGACGTTGTTTGTCTTTTCAGTCACAAAAATAGCTGATTCTTTGGGGGAAAACAAAAGGAAACTTTTATTGTACATTATGTCTTCAAGGTATTATTCTAATCCCTGTAAAATGGAAATTATAATACACATTACAGATGATAAAATTATGTTTTATATGTTAAATAATTTGTCCAAGACTGAAACTTAAACTCATATTATTCTAACTCCAAAGGCTCTATTTTCACTCAGAGAGCTGCCTGGCTTTTCCTCATTAACACAGTCACAAAAAGAAGACATTTATGAAATTCCCAGTAAGAAAAGGGTAATATAGTGGGCCTTTAGTAACTAGTTATAAGAGATTACTATCTCATTTCTGGAAAATGGATAGCAAAATCTCTCCCAGGTCCCAAACTGAGTCCTGTCTAGAACGTGCTACCTCTAGAAAGTTCAAGATCCTGTAAAAAGATCGGAATAAACATTAGGAATGGGTTGACTGGATAAATAAATATTTAAAGAAATGACAAACTGGTTTTCAAACTGTGTTTACCCTTTGCCTCTTGTTTAATTGTAAACCTTTTTTCCATTCTTCCCTAGTTTCCATTGTCATACAATTTTTAGAATAAACTTGTCAGATTCTACCAAAAAGCCTGCTAGTATATATTTTTTTCCTTTGGGGGAGCAGAGATTGTGTTGCATTTATACACCAGTTTGTGAAAAATTAAGGTCACAACAATATTGAATCTTCCAGTTTCTGAACAAGGCATATCTCTCCATTTATTTAGGTCTTCATGAATTTCTCTTATCTATGCTTTCTAATTTTTAATATGAAAGTCTTGGCACCTTGCACATATTTTTGTTAAGTTTTCCTGCATATTTTATTGGCTTTTGACATTGATATAAAATGAATTTTCTTTAGTATAAAAAATAATTGATTCTTTTTTAATTGATTTATATTCTGTATCCTTGTTACTGTAGTTATTAATTCTAGGAGATTGTTTTTATAGATTCCTTAGGATTTCCCATGTAAGCAATCATATCATTGAAAATAGTCAATTGTACTACTTTCTGAGCTATATGGGTTTTTTAATAGGCTTATTTAATTGTTAGGACTTCTACTACAATAGTGAATAAAGAAATGAGAATGAATGTCCTTGCCTTGTGCTAATATTAAGGGGAAAGTGGTCTACTTTTCGCCACTAAGTACAATGCTAGAGGAGTCCACAGGCAAACATGAATTTTCTTTAGCAGAAAACAAAAATAATTTGGTAAATAATAAAGATATGCAGAGTTCAAAATAATTCATATAAATATAGCACATAATCCTATTTTGTGAAGTAAATATACACTAAGATACTTACTTCAAACACACACACACACACAAAGGTACAGGAATATAAAAAATATATATAAAATTTTCCAATAAGTTATGTATAATTGATAATATCTGTGTTAATTTTTATTCATTTTTATTTGATAGTCTATATTCCTGTGTTTTACTCCAATAATCAAGTAAAATATATTATAGATACAGTTATAAAATATAGATTTTAAATGTTTATGTGAAGATATTTCCTCTCTAGTCTGCCTTTTTTCCATTCTTCCCCAGACAGATCCAAAAGTGTTTCTACCAAGGCAGTATTTTCTAAAATATCTACATCTAAAACATTTGATATTGTTCCTCCTCATTTTGACAGTACTTCTTGTTTCGAAAACAGAATTGTTTATTGCTGGATCAGAGATGGTTAAACTCCATCTCCAAGTTTGATCCATCTCCAAGTTTAATGGGTTTCATGGGAGACTATGAATTCTTAGAAAAGCTGCAAGATTATATGTGCAGATGGATGCAAATAGTCAATTTCTTTAATTTTTGCCTTTTGGTAAGATTACTGAAGATTAATTATGATTATTTGTATATATTTAATTTTAATTAATTATTAATTAATAAGGTTAATTCTTATTGAAGAACCTTCAATAAGATTCTTAAGGATACATTTATACTTTACGCATTTATACTTGTATCTGCTCGTATATATAGGTGCACAGACAACTGATTATTTAAATCTAGCCTACTATGTACTCACCATGCACTTACTAAACTAAATGCTTGTTTAAGACTCATTTACTCACATCTGTGTGAATCTGAAGCGTATATTTAGAGAATGATTTTTTTAAAAAATCAAATAACACATTTTCTACAAAGTCTTTGACTTCCTGTAGTAGAACTCTTTCGTTTTCTGTATTGGAATTGAATGCTTTTCTTTTTTATCCCTAGTTATCAGATTAAAAATAAACCTTTTCCATCAAATAAAGATCTATGCTACAAAGAGTAATATATTTTGTTTTATTGACTTTCTTTAGAGCAAATAAATGTCATTTTTAGAACAAAGTAAACTATTTTGTCAAACTTTGATCATATCACAAGAGGTAAAGCAAAGCTTATACAGAAACATATACCTTATCTGATAACGTTTATCAAAATACTAGTAAAAGTAAAAACTCATATTTTATATTATAAAACCAGGACATTGAGGGAGTAAGACTATACCCATCTCAATTAAATAGTTGGACACAGGAATAAGGATGCATAGTTAAACTGTGATAGAAATGAAATATACGCTATCACTTCTAGATAAAGCTTTGGACAATATTTTTAGTATTGTCTTTCTTGTAAAAATAGCTGCATTATGATATTTTAATCTTTTTTTGATAAAGTAAGAATAGTGTAATTTAAAAATTTTTAACATGGATTTAACCAGTTTCAAATAAAGAAAAATATATTTACTTATTTAAAATCTTCTTTTCTCCCTATCATCAGAAGAAAATAACTTCTTTGTCAAAATGTAAAAGTATCTTGTTTCATAAAAAACTCAGTTACAATTTGAAAGCATACCTGGATTGATTTTCTTCACTTATGTGCACAATTAAATAGAATTTTACGTAGGAGAAGCCACTGCCACTTTACACATCATGCTAAGTATTCGTCCTGTAAGGCTGAGTATATTTGATTGACCTCTCTGGCAACTTCTCTAAAATAGTATAAAACATCCAGGAAAGTACCCTATCATGTTAAAATGTACTACTTTAGAAAAACTTTACAAATGGCTGGAATAGTATAAAAGCTTATACATACATATATTTGTTAGAGAATTCAGGGACAGAACAAATCAATCTTTTTAACATTTCAAGATTATTTGCCAAAGCATGGAGAAGCAACATTGTCTTGCCAAAGCTACATTCATTTTGATCCACTTCACAGTAACATTGGAAAGCTGGCCTCATATGAAGTTATTTATTTATTTATTATTATTTTTTAAGTTGAAGTATCGTTGCTTTACAATGTTGTGTTAGTTTCTGCTGTACAGCAAAGTGAATAAGCCACACGTATACATACATCCCCTCTTCCTTGGATTCCTTCCCATTTAGGTCACCACAGAGCATTGAGTAGAGTTCCCTGTGCTATACAGTCTGTTCTCATTAGTTATCTAGTTTATACATAGTAGTATATATATGTCAATCCCAATCTCCCAATCCATCCCACCCCTATACCATTTTTTCTAGATTCTACATATGAGGTTTTAATGGAGCCAAGACATTCAGTTTGCCAGATAAAGAATGTGGAATTAACAATCATGTCATCAGCCACTGTGTTAGATGTAGAGTTCTTTGACTTGAAATGATACGATAAATGCTTCTACGACTTTTAGTTAAATAATGATAAAAATATTTTTTAAAAGAGAAAGAAAAAAAGGAAGAGAAAAATGTTACTTAAAATCATAGCTTAGCTTGTGGCAATATAAAAGAAACCCCAGATTTCAGTAATGACCTGAAAGCATGGACTGAAAAAATATATTGAAAACACACATTACAATTTTCTAGAGATAGAAGACTTACAGGAGAAGAAATGCAACAATCAGTTTTTAGAAATGGACAAATTATTCAAGGAGTATGATCATGAGAGACCAATGCACATTAAAGAAGATACCTAACCTCATTAGTAATCAAAAACTTACAAATTATAACAAAAATGAGATACCATTTTGTGTCCACCAGATTTACAAAAGTATATTTCTAATTTAAATCTCTAATTGTGAGGTTTAGAAAAAAATGGGAATTCTCAACGTAATGTATTATGATTCACTTTAAATTTGGAAACGCTCAGTAAAATTGAAATATTTCTTAGTGCTAACAAAATGAAACATACTATAACATGGACAAATAAAATGTTTTTGTACATTTAGATTCTATACAGTATTGAAAATTAATTTTACTCTAGCATCCACCTGAAGGAATCTAAAAAATTTAATTTGAGCAAAAGAAATAGAAGTCACAAAAATGCAATCAGAATGCATGCCTTTATGTAAGGGTCAAAAGTAGGCAACATTGTATTTGTTTTAGGGTTATACAGATGTGTGGGAATATAAGGAGTAGTAAAAGAAAGTTTTAAAGCTGGAAGAGGGTAGGGGTTATGATATAGGAGGGATAAAGAAATTTTTCCGAGTTTTTAATGTGCAGTACCTTATGTTGGCTGGGAGGTACATTATTATACTTAGAGTTTTGAAAACTGTATATATATGCTATCTTTTTCTCATTCATTGTATTTATATTTGTTGTACATAAGCAAAGAGAGAGTTCAAATTATTTTTGTCAAAAATCATCTATGATGTACCAGTTAGTTACCTCCCAGTAATAGTGAAGGAGCTGGCAATTTTCACATAAATGGACACAGCTGGAATGATGTATCCACAAGACATTAATATCTTGCAATGTAAAACTAATGATTCTTGTTCAGTGGGTATCTCTCTCATGGGTCTCATATTTTTAATCCACGATGAGTTATGAAGTTGGAAATTCCTCGATTTTGACCTAATCCAGAATCTTAAATCTGTGTCCAGGTTCAGGGACAGTGTGCCATGCTGGTATAAGAAGCTTATTTGCTAGGTGTATCTGAAATCTTTATCATCTTTACATCATTGATCACCAAGAGGTTTTTGCCAAGTTTTATCTAACATGATATCATAGTAGAGAACTGCCGAGGGGTGAAACCTCCAGGGAAGATATTACCAAGTCCACAGCTCACTTTGTACCTTTTATGTAGCTATGTTTTGTTGGACGTTGCATGATTATTTTAATGTCTGTCTCGCCCACTAAACTATCATCTTTTAGAGACTTAGCTTAATCTTAATCTTTGTAGTACTGGCTCATAAAAATGGTTGGCAGATTATAATTTTTTCTGAATGAAGACGTATACTGGATACATATTAATCAAACAATATAATAAGCTTGGAAGAAGTCCATCTATTGACAATTGAATTCAAACTATATTTACTCCTCATACTATCTAACTGTATGCATTTACTGACCATTTCCATAAAGATAATATTATTTCATATAATAATATATATCTAAAGCAAGATATGGTATAATAAGAGTAATAAAGCTTGCCTTCTACCTTCCTAGTTGAGAAGTTTAATTCTTTTTAAGAAGGAGTTAATTTTTCAATCAACCAGACTCTATCACATAGGATCTTCTCTCCCTATATATTTTTATTAGCTAAAAGCTCAAGTATATGACTGTGGACTTTGCCTTGTTGTAAATTGTAAACCAACCAGAAATAATATTGCCCTGTATTTAGGCTAACACTCATTTTGCTTTTCATGGGAATTTAAAGTAGGGATAATGACATTAATAAAACAATTTTAAAAGTAAAATTTTCAGTAGTAATTGAAGTCTACAAGTATGATAAGGTTTTAATTATATCAAATGGAAAAATTACTGGTGTTGCAAAACTGTAAAACCTTGCAAATACATAAATCCTAGAAATAGGATTTTCTATGAATAGGGTTGTCAGTGATAAGTATGTTAATGCATTGGAAGTGTGTTTACTATCGGTGCTGAAATCTCATGAAAATTCAAGAATTAAATTGTAACTTTTCAATTTCAAATTTTATTACAAAATCATAGAGGATATCAGTTACATTTACTATATTATATACATAAAATTGAGAATGCATAGTATAATGATAAAACAAATATACACTTATGAGAGTTCTAACACAGTATATGCATAGGTAATAGATTTGTATAAGATAGTAGTAAAATAACTAGAAATTATGAATACCAGGGTATTTATATAATAAAAGTGAAAATATAGACCTGTAACTCATGACTGTACTCCTCAGTACGATGTGGATTTATTGTGCTGACTTCGGAATTTATATTACTTTGACTATTTCACTTCTATACTATTCCAAAGGTAATGATGCTTATCTATTGTTTATTTTCTTAAAATACCATTTTCTGACCTAATTCAATTTGATATTTAAATATAAAAAGACATACTCTAGGAATGATAAGTGCAAAAATGTATGCCCTTCATATTTATTTAGTCATTTATTTAACCAGTGTCATTAAGCATGTAATAAACACCAGTTGTAAGATTAAATAAGAAATTGAAATGAACCATCTTTTGTTTTTATATATATAATGGAAGAAAAAAGAAGCATTTACTTTCATTGTAATCTCTAGTCTATATCACAGTGTTTACTGTAAATACAAAATTGGATACAAATAGGCAATAGAATGAGTACAGTTCTATGACAATTTCATTAATGTGTTGCAGAAAGATATCACATTTTAATTGGTTAAATGCTTGGATGTAAAGTAGAGCTAAAATGTGTAAAATTGTTTTTCTGTTATTTTGGATGAGAAATTAAAGACGTTGCATGGTAAAACCAGGCACATGGTTTTCTTTTTTTTTTTTTTTTTTTTCTGCGGTATGCGGGCCTCTCACTGTTGTGGCCTCTCCCGTTGCGGAGCACAGGCTCCGGGCTCGCAGGCTCAGCGGCCATGGTTCACGGGCCCAGCCGCTCTGCGGCATGTGGGATCTTCCCGGACCAGGGCAGAAACCCGTGTCCCCTGCATCGGCAGGTGGACTCTCAACCACTGCGCCACCAGGGAAGCCCTCTTTTTAATTCATATAATAGATAATCAAGAATTGATGATAGGACTAATTAAAATATAATTAAGGCATATAGTGAAGATAAAACACAAATATTAGAAGTAGAGAGCACTATGTGGATGCAATGGAGAGAAATATAAAGTACTTTTAAATCTAAATGCCTTAAAAAAGTAACTTTTGAGTTAACGAATGGCAGATGAGTAATGTTCTTAAAGGAGGACAAAAATTATGAGGTATGGGTATGATTCTGCACAAATGACTATATCTATCGCTTAGAAATATTTTTTCCATCAGAAATATTTTTTCCATCTCTTCATTCATTCACCAAATATTTGTTGAAAACTATTGATAAAATGAAATGGAGGCATGATAAAGAATGAAACAAAGATGGTTTTTGACTTCATAGCAGCATCTTCTAGTGAAGAAATTAATAAACAAAAATGTAAGGATTAGAGATATTATATGGGCTAGGAAGGAAATAAAACATGGATGCTATGACAGGGAATGAGTAGACGTTAGGAAGTAACATAAGTAATTCAATTAATTAGGGAAAGCCTTTCTGAGGAGGGAGGGTTTTAATTGAAAGATGCTGTAGGAAACGATGCCCGCCAAATAAAATCAGAAGGAAAACATTTTCATCAGAGGGAGTTGCAGATTCAAAGCCCAAACAATTAAATAAATGGTTGGTGGATGGTGGGAGCAAGCTTTCTCACTGTTGGAATGGTAATTTGTCGATAAGAGAGACTAGAATTATCCATGTGGTCATTAGAATTATGAGTTATATTTAGCTTAATTTGGATGCAAGAGTTACATATAGAAATATTTATACATCTGTGTATATCAGCAAGTTAGTTGATATATTGCCTTACTATATGAGCTGGGTGGGCTTAAACAAAACAACATCCCTTTAACAGTGAGCACACCTAGCATCCAGCTCTTGATTTCTAATATCTTTACCCGATGAAATTGAAAAGACTCCTTGATAAGTGATTGATTCTAATAATGGAACAAGAAATATCCAAGGTGAGCCTGGAGCATCTTGTAGTGTCAGAAATTGTCAAGAAAGGAAGGAAAGAAGGAAGGGAGGGAGGAAGGAAGGAAGGAAGGAAGGGAGGGAGGGAGGGAGGAAAGAGAAAGGGGAAAAAAATCTACAATGATGCTGATACGTTAAAGGAAGGGACACAGAGGCAATGAGTTTCCAATAGCAAAAGCTGGAAAAATTTGAGCAGCAAAACAAATTAGCATTGTTTTATTACTCAAAACTTAAAATAAATATCCATGAGTCCGTGCTGATTATAAATAAATTACTGAATAAATAGTAAGTGGAAGAGAAAAAAACCCTGAATCATTCTTGTGGGAAAATTCCAAATTTGTTTAGATATTTCAGGGTGGGACTTTCTTCTAAAGAGTACAGCATGAGTATTAGGAAAAAAGAGTAGATTTACAGTGGAGAAAACCGACAAACACTCCCTCAGTCAGGTGGTCAATGTCAATAGCAGCGATAAAATCCTATTGATAGTATGTATTTATGATATAATTGATGAAGATCACATGTTACCTCTTTGGTCTTTGTCCTGAAAAAACAAAGCCACTCTAAATGTGGGGGGAAAAATAGACAAATTTCATTAGAGGGACATCCTTCAGAATACTTGACCTATGTACTCTCCAAAATTTTCAAGGTTACTGAAAAACAAGGATTCTGAGAAATTGTCACAGCTAAGAGGAACATGAGACATGATAACCAAATTTAAAACAGTGTCCTAGAATAGAAAAAAGACTTTAAGCAGACTGAGTAATCTGATTTAATATTTGACTTAGTTTCTAATAAATATTGGTTTTAATACTGATTCATTAATAGTAATAAATTCACCATACTAATGTAAGGTGTTAATAATAGGGGAAACTGTGTGAGTGGGTTTATGAAAGTTCACCGTCCAATCTCCTAAACTTTTCTGTAAATCTAAACCTATTCTAAAATATAAAGACAATTAGAAAATTCACATGCTCTGCAGCCTCCATTGCAGTTAGTGGTGAGTATGTGGCGTTGTTCTTGCCAGAGATGAAAACTAAGGATTTGCAGGAAAACTTGTTTCTCTAAAACAGATGCTACCCTTTCCTGCTTCCCTTCCATTTCCATTCTTCACTCTGCCTGGAACGAGGCTACAGTGCCTGGAAGAGCAGTGGTTACATCACATATGAACGTGAAGTGACATGCTTGAAGACAGGGTGATATTGCTGAGCATGACAGTGTAGAAAGAATAAAAAGGAAAATATGTCTTAAACTACCATGGAATCACTGTATCCTTAGACTGCCACTGCAAACATTCCTTTGCACTGAATTCTTAGATATAAAAAAGAAATAATGAGAAACAATTGCCTTGACTAAAAATTTCTCTTTTAATAAGGGATGTATCTCAACATATATTGAATGGTATATATTTTCTTTTGGTTCATGTATTTACATTATAAAATATGCCATAATACTGATATGTAATACTACAGCACCACATTTTTCACTAAAACACTTTAATATTGAATATATTAATTAGTGTACCAACACACAGTTTGGCCAACAGATCATAGTGCTTGTGAAACACACATTTTCATACTAACGACTTCAGTTATTAAAGCAGAGAATCATCAGCAAATAAACAAGATTGGCCGTGTAACTACAGACTCAAATACCCTAGTATGCAACTGGATTATGAAAACAAGCAGCTGTACCAACAAGATAGGCAATCAAATTGACAGAGTGTGTCTCTGAATTAATGGAGTATGTGCCACTTGACAAATTTAAATAAGTGCTGAAATGGTGAAACAAGTTGATTTGGATTATCACATTCGTTCAGAGTAGACATAATTTAAATGAGATAATTATGCATCTACATCAGGCAAGTACATAGTTTTATAAGTAACAGAGCATAAAAATTGATCTAGAAATGTATAAAAAGCAAACTATATTAAATATAATTAAATACAGCAAATAAAAATTGATATTTAAAAATAATACAAGAGTTAGACTACAAATTAGCTGATATTTCAAACTTTACTGTTAGAATGTATTAAAAATATGTAATTCTCAGTAAAGATACAATCCAGTTCACTTTAATTTTATGATCAAGCCCAGGTGAAAGCCAATACACTACAACAATTATCAGTAAGTATAGGACCTTATTTGATTATTATTTTGCTTGATCTGTTACAGAATGTACATGATGGGACTTTAAACATAATGATCATGAAAGAAAGAAAGGTGACTCCAAATAAAGTATTTTATTTTTAATAGCTATTCAACAAGTTTGACATAGATTAGCAAAAGCAATATAAGTAAATGGGCTTGCCTTTATCATGATATCTAGTACTGCTCAAATGGAGTGAGTATGTATAAGTGTGTGTGTGTGCTATTAATAGTCAATTAAGGACCCATCATAATTATTTGCTATTCAGTTAACAGAATAGTCACATATTTATTATCTTTCACCTACTGTAAGATAAAAAAAACTTGAAATAATTTTAAAATTACAGAAATATGACTGAGAATGAACCATAAAGAGAACTGCATGGTTATCTTTACCCCTAGTAGTTCGAGAAATATTACCATCTCTTACCTGTTCAATGCATAGCTTTCAAATCCATCTTTTGGCCTCCATGTTTTTCTTCTCTCCAGTAAATATTACCAAAATTGTTATCTAAAACACAACACATATAATTCTCCTGAAAAACTTTTTAATGTTTCTCCACTATGAAGTTATTCTTTTTTATCCTTTTCATAGTATAATCTTTGGAAGAAAGTCACTATGCACAGCTCAGATAGGAGGAGTGTGGAGTTATGCCCCACCTCCTTGAGGAAGGATCTACTTAAATTACTTTAATTCTTCAGCACAGGAGATTTGCTCATTCTTCCTGATTTACTTATTTATTCAATCATTTATTTATATAAGTATAGACTTATAGATACTGTCTTCATAGTAAGGATTAAAATCCAATACTACTTTATTTATTTTGTTGCTTATATTTATTTTCAGGTTTGGCCATTGGCCATTGTTTCTCTTTGCTCCTGCCTCCCCTTAACATACCCCATTTAGGAGATTGTTTGTTTGCTTGCTTGTTTTTGAGCACTTCTTTACTTTCTGGCAATAAAAGATGCTTCAAGCTTGTCTTGTATATTTCTTCCTCTAGTCTAAGAATAAGCCATTTATCCAAGGAGCCCTGATTCCTTTTACTGAATAATGGTATTAGAAACCAAGATCAGGGTTCTGTATGTGCTCATTACTATTGAGGTGTCTTTGCTTCCAGGCACTCTCAGTTGACAGAGCAACAAAATATATGAGGTATACCAATCTGTGCATATATACATGTTTATTTCTATATTCATGCATCTGTATCTATATTAAGATAACATAAATTCATTCATACCTCCCCAACTCTAAAATACTTCTGCTTGGATAATTATTGCCTTCTCCACTTGCTTGTCTACAATATCTCACTCCAGGAGTGAGAAATCTTGCTTCCAATCATGAGACATCCATTTACTAATTTTTCAGTTCCAGTATACATGTATAGTGAGTTCTGAATTATTAACCCATATACTCATAGAAACAACTATCAACTAAAGTACAGCTCTTATGTGCAATTGCTTTCCCACTCATATCCAAAGTGACTTATATCAGCACCTCCCCTCCCCCCAGAACCCTCATAGATGAGGTTGTTTCATACATTTAAAAACTGTTAAATTTTATTGTCACATTATGAATTCTATCCTGGGATTTCCAAACTCTTAAATATATTTTTTTAATTTGTATACATTTATTTTCATTTTCTGTGCTTTATAGTTCTATAAGTTTTAACAACCTCATAGTGTTATTTATCTACCATTACAGTATCATATAAAATAGTGTTATCACCCTAAAAAAATCCTCTTTGTACACACATACGCATATTAAAAACACATAATACTTTTAAGGAAATACAACTTATACCTTCATCCCATTAGAATGTTGCAGTGAAAGTAAAATTTTTATTTTGCCATCTCATTTATACTGGCAAACGTATGCTTTTTTTCTTGTTTTCCTGCTACCTCACTATGTATTTATAAATTAAATATAGTACAACTGAATGAAAATATATTTTAGGAAAATTTTGTTTGGTGATTATGACAACATGTTAATGAAAATTATATTTCTATTTTCTTTTTGTTTCTTGTTTTATGTTAAGCCATTTAAATGTCCCTTTGATTTATAATGAGAACTGTTCACATCATGGATAAGTTAAGTGAACACTATCTCAGGGAACCAGATTTTGGTTCCATTTATTCTATGTTTTTATCTATTTTTTTCTTCTTTTTAAATTTAGTTGATTTTTACTTTTATCTTCATTATTTCTTTTCTTACACCTAGTTTGTGTTTAATTTATTTTATCTTATTACATTGGAAAATGAGGTCGTTCATTTGAGACCTTTTATTTTTCCTAATAAAGGCATTTAGTTCTACATATTTCTCAGTAAGTACTAATACAGCAGCAGCTCAAAATTTAGATATATTTTGTTTTCATTTTCATTCAGTTCAAATTATTTTCAAACTCCTTTATCTCTTCTTTGATGTATGGCAATTAAAAGTGTTTTAAATTACTTTGCACATAGTTACTTCATATATTTTTATTATTAGTTGAATAAAACTTTAGGATTGTTACACCTTTTGATAAATTGACTCATTAATCTTTTAAGGATTCCTTCGTCTTAAATCTATTTTTTTCTGACCTTAATACAGCCACTCCATCCTCCTCTTGATTATTGTTAGCCTTGTGTAACTTTCTCCATCCTTTTATTTATAATCTATTTGTGTCTTTATTTTCAAAGTCCCTTTCTTTAAGGCATCATATAGTTGAGTCTTTTTCTTAAATCCAGTTTGAAAACTCCTGCTTTCTAATCAGGTGTTTATACTATTTATACTTGATTGATCTAGTTATGCTTACTTCTGTCGTGGTCCTATTAATTTCTCTATCAATTTTTTGTTTCTCTTTCTTTTTCTTCTTTGACTGGCTTCTTTTATTAAGTACGTATATTTTTGTTATTTCATTTAGGGGGAGTTTTATTACTACAACTATTTGCTATGTGAGTGGTTGCATTCAGGTATACAGAATACATCTTTGACTTATCACAATCTACTGTGACATTATACCACGTCACATAATGTATAAAAACTTTACAATAGCCTACTTTCATTTTTTCCATTCTGGGCCTTTATCTTATAGTTACTTTTACATACTTTAATTCACAAAAAGTGTATTTTTTATTATTTTTGTTTCAAGTTGAATGTCTTACAATGAGATTTAATAAAGAGAAAGCATTATTGTATAAGTATCCACACAGCTGACAGTTCCAGTGTTCTTTGTTTATTCATATACATCCATAATTTCTTCTGCCTGAAGGACATACTTTTATAATTTTTGTATTTCAGGTCTGCTGAAGATGAATTCTTTCAGCTTTTGTATATCTCAATAGTCTATTACTTTTTTGTTTTTAAAGATATATTCTGTAGATACAGAATTCTGGGTTGGCAGATTTTTTTTTGTACTTTATGATGCTGTTCCACTGTCTTCTCACATACATTATTACTATTGAGAAATCCTCTATAAATTGTATCATTGTTCCTCCACACGTAACATGTCATTGTGCATGAGTTCTATTAAGATTTTCCCTTTATCACTGGTTTTGGACAATTTAATTACAATGTGCCTTTTTGTAGTTTTCTTTATGTGTCTTGTGCTTGTGGGTCATTGCAGTCTTGGATCTGTGTATTTATACTTGTCTCAAATACAGAAAGTTTTCAGGTTCAACTTTTTCAATGTATTTCTGCTCTACTCCCTCCTTCAGAAACTAATTACACATGCTTCGTTTTCCTTCAGTTTGTCCCACATCTCAATATGTCCTTTTAAATTTTCTAATTTCTTACATTTAAAAAAAATTAATAATTTTTATTACTGTTTTCAAGTTCACTAATCTTCCAAAATACCTGTTCTTAATCCTATATGGTGTGTTTTTCATCTCATTTATTTTGCTTCTCATCTCTGTTGAAATAAATTTCTAGGCCCAAGATGGCACCATTCCTGCCTGGGGTGCCACTTCAACAAACCAAAACTTAGATAATGTTCATGTCCCTGTAAAGGTTCCGTTTCACCAGAAATACAGTATATGCAGTCAGCAAATTCCCAAACATCAAGCCAACTCTGGACCTTCTCATCCCAAACAAGGTTGTTATGTGGCCCCAGCCAGATATTTTCTATTTGTTTCTTCTTTGTTCTTTATTTATCCTGTGAAAGCTTCTTGCCTTCTGCCTCATTTTGCAGTTATTTGAATGGAAACTGTCCATTTAATGAGTGTTAAATAAAGTTTGTTTGTATTACCTAAATTATCTTCTCTAATTATTTTTTATCATCTTTCAAAATTTGATTTGGGTCCTTCTTTTTTGTCATACATGTCTCTACTAACAAACAAATGGCATATACTTGTAAAAGCTGTTTTAGTATTCTTACCTGCTAGTTCTAACACCTCTGTTACCTCTAGATCAGTTTTGATTGATTGATGTCTCTCGTCCTTGAGTTGTAAAATTCCTGTTTTTTGCATCTCTGGTACTTTTTAATCAGAAGCAAGATAGTTGTGAATTTTACATTTTTGGATGCTGAATATTTTTATTCACATAAACATTTCTGAAATTTGTTCTGGTGTTCAGAACAGTTACTTATAGACAGTAACATCACTTTGGGGTCTTGATATTAATATTTGTTAGGGGGTAACCAAAGTTGTGTTTAGTATAGTGTTAATTATGCCCCTCAGAAGATGCTTCTAAGGACTCTACTCAATTACTCGTAAAAATTTTTCTATATGGCTGGTTGGAACATGAATTATTCCCCGTACTGCATATGTGCCAGGCACTCTTATCTTTTGAGTGGTGTTTTCCCAATCTTGGATAATTTTCTCATGTGTACCATTCATTATTCTGCTGAATACTTGTGGAAAATTCTCTAAAATCTCTGTGCTTTTTTTTTCCTATTTGATGCCTATCTACCTTTGTTTCCCTGGATTCTGAACTCTGTCCTCCCACGTCTGGATCTATCAGTATTTACTGAGGTTCTTTCTCTTGTTCCACAGTCTGGTATCTCTCTCAAGGCAGTAAACTGGGGCATTCATAGGGCTCAACTTGTTTGCTTCACATCTCTCGTGGATAACTATCCTTTGTTTTTCCTGATACAGTGTGTAGAAAACCATTACAGGTCCCTCCCCCCATCTGAAAATAGAATGTTTCTTTGAAACGTTTGAAATAATGCAGAAGTAAGAGGGTATACTGAAACACCATTGGCCATGTAATGATGATTGTTAAAGCTGAGTGATGAGTCACTCTTCCTTCTGTTTTTAAATACAGATCTTCCTTGACTCACAGTGGGGTTATGTCCTGATAAACACATCATAAGTTGAAAATATCACAAGTTGAAAATGCATTTAATACATCTAACTTATCAAACATCATAGCTTAGCCTAGCCTATGTTTAACGTGCTCAGAACACTTACACACTTACATTAGCCTACAGTTTGGCAAAATCATCTAACACAAAACCCATTTTATAATAAAGTGTTGACTATCTCATGTAATTTATTGAGTACTGTACTGAAAATGAAAAACAGAATGGCTGCATGGGTACAGAATGGTTGTAAGTGCATTGTTTGTTTACTCTTGTGATTGCATGGCTGACTGGAGTTGCAGCTCTCTGCTGCTGCCCAACATCATGAGAGCATATCTTACCACTTATCACTAGTCCAGGAAAACAATCAAAATTCAAAATTTGAAGTACAGTTTCTAATGAATGTGTATCACTTTTGCACTGTCAAAAAGTTGAACCATCGTAAGTTGGGGCCATCTGTACATTGAAATAATTTGGTAATACTAATTTTCAAAACTCAAAATGATAGAGAACTAAATGTGTTGTGTCTGTTTTTTTAATGAAGCACCTGAACTTGAAGACTTGATATTGGGTTAGGAGAAAAGACATAACAAAATTTCTGACACTTGTCCACATCTTTGGTGACTGAATCTTTACAATTATCTATTCGGTGATCACATGATACAATGAGATGAGTTTCTACTTCTCTCTTCTTTTCTCACCCCAGACGAGCAACTTCAAGCTGCCTAATCCAGTTGAAGTGTTTTCCTTTTCTCTCCTCTCCTCTCCTCCCCTCCCCTCCCTTCCCCTCTCCTCTCCTCTTTTCCTTTCCTTTCCTTTTCTTTCCTTTCCCCTTCCTTCCTTCCTTTCCCTTCTTCCCTTCCTCCCTTTTTTCTTTTTCTTTCTTTCTCTCTTTCTCCCTTTCTCTCTTTCTTTCTCTTTCTTTCGTTCTCTCTATCTCTTTGTTTCTTTCTCTCTTTTTCTTTCTTTCTTCTAAGTCACTACCTATATATATATGTGTGTGTGTATATATATATATATACATATATATATATGTTGTCATCCACACAGTGGTAACTCCAGAATATTTTTATAAAAGGAAGTTACAAGTAGCTATCTGCTTAGAAGTATGACTGAGTGCCTTGGGGATGTTAGGAGACTTATGATGAAACTGTGTTTAGCAAGCTTACTGTTTGAAAGGATTTACAACAGTGGTGATGAAGCTTATAGTTTGGCTAAGACCTGTCCACCAACCCCATTTGCCATCCCTTGCCCCAACTACTGCCCTTGCATTTATTTTATGAATATCAAAAATGTAAGAGTATCTTTCCCTAAAGGAAATAGACTCTGCTTTATTTTCCTCCACACTACTACTCAAATAAATATGTTTTTCCTTAAGAGCTGAGGTGCTATGTCTGTCTGGTTTGGCTTACCTACATTGTATAGGTTATGGAATGTGAGAAAATTACCTCATTCTAGTGCTTCTAGTTTATAAAAGGAAAGAGGTGGAGGTGACTAGAGCCCAATGGTCTGTCTTCATAACCTGGTTCTCCTTACTAGCTCTATGACTATAGAAAATTTAGTTAACTTTCTTTTCATTCTTCAGTTGTATTATTGCAAAAATGAAAATAGTATTAGTAAGAAGGGCCTTGGAAAGGGTGGCATGCATGCAAAAAGTTGTTTTTCTCTGGTCTCTCCCCAAGTGACTTATGCAATCCAGACTTTGTTTAGATCTTGCATCTTTATTTTTTTTATTTTTTTTTTTTTTGTATGCGGGCCTCCCTCTGCTGTGGCCTCTCCCGTTGCGGAGCACAGGCTCCGGACGCGCAGGCCCAGCGGCCATGGCTCACGGGTCCAGCCGCTCCGCGGCATGTGGGATCTTCCCAGACCGGGGCGCGAACCCGGTTCCCCTGCATCGGCAGGCGGACGCGCAACCACTGCGCCACCAGGGAAGCCCAGATCTTGCATCTTTAAATCAGAGATTTCTTTCTTTTCCCTTATATTACTTCAAAACCACCAGAGGCCTAACATGAACAATAAAAAATTGAACAATTTTATCTTTTAAGAATGAACATTTAGGAAATGTAGTTTTCAGTTTAGAAAAGTAGTCATTGTACATTGTAAAATGCAGTGTCATCTAGAACATAAAATTTATAGGTTTCTTATAAAATGGGAAAATTTCCATATACTTATATAGTAATTATTTATACATTGTAGAAAACTTCAAATTTATATCTAATTCTAAATGTGTTTTAATTGGCAAATACCTGTATCTAAAATGTGTCCATATCTCTCAATCATCTGTGTTTAGAAAGAGAATATTTTACAATATTCTCCTGTTCTAAATGTAAGCTTATAAATAGAACTGTAAGAGGCAATTACAATTATTTCAATTAATATATCCAAATCACTTTGCAATATAATAAATTCTACAAAGCTCAGCATACATCACCATAGGATATGTACGTGTTTTTTATTATTTGAACACTAAATTTCCTCATTTTCATGCTGCAGATTTGCTGACCATGGCTGTAATTAATCTCCTAATGATTAACAAAGAAAGATAACTTTTTGATGTCAAATAAATGAGAATAATAACTTCCATGAATTTTGTGAAAACCAATTTATTAGATTGGTCCTCAACATCTTGGATAACTTCCAACGGTATAAATGAATGAAATCCAGCAATGAAGTATTTTCTTTGAAGGCAAGATTTATACATAAGAATTCTCTGGAAAGAAACTTACCTTTTTCACAGTGGGGGTGATTATAAAGTTAAATGTATAGCATAGTTTTAAATGGAATTTTGAAGAATGAGGTTAAAATAAGACTAAAAAAAGCTGAAGGACATATTTGATAATGTGAGATCACTTTCAAACATAGGATATTTAACTCCCGGAAGCCACTTTAAAGAGGAATGGTTAATGGTCTTTAAAATTTACTTTTACATAGTGTTAACATTGTTACACACTTTACTGTAATACCTTTTTTTTCCTATTAATATATAACAGAAGATAAAAATGTTATATGGTGCTATTACACAGAGTACTAAAAGATACATACAGAGTAACATCAAAAGGTAGAGTTTTATTATATAAACTACTATTCTATCACATGCATGTTCCTGCAGGAGTAGCTGTGGTGTTTTTAGTGATTATTTATTAGTAACTAATGTGGGCCATAGAGAAATTCAAGACTCTCCATGAGTGCGTCTTTGTTTCATTCTCCAGCTTCAGCTTGCTTATGTGTGGCACACACTTTGAATTGCCAAATATTTTCCATTTTCTACACTTGTCATTCTTTACATACCCTTGGACTTTGTTCATGCTTCTTCCTTTCCCCTGAATGCACTTCTTCCCTCCTTCCCTGTTCCACAAAACAGAAGTAGCAAATAGCTACTTCATTTTTCAGATTCTACTATAGACATTATATGTCATCTGCTCCTCACCAAGAAAGAATTAATCATAATCTCCTTTGGGCTATGACATTTGTAAAACATTGTCAAACTGATATTTAGCAAATCTGTCTCCTCATTCCAAACATGATCATTTTTTCCCATGTTACCAGCATTGAGCCAAATGACTATTGAATGTGTTCTGTGGTTTAGCTAGGATTGCCCATTAGACTATTCCATGCTTATTAATGTTTTATTATTTTTTTAATATTCAAATGCCAAGATCCCTGAATTTATGTAGTTTAGGGATAATTTAAGATATACCAGTACACGGTGAAAACTATGGATTTCAACGATGTCAATCTAATCTTGAGAACATATATAACAGATAATGTTAAAATGCTCCTCTTGAGAAGCACTATCCAATAAGACATTCCGCAGTGATGGAAAAGTCCTATATCTGAAGTGCCCACGAATAT
The DNA here is from genome assembly GCF_002837175.3 of Physeter macrocephalus. Classification (NCBI taxonomy): domain Eukaryota; kingdom Metazoa; phylum Chordata; class Mammalia; order Artiodactyla; family Physeteridae; genus Physeter; species Physeter macrocephalus. The sequence continues at coordinate 56,049,624 of NC_041226.1, read as the reverse complement.
GATAACCACTAGTTATACGTTGTTATTGAGCACTTGAAATGACCAGAATGACTGAGAAAGTAAATATATGGTTTTATTACATTTAATTGATTAATATTTAAATTTAAGTAGCCACATATAACTAGTTTCTCTCTTGCAGACAGCAGCACTCTTGAGTTAGAAGACAGCTAAAATTCAAATATTTTCAATGCCATGACATATACTAACCAAGCATCCTATACATTGCCATTTAATTAAACAACTTCATTAATGGGTGTTTTTCCAGCTCCATTGCTGTGCACTGGGAATTCAAATATAGTAGATAGTCTCAGAAATATAGACATTTTTACTTTTCTAAAAAGAAGTTGTGATAATATCTACTGCAAACTTCACACATAGTTGAATAATAAATGTTTGCCCCTACCTGTTCTCCCTCACCCAAACACAATAGTTTGCAGAAAAAGTATAGAAGAGTAAGAAAAACAGAGTAGCCTTCGTGGAGCAAGAAGACAAATATGAAAGATAGAGTGAGGATATAGATAATAGAGTAAAAAGATTCAAAATGAATTTGATAGGAGATCCAGAAGAAGAAAACCTAGAGATAATGCTAGAATGATGAACATTTGGAAAAATAATCTTTTGACGTTTTCTAAATTTAATAGAAATGCTTAAGATTTCAGATTTTATATATTTTGATATGTTAGTTTATTCAGTGCTATCCCTTCTAGACTATGTGCATGGTGAGAATCAGGGATAGTCTGCTTGTTCAGAATGCTTTTTCACTTAGAGTAGCACTTGACCTATAGGAAGTTCTCAGTAAATATTAAATGAAAACCTGAATTAATTACTGTGTCCTGAGAGATATCACAAAAAAAAGAATAAATCCACATAAAAAAACATTGATGAAACTATAGAACATAAAAGACAATAAATACTGGAAGCAACTTGGAAATTTCAGATTATATGCATGGCAGTAATAGGAACATAATTCTCATTAGCAACAGGAGATAAGAGTAGAAAAGGAAATACCTTTCAAGTGACAGGGTAAACTAATGATGACAAATTAAAATTATGAAAGAGTAATAACAATTCACGCACCCAACAATAGAGTCTGACAGCCATTGAGGATCTGGTCAGACACGTCTCTGCACCACTGAGAACCTGTACTTTCTTTGATCTGTACTAGCCCCAAGGACACCACCAATCGTATTCAGAACAGTATCTGCCAGCTGTAACCTTATGGTCTCAAGGTTTCCACTTGTAACTATGCAACAGTTTCTTACCCCAACCAATCCTTACTTAGCAAACAGCCTTACTTCTTGCCAGTTCCAATTATGATTCTTGATAAACAACTCATATAACTAACTAGGCGGAGAACAATTCAAGTGCTTCTTAGATCCGTGGCTCCCAGACTGTAGTTCTATAAAACCCCAAATAAACACCTTTTAATTTCAATCAAGTTTAAAATTTTGGTTAATGCTAACAATGTCAGTAGGTTGTTTTGTTGATAACAGAAAGTAAGCATTCAGCAATCTCATATCCTTTTCCTTTCTCAGGGGCTACTTTCCTTTTTGAGTTTCATGTGTTTTATTTTTTCCTGTGTTTTAATACATATGATATTAGTGTGTATGTGTTCACGTGCACATATTCTTATGTGTGTTTTCACAAATTATCTTTTGGACAAAAACAGAGCAAATTCAGAAACATGTTCTCAATGGAAAGAAAGAAGAGCAAACTGCTTAAAACTGTCTTAATATTTTATTTCATTAAAAACATCTTGAGTGAATTATGGCAATACATAATCTATGAAATCTGAATGGAAGGACATGGCTCTTTGTATGTCATTAGTCTTTACATTTAATTTGTTTAGAATATTTCATAATTAAAAATTCAACCAAAATTATATCTATGATATAAACCTGAACTTGTGGAACTTTTATATATTCCTAAGACATGAAAAAAAGTATTAAATAAACCAATTATGTATGGATTAACATGAATCCACAACTTTTATGGCACACTAACTATGATGGATCCCTGAAAATATACAAGTTATTTAAAGTTATTCCTTATGATTAACTCCATAGTTTGTCACATACTTATCGTGACCCTATTCTTATGTAAGTAAATACTAATTTACAGTTTAAAAAAAACTTAAAAGTATCTAAAGTGTTGTTTCTAATAACTTTCATTAGCAACTGCATTTTAGATAAACAGATCTGCATTTCTTTGAGGTTAGAAATATATTGACTTGCTCCTTAATTTATATTTGAGCAAAACATAGAAAGTGATTAATTATAAATTTACTCCATGTTCATAAAATGTATACATTTTTATTCCTGATGGTTGTTTTCACCAACTTCACAAATTTCTTTTTTTTACCCTTTTCAAAGGAGATCTTGCTGAACTTTTTCCATGAAAGATTTTATTCTATTATTGAGTCATATTAAAACATGAAAAAGTTGAAGTTGGCAGGAAACACATGAAATCAGCAAAGTTAAGAGGAACATAGTAGTATTAGGGGAATTTGAGAAAATGCTGCTTATCCAGCATCACCACTGTTGCTGCCTAGAGGCTAGTTTAATTAGGCTACAATTCGTATGGCAGAAAGCAGTTTTGTAATTACCTTCAAATGACCAAACCATATAGAACTCTAAGGAGAGTTGCATATTCCAAGTAATGAACCAATTTGCAGTTGACTGGATTTTTTATCTAAGGCATTTATTGGGCAAACAATATTTAAATATATGTTACTTCAATTCTATACCCATGTAAGTAGTTGAATTTTAAGACTCTTTCAGAATTTATAGAAGTGATTAAAAGATGTTAAAATAAATCCTATCAGTTTTTAAAAACCTGCTTTGCTTAAAATACTGTATCTAAAACCTAGAAGTACTTACAACAATTTAACTAAATTTCAGATTATACTAAAAGTTTAATTAGTTTAGTAAGGAAAGTATATTTCATTAAATTCTATGTTTCTTAATGGTGAGGTGATATAAATACTTCATTTCCTGATTCAGTGTCTACAGTCAATTCTTCTTTGATATCAAATTGGCTCAAAAATCATAGCTTCTTCATAACACTTTTTATCTGTATTTGTGTCTTTTCCAAGGGATAAATGACTTTAGTGTACAGGCATACCTCGGAGATGTTGTGGGTTCAGTTCCAGACCACTGCAATAAAGCAAATAGCACAATAAAGAGTGTCACACAATTTTCTTTGGTTTCCCAGTGCATGTTAAAGTTGTTTAGACTATACTGTAGTCTATCAATTCTGCAATAACATTATGTCTAAAAAAGCAATGTATATATCTTAATTAAAAGTACTTTATTGCTGGGCTTCCCTGGTGGCGCAGTGGTTGCGCGTCCGCCTGCCGATGCAGGGGAACCAGGTTCGCGCCCTGGTTTGGGAGGATCCCACGTGCCGCGGAGCGGCTGGGCCCGTGAGCCATGGCTGCTGAGCCTGCGCGTCCGGAGCCTGTGCTCCGCAACGGGAGAGGCCACAACAGTGTGAGGCCCGCGGCATTTTTTATTGCTAAAAAATGCTAACCATCATCTGAGACTTCAGTGAGTCACTGTCTTTTGCTGGTGGAGGGTCTTGCCTTGATATTGATGGCTGCTGACTGATCTAGTGGTTGCTGAAGGTTAGAGTGGCTTTGGCAATCTCTTAAACTAAGAACAGTGAAGTTTGCTACATCAATTGAGTCTTCCTTTTAGGAAAAATTTCTCTGTAGCATGCAATACTATTGATAGCATTTTACCCACGGCAGAACTTCTTTCAAAATTGGAGTCAGTCCTCTCAGGCCCTTCCCTGGCTTTTACAACATGTTTATGTAATATTCTAAATCCTTTGTTGTCATTTCTATAACCTTCACAGCATCTTCACCAGGAGTAGATTCCATCTCAAGAAACCACTTTCATTGCCCATCCATAAGAAGCGACTCCTCATCTGTAATAGTTTTATCATGAGATTGGGGCAATTCAGTCACATCTTCAGGTTCCACTTCTAATTCTAGGTCTTTTGCTATTTTCACCACATTTGCAGTTACTTCCTCCACTGAAGTCTTGAATCTCCCAAGTCATCCATGAGGGTTGGAATCAACTTCTTCAAAACTCCTGTTAATGTTTATATTCTGACTTCTTCCCATGAATCACTGATCTTCTTAATGCCATCTAGAATGATGAATCCTTTCCAGAAGATTTTCAATTTACTTTGCCCAGAGCCATCAGAGAAATTACTATCTATGGCAGGTATAACCTTGCAAAATATATTTCTTAAATAATAAGATTTGAAAATCAAAATACTCCTTGATCCATGGGCTGCAGAATGATGTTGTGCTAGTAGGCATGAAAAAAAACATTAATCTCATTGTACATCTCCATTAGAATTCTTGAGTGACCAGGTACATTGTCAGTCAACAGTAATAATTTGAAAAGAATCTTTCTTTCTGACCAGTAAGTCTCAATAGTGGGCTAAATATATTTAGGAAAGTATGTTGTAAACAGATGTGCTGTCATCCAGGCCTTGTTTTTCCACTGATAGAGCATAGGTAGAGTAAACTGAGCATAGTTTTTTAAGGGTCCTAGAATTTTCGTAATGGTAAAAGAGCATTAGCTTCAACTTAAAGTCCCCAACTGCATTGGCCCCTAACAAGAGAGTCAACCCTTCCTTTGAAGCTTCAAAGCCAGGCATTGACTTCTCTCCTCCAGCTATAAGTATTAGATGGCATCTTCTTCCAAGATAAAGCTGTTTAGTCTACATTGAAAATCCATTTTTTAGGGTAGCCACCTTCATTACTTGTCTTAGCTAGATCTTCTGGATAGCTTGCTGCAGCTTCTACATCAGCACTTGCTGCTTCACCTTGCACTTTGTGATATGGAGAGGGCTTCTTTCCTTAAACCTTATGATCCATCCTCTGGTAGCTTCACACTTTTCTTCTGCAACTTCCTCACCTCTCTCAGCCTTCATAGAATTGAAGAGAGTTAGGGCTTTGCTGTGGGTTAGGCTTTGGCTTAAGAGAATGTTGTGGCTGGTTTGATCTAGCTAGACTACTAAAACTTTCTTCACATCATCAATAAGACTGTTTCACTTTATTTTCATTTGTGTATTCACTTTTAATTTCCTTCAAGAAATTTTCCTTTGTTTTCACAAGTTGGCTAACTTTGGTGCTACAGGCCTAGCTTTTGGCCTGTCTCAACTTTCTACATGGCTTCCTCACTAAGCTTAATCTTTTCTAGCTTTTGATTTAAAGTGAGAGTTGCACAACTCTTTCTTTAACTTGAGTACTTAGAAGCCATTGTAAGGTTATTAATTGGCCCAATTTCAATACTGTTATGTCTCAGGGAGTAGGGAGGCCTGGGGAGAGGGACAGAGATGGGGGAACAGCAGGTCAGTGGAGGAGTCAGAACACACACAAACATTTGTTAAGTTTGCCATCTTGTATGGGCACAGTTCATGGTGCCCCAAAACAGTTAAAGTAGTAACATCAAAGACCACTGATCACAGATCACCAAAACAAACATAATAATAATGAAAAAAAGTGTGAAAAATTGAGAGAATTACTAAAATGTGACACAGAACCATGAAGCGAGCAAATGCTATTGGAAAAATGGTGGCAATAGAGTTGCTCCATGCAAGGTTGCCACAAACCCCCAATTTGTAAATACCACTATCTACAAAATGCAATAAAGTGAAGTGCAATAGAACAAGGTACTCCTGTATCAAAATATAATCCCAAACATTAAATATATTCTCTCTGTTACATAGAAATGAAATCAGCAAGTTTCAGGCAAATAATGTGGTATGGGGTTTTTGTTGTTGTTGTTAAAGTATAACTGATTTACAATGTAGTGTTTCTGATATACAGCAAAGTCATTCATATATATATATACATATACATAGATATACTTTTTCAGATTTTTTTATAGTTTACTATGGGGTTCTTCTAATTAATATAAAATACTCCCTTTTATAGAGGTAGAAACATTATCAAGAGAAAAATTGGCTCTAAATACAGAAGCGTTTTGAAATGTTATGAGGGATTAAGGTTATCTAAATCAGTATATTTTCATATTTTGAGAATGGAGTTATAAGAGGAAAAAAGCAAAAATTTCTTATAATTCAAAAAATTACAAAAGTATAATTTGGGGATGAAAACATAGATATGTTTCATATATGCTGAAAAGTTGTGTATAAGTATTTTTTACAGCTCAATAAAATTTTGTTTTAATTAAAGCACAAAAGCTGAAAGAATAACAGTTTTTATTACATTTTCTATTAAATACTTATAGTAATAATTACTTATAGACTTTATGAATATTATTTAATTCTCACAGCTGAGTTAACTATTATTATGAATTTCATTTAGCAGACCAAGAAAGTTGAGATAAAGAAGTTGAATGACTTGCCAAGGCACACATGAGAAGCATTATTGGAGACAAAATTTGACTCTAAGCAAACAATTAATTTGAAAATCCATTTTAAAACATGACAAATGCAGTCATTATATAAGATTAACAAAATTAAATTAGGAAAAATGCATGTGTGAGAAAAAAATGATGTTCTCATCTATTTCTTTATCTTGAATATTTTTTGCTGTGAACTTACCATGTATTTATTAGTGAGAGAAAATATATAAAATTCAGACAAAGAAATAATGGTAACAAAACAAAATAAACACTAAACTTGAAAAGTTAAAGGGGACTTCCCTGGCGGTCCAGCGGTTAAGACTCCGTGCTTACACTGCAGGGGCCACGGGTTCCATCCCTGGTCAGGGAACTAAGATCCTGCATGCCGCGTGGCCCAGCCAAAATAACATAAAATAAAATAAGTAAATAAAAGTTAAAACTTCAAGTACAGGTATTAAAAATGTTGTTAGCTGGAGCTGTCACCCCAGAAGGTGGAATAACATATTGAAGGGGTCCATGAGGAAGGTCAATTTAAACAAGCTTTCTGTCTAAGGTGTTTGTTACAGTCTACAGCTATCCATACACAATGCAAAAACATTTTATGTGGGATCCTAACATGAGCCTAGGGATGAGAAGAACTGGAGTGCCTATTTTAATAATTTTTTACTTATCAATCAAAATTACCTAGATAGAAATAAATCTACAATAGATAGAAGGACAAGGAGGAGGGAAAAGGGGATGGGGAAGAATAGAAGGAGGGGAAAAAAAGAAAGAGAAGAGGAGAAGCAGGAAGAGAAGGGGGAGGAGGAAGAGAAGGAGGAAGTGAAAGGGGAGGAGGAGGGGAAGTAGGAGGAGGAGGAGGGGGAGAAGTGGGAAGAGGACGAGAAGGGAAACACAATTTTTTGTGGTAACTGAGCAAGAGGCCCTTCCTTCTATGAAACACTCTCTCAATTCTTCAAATAAAGGAAGTCTCCAGCTTCCTTGTGTATTCCTTGCACCAATATAAAGGAAAACATGACTAGCAGAAAGAATATTTCTCACATACTCACTACTCTTTTAATGCAGTCTCAATACTCACAAAAGGAAATCATCTAATGGAACTCTGTACAATACTAATAGTCATCAATCTAGTCCATTTTGATTGTTGAATGCAGAACCAGGAAACAGTATATAAGGAAAATATGAAGAATAGAAAAACATTAAAATTATCTATGAGAGAATACAATCCTGATTAAAAATAAATATATAAGGGATTTTTATATATGCATATATTTGTGTATGGGTATTTGTGTGAGATACACACATACACACACACACACACACACACACACACACACACACACACACACACACACACACACAGTATGCAGTGGGATATAACCCTCTGCATAGGCAGACATCTATCTTGCCCCTTCTGGATTTGGTGGCAAGGGGAACTGAAACAAATATGCTGCTCATGCTGGCTGCTTTGCCATAAGATTCTTTTTGCCTCTGATGCAAGAATCTTGTGTTCTTGACAAAATCTGTGAAAGTTTGGCAGGCTAACATTTTCTTGCAAGTCAGCTAAAATCTCAGGCCCTTTACTGTCTTTACAAATATACTGTAGCAGTGATACTGGATGTGAATCCACCAACCAATCAACAAACAAAAAGAAAGCACTGAAAATATATTTTAACAATTGAAATAGGAAAAAAAAATAAGCTAAACGGATTGTATATGTTTTTTTAAATTTGTCTCAGAAAGAAGTTAAAATTATAATTAGAAGTTATTCAAAGATGATGACATTGATCTTTACATAGTAAAAATTATGTAGATAGGACCGGTTTGGAACACAAATATACTCATAGAGAAAAATGAATAAAAATAACAAAAATTAAGTATTAATCCAAGAAGAAAGATAACTAACAAGATCCAAGGGCAGACCTCAGGAATTATAACTGATAAATTGAGAGTTTGTTTTTTTTTTTTAAAGCACAAAATTAATTGACTATTGGAAAATCTAATAAAGAAAATCAGCCAGGAAGAAGTCACATTTACAATATCAGAAGTGGAAAGCTGAATATAAAGAATGACAGATCAACAATTTCAAGAATTATAAAAGAAATATTCCTACATTCTTTTCTAGTAAATGTGGAAATCTGGAGGAAATAGGCACTCTCTCAGGGAAATATGAACTAGAAATTGCCATGTAGGAAAGAGAACACCTACACTGAAAAAAAAAAAATAACATGGGTATTAAAAAAGTTTAATAGTAAGAATAATCTAAGACAAAATTTAAAGTGCTCATGAAGGAATAAGATACTGAGAAGTTAACCTAAGTCTGGCATTGTGATTTATTATCAGGTTGTATACAAAAGAATTAGAAACAAATGTTTATGTAATTCCCTCCTGAAATCAATTCTGGTAGTTGTCTCATTAACGTTTCCACCTCACTGGTTTGTTATTGTTATTTTGCTTTTCTATTTGTTTGTTGTTCATTTGTTTGTGGCTTGTATGTGGTGATGTATGTGTTTCTATGTGTGTAGCTTCTTTTCTTAAACCCAAGCAAATATACTTGATTCCATTTACTTAAGCATGAATTATCAGTGCTTGATTTACATTGTCTTAATTCTTTTTGAATAAAACCGTGGGGAAATTATCTTCAAAATAACAGAGTGGACATTATAACTTATTTAGACTTCAAAAAGTTACCTATAAGATGGAATTAAAATTCATTTTCTCTTAAGAGTTTTATCTTTTATTTTTCTGGTCCAGGTTTATGTAATCAATCTCAAGGCCAACAATACCGGGTTTGGATTAAGTTCAGTGAGAGTGAGATTGATTTCTGGGTTGTTTAAAATATTGACATTAAAATAAAGTTAACTTTAAAAAAAAGAATTTTTCCTTAGCAATTTTCACATGAATGTTCTCTGGTAATTTTTCTTTTAGTTTCATATCATTATATCATTAACAATCCATAGAGACAAAAACTTTCTAGTCCATGTTTTTTGAGAGTGAAAATTAGTCAGTTATTACATATTCTAACATTATGCTTCCTAGATATAAAATTTAAAATATATACTATTTAAATAATGAATCCCAAAATAAATTAAAACATACCAAATCTTTATTTTGGGCAGTTTCATCTGATTTGGGCAATTTACCTTGTTTGGAGAAATAAAACTTGAAGAGCTTTCTAAAGAAATAAATTGAAATAGGAAAAGCTTTTAGATGAAGAATTTTGTATTGTTGAATATAATTTAATTGCTAGAAGATATGTCCCAGATATATATCTATATCTATCTATATAAATAATTTAGTTCATGTTCTATATATTTCTGAACTTTTAAATGACAGTTATTCAGCATATCTCAAGCCAAGATGTTGTAGATTAGGATAACAATTATGGGAATGCTACTCCCTGTGCCTGAGAAATTATTTATTTCCTGATCTAAATCATCTGATAAGAGAAAATAAATGATGGTAAGTCAAGAAATTAAAAATCTGGATGCTAACATATGACAAGTAAAAAATAAGAATAGAGCTGAATTTGTGGCAAGGTAGAAATAGTCTCTCAGTAGATATTTTCCATATTTTTCAAGTAATACTTTTCTGAGGAAATATTTACAAATATATAAAAGGTATTTCATCTTCTAGACCAAATTTACCAACTTACCTAAATCCATTCCAGACTTTTTGAGAAAAAAACCCTGTACTTATCAAAGGCCAATTTGCACAAAGAAGCTGAATACCCAAATTTTCTATATCCTTAATATAGCATTCCAGAAACTTACAATTTTGTTCTCCAGTAAACATAGACTCACCATTTACTAGTTCCCACATACTGAGAGAAAAAAAGAAAACAAGAAAGAAAAGGAGATAAAGGAAAAAAAGGAAAATAAGTCTATCCCATGGAGCCATATCTCATCTCCATATTGTTCATCTTAAAAATCTTGGAGTCATTTTTGTTTCCTAAACTTCATTTTTTCCCCATTCAATTTCTCAGCTAACCCTGTTTGTCATGTTATTGCAATATATACCAAATCTCATTAGATATCACAAGTAATTCAGCAACCATCCATTGCCAGCCATCATTTCCTTTTGATTGGGCAATTGCAGTAGCATCCTAACCTTTCTTACAACTCTGTATGATCCTCTTATAATCCAGTCTTTAAACAGAAACTACAGTGAGCATTATTTTATTCTTCAAATATTCCAAATATTTATTTTCCCTGTTTTAGAAATTTGCACTTGCTGTTTTCTCTGATGATTGGATATTTTTCTTCTCATTATTTTGTCCTAGTTCAAATGCCCCCTAATTCAAAACTTTTTTGTTTGTTCTTTGTTTGTTTTAATGGCTACTCTAAATTATGATTTCTTCATCTTCTACTAGAAAACAACATTTTAGGTTCTGGAGAGCACTGATCACTACTGGAAAATATTTTATTCTACTTTGTCTCGCAAATAAAATATAAGCTTATTTTGAGTGAGTACTTTTCTGTGTTTTTCAAAGGATTACATATACACCCTGTAATGAATATTTTTAAATATCTGAATTAATGAATAAATGGATGAATGCATTTATTTTCCCAATAATATTCATGAAATATAAACAAAAATTTAATCACATAAAAACGGTGAAGATTAACTTTGTAAATTATTTTGCTTTATGCTTAAATAGACATACAATAAAGAATCATACAAATAGTTATAAAACAGATTTAGAAATTTTAAAATGCATATATCATACAAATACATATATCATACAAATGCTTGAATTGCTCTAGGTTAGACTGTATCAATAAGAAAATGAATGGCTCAAAAATAATTTGGATTTTATTTCTACAGTAATATTGATAGACCATTTAAATAAAGCATTTGGCCTTCAAGCATTATATTTATTTATTTATTCATCCATCCATTTATTTAATAAATATTTATCAAGTGTTATCATGTTCTAAGCTCTGTACTAGAAGGAAGGACCCAATTTGAGAAGAAGCAACAATATAACACATCTCATGAAACTTAGCAATAATTCTAATGGATGTATAATTCAGTAACAATTTTCTTGCAGGAATAAATGCAATAATCATAAAAAGTACTAAAAACAAGTCCTACTGAGAACTAAGCTTTAATATTTAGCAGTTAGTATTTTATCAGAAACATCACAGCATCCTTACTAGAAGACAACAGCATGATGAGAAGGAATATTCATAGGGACTGCCTGATTAAACAATGTTTGAAAGGCAACCCAAATGTCAAAGACATAACCTAAATGTATATTAGGTGCATAAGAATAGAATAAACAGTATAGAAAAGCAAATAAACAGTGATTTAAAAGTAAACTCAGAAACTCTCCCACACCATGGATAAGGACTACATTGCAGAATCTTGTTTAGAGGACAGTCTTCTGATATAAATGAAGGCATGTTTCACAGAGTGATATTTAAATGCATATTCTAAAGCTCTCTGTGTTATTATATGTTAGGGGCATTATCTTCCTGAAATAACATCAAAATTTGAAGAAGATTTTGAAGATGCCTCATCACAATTGTCTTCCATAGTTATCATTGCAGTCCCATTGATAAATGGTAAAAGTTAACAGATATTTTTTTAGAAGTCAGCAATTCAGAATCAACTTTTTAATGGAATGAATATGCAGTATTTGTCTTTTCATTAAAATATGTTTCATTTTTTTGAGGTCATTTCTGCTGAAAGTGTTTATTGCAAAAGAAGAGTGTTATGAATCAATGGAAAAACACATTTGCTGAATAAAAAGTGTTTAATTTATATCATGCACTTAAGGAAGAAGTTGATACTAACATAATAATAGTAGGGGACTTTAACACCCGACTTACATCAATGGGCAGAACATCCAGACAGAAAATCAATAAGGAAAGACTGGCCTTAAATGACACATTCTACCAGATGTACTTAATAGTTTTCCATAGAATGTTCCATCTAAAAGCAGCAGAATACACTTTTTTTTTTTCAAGTGCATACAGAATATTCTCCAGGATACAGCACATGCCAGGATACAAAACAAGTCTCAATAAATGTAAGAAGATTAAAATCATATCAAGCATCTTTTTTAACTCGTTGCGGAGCACAGGCTCCAGACGCGCAGGCCCAGCGGCCATGGCTCACGGGCCCAGCCGCTCCGCGGCATGTGGGATCCTCCCGGACCGGGGCGCGAACCCGGTTCCCCTACATCGGCAGGCGGACGCGCAACCACTGCGCCACCAGGGAAGCCCTCAAGCATCTTTTTTAACTACAGTGGTATGAGACTAGAAATTAACTACAAGAAAAAACTGGAAAAAATACAAACACAGGAAGCTAAATGATATGCCACCAAATAACAAATAGGTCATTGAAGAAATCAAAGAAAACATTTTTTTTAAATCTGGAGACAAATGAAATTGGAAACACAGTTATCCAAAATCTATGGGATGCAGCAAAAGCAGTTCTAACAGGGATGTTTACAGTATACAAGCCTACCTTAGGAAACAAGAAAAATCTCAGATAAACAATTTAACCTTGCACCTAAAGGAAATAGAACAAACAAAACTTGAAGTTAAAAGAAGAAATGAAATAATAAAGATCAGAGCAGAAATAAATGAAGTACAGACTAAAAAACAATAGCAAAAAAATCAGGGAGACTAAGAACTGGTTCTTTAAAAAGATAAACAAAATTGGTAGAACTTTAGCCAGATTCATCAAGAAAAAAGAGAGAGCCCAAATAAATCAGAAATGAAAGAAGAAAAGTTGCAAATGACACCATAGAAATACAAAGGATCATAAGAGATCACTAAGAATAATTATATGCCAGTGAAATAGACAGCCTGGAAGAAATAGATAAAGTCCTAGAAATGTACAATCTCCTAGCACTAAATCAGGAAGAAATAGAAAATATGAACAGACCAATTACCAGTAATGAAATGGGATTGGAATTTAAAAACAACAGCAACAACAAAAGTCCAGGACCAGAAAGTTTCACAAGTGATTTCTACCTAACATTTAAAGAAGAGTTAACATCTATCCTTCTTAAACTATTCCAAACAATTGAAGAGACAGGGATCCTTCTGAACTCACTCTGTGAGGCCAGTCACCCTCATATCAAAACCAGACAAAGACACCACATAAAAAGAAAAAAAAAAAGCAAAAATAGAACAAAACTGTAAAGACCCTGAATAGCAAATTAAATCTTGAGAAAGAAGAACAAAGCTGGAGGTCACACACTCCCTGACTTCAGACTATAATACAAAACTACAGTAATCAAAATAGTTTGGGACTGGCACAAAAACAGACTGGAGATCGGTGGAATAAAATAGATAGCACAGAAATGAACCCATACTTATATGGGCAATTAATCTATGACAAAGGATGCAAGAATATACAATGGGGAAAGATAGCCTCTTCAATAAATGCTATTGGCAAAACTGGACAGCTACATGGAAAAGAATTAAACTGTACTACTTTCTCATACCATACACAAAAATAAATTCAAAATGGATGAAAGACTTAAATATAAGACCTAAAATCATAAAACTCTTATAAGAAAACATAGACTATACATATTTTGACATTGGTCCTGACAATATGTTTTTGGATCTCTCCTCAAGCAAGGGAAACAAAAGCAAAAATAAACAAATGGGACTACATCAATTTAAAAAACTTTTGCATGAAGGAAACTATCAACAAAATGGAAAGGCCTGCTACTGAATAGGAGAAGACATTTTCACAAATGATATACCCAATAAGGGTTTAATAAAGTATACAGAAAACTGATACAACTCAATATCAAAAACAACAAGCTGGATTAAAAATGAGCAGAGGACCTGGGTAGATATTTTTACAAAGAAAACAGATGGCCAACTGACTTGTGAAAAGATGCTCAATGTCACTAATCATTAAGGAAATGCAAATCAAAACAATGAGATACTGCCTCACACCGTCAGAATGGCAATCATCAAAAAACAACAAATAACAAGTGTTGACAAGGATGTGGACAGCAAGAGAACCCTTGTGCACTATTGGTGGGACTGAAAATTGTAGCCACCATGAAAAACAGTATGGCGTTTCCTAAAGACTAAAAGTAGAACTGCCGTATGATCCAGCAATTCCACTTCTGGGTATATACCCAAAGAAAACAAAAACTCTAGTTTGAAAAGATATATGCAGTCCAATGTTTATTGCAGCATTATTTACAATAACCAAGTTATGGAAGCATTCTAAGTGTCCATCCATAGAGGAGTGGATAAAGACGATGCGGCATATATATATACATATGTACACACAATAGATTATTATTCAGCCATTAAAAAAAAATCTTTCCATTTGTGACAACATGGATGAATTAAGAGGGCATTATGCTAAGTAAAATGTCACAGGATCTCACTTACATGAGGAATCTAAAAATCAAAACAAACAAACAAAACAAAACAAAATGAAAACAGAGAAATACAGAGAAAAAACAGATGGTTTCCAGAAAGGAGGGGGTAAGAGAGTGGATGAAATAGCTGAAGAGGATTAAGAGGTACCAACTTCCAGATACAAAATAAGTCACAGGGATGTAATGTTCAACATAGGAATATGGTCAGTAATATACTAATAACATTGTATGGGGACAGACAGTTACTGGATTTATTGTGTTAATCATTTCATAATGTATACAAATGTCAAATCATTATGCAGTACACCTGAAACTAACATAATATTGTATGTAAACAATATTTCAATTACAAAGAACGAATTCAGTAAAGGGATGAGTTCTATGTCTTCTCTGTCCAAGTGAATTTACTTTTATCCAAGAACAACCAAAATACACTTTTTGAAAGGGAGATTCTAGTTTCTTTACATCATAAAAAAGTGTAAAAAAGAGAGGCTAGCTAGTGGTACTATTCTTTCAGATTTAACTTCTTAACTATGTGAGAAATGTATTCACTGCTTATGTATCACAAAATACCATATTAGACATTGATAGAATCTAGAAAAACAAATTGGAGGTCTAACATATTAACATGCTTTATTTTTTAATTATTATGAATAATATACTTTGTCAAAAAAAAAAAACTGAGAGAAATGCTAGATTAAAAGTGATATTGGGCACATATGAAAGCCAGGAAATACAGGCACACTAGGAATAAGTAATTATGAAGAGGTAATGACTAAGGATTTTTCTACCATGTCCAAGAAGACAAATATTACTAAATCCACACATAGTGATACCACATTTGATAACATCAGAAACAAAGTAGAATTCTCAACAAAAAACAGAGGAAAGAGAAGTGATTACCTGGAATGGAAAGAATGTTAGGTCACAGCAGATCTCAATAGCATCTGTGCAAACAAGAAATTAGTTGAAGATTATCTTCAAAATTCTGAGAAAAAAAATTAAGAAATTAATTAAGAAATTAAGAAATTAAGAAAAAAATTAAGTTGACCTATTATTATCAATTCTTTTCTGCTAATTTTCAAGAATATTAGTAAAATAAAGACACCATATGCAAACAAAAGTGGTAGATTTTACTATTAGCAGGTTCTCACACACACAAAAAAACATGTCGAGTAAATTTTTCATGAAGAAGGGATTGAAATTTATAAAGACTGCATTGGGTTGGTGATGGTCAGTTTATGAAGATAAAGATTCATTTCACAAAACAGCATTACAAAACTAAGAGATAAGTGTTATTTAAACAATTGGTAGGATTTATAGAATTTGAAAACTATGTCCTGATTTTTTACTTTTTTTGAGAAATTACTTTGCAATAAGTGCATTGAAAGAAACTAAGTATTTTCTATTTTTGTTGAAACAAGTATACAGTTTAAATTATGGGTAAGTACAATTTAATAAAGGTAGCTAAAACAGAGGGTTAGAATAATTCAGAGGAGACAGAGTTTGGCATGTATTGAATGAATGAGTAAATGAGTATAAAATGTGTGTTAGAAAGACTGTAATTTGAATTCATTATTGCAAATTTAATAATAATAATTGATAATCAGGTAGACAAACATTCTCCTTCTTTAGGAAATTAGTAAAATACTGAAGTATTTTAGGGGAAGATTTCTAAGCAGAGCAGTGGTAAAGGTCTAGTTTATTTAACATAATATTTTCTTGAGAGTAATGCCTACAAAAAAAATAAGCAATGATTGAATCAGTTGTGTGAAGATAGGATAGTAGAAAGTTTCTAGGAAGAAAGTGTTTTTTATTTTGTTTTGTATTGTGTTGCATCATATTGTATTTTTGAAATAATAATACAGAAGTCGCCCTTTTGTCTCTCTATGGCATTGGTTGAGTGAGGATATAGGGTGATTTCAGCTACCTTGTGAAGGAGAACAAGCCTAAGATGATGAGGCTATAAAATAGAGAGCATCAATGAGTGCTGAATCAGATATACTTTGATGCTAATCTAGCTTTAGAACTTAATTTATATGAGTCAACTGGTCATCTTTACTGTTTAAGCATTTTAACTTGTCTCTGGGCCTAGGGTGTTGGTATGCTTGTGACTGTCTGAAATGGAATGCATATTAGACAAATAGAGTTGAGCCCCTCGTGGAGTCTAAATAACCAGAGGTTTAAAAAACTCTCTGCAAAGATGTCAAAGTAATTGAAGATATGTGCAGGGGAAACTGATGTGATAATGTTGGTGGTGAAATGAGGAAGCACAGAATTTGGAAGAAGGACATTTAATTCCAAAGGCTCATTTAAATGGCTTGATGTTTTGCAATATGCGTAGTTTTGTTTGTTTACTTTTTAAGATTGCTGTTCTTTTACTAAGTTTAGCACCCATAAATGAAG
Source organism: Physeter macrocephalus (assembly GCF_002837175.3). NCBI lineage: Eukaryota > Metazoa > Chordata > Mammalia > Artiodactyla > Physeteridae > Physeter > Physeter macrocephalus. Next base: position 56,032,458 of record NC_041226.1, on the reverse strand, counting down.
TCTGCATAAATTTACCTTCCAAGAGATATAATTTTTGCTATTAATTTTTTGAATTTCAGGTCAAGAAAGGGTTATGTAGGCATAAAATATGGAGAGTATAGACTTGTTGCCTGTGGTACATCACAGAAAAGATATTGCTGTTTACCATACAGTTGAATATTTCTTTTGTTCTTCTAGTTTTTTCCATCCTTCTTACAATTTCTTGTTTCCATTGTCAAGGCAGATATTTCCCCAGACAAAGTTAAACAGGCAAGACTTTTTTCAAGGCTCTTGCAATAGGGAGAGAATCCTAAACTCAGTCTGAGCTCAACTCCACTGAAAAAAAGGGCTGAAGCGATTTTATGAGCTGGGGCAGAGGGATCTTCTGTCATCTGTGTTTGCTAATCAGCTTGACCCAAAGGAAGGTAAACATTCTCTTACTGTCGTAAGAGGCACTTTTATAACTTGGAGCAAGTCTGTTACCTAAATTAGTCTTCTGCTCCACCCCCCCTCCTTTCCTAGCCCCCAGGTAGACTGAGAGATAGAGTCAATATTGTCTTTGAGGATTACATTTCAAAGGAATGGCTCCCAGCTCCTTGAGAAAGACAGTCCTGGGTTATAAGAGCCTTTCAAAAAGATTTACATCTCAAAAAGGCAAAGAAAGAATTTACAATTATAAGTTTTCTGCAATAAATGCTCTCTTTTTGGGAGGTCCAGGGCCTAGAGGCTTGTAGAAGCCAAGTTTTGTCTGAGGGGAGTGGTAAGGTTGTCTTTGACACTATCTAACAAGTAGTGACCAGTAAAACAAGGAAAAGTCAGTGTGTGATATTCTGGTTCTCTTTCTTCACCACTGTCATAGCTGAAGCTTTCAGGAGTGACATGGTGGTATTGTAACTTGGTGGGGCCTCATACAGCCTTGGACTCTGAGTAACTGTGTAGATCACAGCTCAACTACCGACCTGAGTTGGACATGGAGACTAAGCAAAGTGTGTGTTTATTAAACCACTAATATTTGGTGTTTCTTTGATACTGCAGCATGATCTGTCACTGCCTGACTAATGCAGACATTGGTTTTGAGAGTAGAGTGCCATCTCAACAAATCTAAAATGTGTGACAAGATTATCAGTTGGGAGTGGAGGAAACAATTAGCAGAGACTGGATAGATGTCACTTTTAAGCAGTGGGAGAATATTTGGTAACACCATGTCTGAAAAATCTTCTGAGGCTGATTGCATGTCCAATTATTTTGTAGCTCTAGGGGAAGAGGTCAAAAATAAGTATATTAGTGTTTTTGGTTGTTATTGACTGAATTTTATCAGGTACTAACAGAAAGAGATAAGGAAAGAATTTGCTGAAAAGCAGAAATGAAAGGAAGTAAAAACTTTCTGGAACTTTGGACCTTGATGCTATGAGGCTCAAACAGTAAGAGATAATTGATAAAGGTTTTGAGAGGCAGCACCCTATCAAAACTCAGCATTTTGACAAAGATAAAAATAAGAGTGTAGTCGTCCCATTTATTTCAAAAATTCTCAGAGGATTCAAGTGCCTCAGGGACAAAGATCAGATTAAGGATATGGAGGACAGTTAAACCTCAAAATCGAATTAACCGATTTAGAGGAAATTGGCCTATAACTTTTCCCCAGAAGCCCAAGATTTCATCTTGAGAATATATATATATATATATATATATATATATATATATATTCTCTGAATATATATATATTCAGATATGAATTATGATACATATCAGATATGAAAATTATGTCTTAATAAGAACTGTAGGTATGAATATTTGCTAACATATACAATGGGCTAACATCAAATAGATAAAAATTTTACTCTGTTTTGAGAGAGTAATATTGCTAAAGCAAGTACAAACCTGGAATAACAGTAGTCAAAATGAAATTGCTGTTACTATTTGAGACTTTTGCCCCTTCCCCCAAATTCTTTAATTGGCCATGAGTTTAAAAAGTTGAACCAGTCTAGCAAAGGTATATTCCCTCATACGAAGCCAAAAATAATAAGGAAAAAGAAGCATCTCCCTGAGTGCAGGGCTAGGATCATTGAAAAAAATGCACCCTGGTACAAATCCTATAGAGCAGAATCAGGGACTAATCAATTTATATTCACCAACACTATTTATTGTAGGACCTGCCCACAATGTCTATTCAGCAGCATTTCACAAATGCTACAGTCCTGTGACTGTTCAGGGTCTTTTACTTCTTCCTTTCTGAGAAGGAGTATTTATTGCAGGTAACCAGACCTTGTTTCACCATTGACTGTTGGGAGTTTGTGTGTCCTTTAGTTCATAGTTTTTTCAGATTAAGAGCCACCACAACTAGACCTGTTGTTGAAATTACTACCCAGCACATAGACATTCTGGAATTTGAGCTGGATACAGTGACAATGGGTTTTTAGATTGTTTCCTTTGGGGATGATTGATGTGGTAAAAGAAAAATAATATGTACAAAAACAGAAACAAAGTGGTATTTGGCAACAAAAACATGAATAAAAATTAATGTTCGGCAGATAATCTATTTGACACCCGACATTAACCAGTCCTTTCGCATTTGAGTGCAGAATTGTCATATGAAAAGTCTGACCAATGAAGTATGAGACAAGGTGGTTGTATGATACTGTAAAGCTTTATTGTCCCCCTGACACAGTGTATTCTGAGGTCACATCTTGAGATGCTGCTATCATAATGAATCCATCTATCTGAGTATCTGGGTGACTTCATGGAATAAAGGACCCTCTCAGTTATGGCCCACAGTTCCTACATGGGACATGCAATTTGGAATACAAATGAACACTTAATCCACTGAGAGTTTAGGGAGAGTTTTTTCACAGCATAACCTAGATTATCGGTAATAATACACGCTTGATTGACTGAAAAGAAATATATTGAAAAGATCAGTGATCCATGCTCATGTTCTCTTATGTTCTGAAACCAGTGCTTTTTTATAAAACATGTACATGGATAATCACCACATGGGTACTAGTATTGAAATCTGAGAAAATCATACAAAATTTAGCAGGAATTGTGAACTAATTGGAATTATGAATTAATTTTAAAATGTGAACTAAATGTCAGGATGAGGTACAGATCTGATAAATGATAGTTGGTATCTGTTAGCTTTAAAAACCATCAGTTCTGTGTAATATTTATATTTTATTGGAAATAGTGTAATATAAATTAATATAAAATACTAACTCTAAAAATTTAAGAAATATTGAAAAAGTCACCTAAAAAAAATGTTACCCTAACACAAGTGAAACTATTCCGTATTTTCCCTGCAGTCTGTTTGTATTTTTGTTTTATATTTTTCATATTATCAAATAATTTATCATTTATCAAAAAAATATTTATACTGATAATTCTGATAGGTATTTAATATTCCACAAACCAGAGATATAATAATTTACATAAATAATATACTTCTTCAAAGATAGTTAGCATAAACTGTTCAGCAATATATATATATATATATAAAATCTCTGCTGAAAACTGCTATGCAAGAAACATTCCACATGATTCATATTATCTCCTTAAAATAATTGAAGAGTATTACTACTGTTTATGATTATTGTAGTATACTGATAAACTGCTTTCTGAAGAATGAAACTATTTATGATGTAGCTATTCATGAGGTACAGCTTCTTCAGTTTCACTCTTTTTTCAGCAATATATTGATATGCTTATTGACCATAACATTTCAGTAGGTCCTAATAATCTGAAATTGAATTCTGTTTGTCCTTTTCTGGCTCTTTCTGTCTCTGTATCTGTCTCTCTTTACACAGACACACACAGACACAGAGACACACACACACTCCCTCATTTTTTTCCCCTCTTCCCTCCCTTCTTTCCTCCTCCCCTCCTCCCTTCGTCCTTCTTTTATTCCTTCTTCCTTCTTTACCTTGTTTTCTTATTACTTTCACCTATTAATGCAAATAATCTTCTATTCTTTTTCCATACATATATATATAAGAAGCATATACAGACATCTTATACATTGCTAGATGCTACCAATCCCAACCCTACTCTAATCCTGATTAATATTATAGTAGTTTCTAAGAAGAAAAGGCAAAGCATATATTTTTAACATAGTACCCCATTGTATATTTTTAACTACAACAAAACTCATTAGGATTTTGTGTTTTGTTTTGTTTTTTCTGTTTGCCTTAATTAGGGTTCCATCCAAAACAAGGCTTGGGTTCAGATCATTTATTTAGAGAAGAAATCACATGTATCAGAAATGGGAGACTGGGCAGAATGAAACAAACCAGTAGAGTCAGGCGATCCAAGAGTCAGGTATTGGAATGGATACTGCTCTTAGTTCCCAGGACTCAAGCTTGCAAAGGAACCTCTCAGGAGCTATGTGAATGCCTTCCAGGAGTGTCCACTGAATAAATTTGGCTCTCATCCTCCACTGGTCAAAAACTGTCTCTAAGAGTCAAAACATAATATTTATGAATAAGTGCAAAATAGATTTAAAATATATCTTTTTCATTAATATTTTAAAATTAACTCATGGAAATATTGAAATAGCATATATGACTATGATGTAAACTTTGTAAACAAGATGAATAGTGTTTTAAGTTGAAAAAATGTAGCCAATGAAAAAAAATTCTTTACTATTTCAGAAGTATTCTACCTGAAGAAGTCAGAGAAATTAATACACCATTCCTTTCATCAGTGATTCAAGGGCTATACTATTATAAAATGTTATTTAATGTGCATAATAAGAGATTTAGCACTGTTAATGACCATAGATTTTTTTTTTGAAAGAGAGCAGTATTTTTTTTTTTTTTTTTTTTTTTTTGGTGGTATGCGGGCCTCCCTCTGCTGCGGCCTCTCCCGTTGCGGGGCACAGGCTCCGAGCGGCCATGGCCCCCGGGCCCAGCCGCTCCCCGACATCCGGGATCCTCCCAGACCGGGGCATGAACCCGGTTCCCCTGCATCGGCAGGTGGACGCGCAACCACTGCGCCACCAGGGAAGCCCAGCAGTATTTTTTAAATCAATTTAAGTTCATCACAGTTTTCCCTTGACATATTTATTGGCTTGCAATTTCACTACTAGTATAGTAAATCAAAATGGACTGGATCACAGATTCAGAGTAAGTCATTCTTATCTCACATTAGTATAAATAATTCTGTTTGCTTTTATATCAAAAGCAGAGACATTAATTATGATTCCTAATGTTGTGCAATGATTTGAATTAGAAAAGTAATTGGAGAATTATGTCTATTGAATTCTACCGTCCATGAAATAATTCAAAAACAATAAGTATGTACATTTCCCAGGTGTCTAAAATGAAGTCAGTGTGGATAAATAATTACTGGAGAGATTGGTAACAAAAGGAATGTTGACTAGTTGAGTGTGATTAAAAATATTTAAAGAATATTGCGTATACAATTTGCTACAAATCATGTGGTGCTATGAAGCCCAGTTCCAAAACTATGAAACTAGATTTATAAATGATTTATGTGTACAACAGATCACAGGTAATACTCAGTCACATTATTCACAATAACACACATGTTCTGTACTTGCCACTGTCTTTAATAGACCTATATATTTTCTAAAACAGAAAATATTAATACTATGAATTATGAATTTTAAATAAGCCCAAATCAGATAAAAATTATGTTTGTAAAATTAAAAATATAATACAAAATACAGCTCTTACGAATATTTAAAGATGAGTCTCCTTAATTAATAGACGACAGGGTGCAAATTTATCATGATCATATTACATCCATTTAGTTGTAAGAAATTTTGTGCAGAGTATATAGTAGGAAAAAAAAGTTTGTTTCAGCAGTATTTAATACATTTTGAATAACATGTTTAACTTAACCAGTAGGAATATGAAAGCAAGAAAAGTAATGGCTTTTCTTCACATAATAAATACACAGTTATTACCTGCATTTATAGAATCTTGAATCCAAATTCTTATTCAGATATTTCTTGGACAAGATGCTACCTTTAATTAATGAACTTACACATGATGTGGAGTCAGAATATACTCTTTGCATTAATAATAGTAATGGAAGATACAACACACAAATGAGAGATGACCTGACTTAGTCTAGTTACGGACAAAAGTAAAAGGTTGATGCCCACTATTACTTATATGATTTAATTATTTCCTGGAAGTTTCACTAATTCATACTGAAAGAGATGAGTATTTCCATTATCAGTAGTTGACATAATAGTCTACTTTTAAACCTTAGAGAAATCAATTGAAAAGCTATTACATCTAGAAATAAGATTCACTAAAGTGCCCACTTACAAAGTGAAAATACAAAAATCAATATTTATGCAAGTTAGTCATCCTTTAAGTATCAGTTTCAATATCATCCTCCAGATTAAATTTCAAATAAGCTCTTACATCATTCTCACACCTTGTAATTTTCCTTCATAGTTTTACCACCATGGTCATATTGTGATTATTTATGTTAGAGTTTTATAAAAATTATAAATTTAATATTTCAAACCAAATACTAAAGAAATGTTTAAAATGTGACTGCTTCTAAAGTTCACTTGGAAGAATAAATCAGTGCAAGTAGTTAAAACATTTCTGTAAAGGAAAATGAGAAGTGAATACCTACACCACAATCAATGAAATGCAGTACCATTATAACTATTTAAAATAGTGTGATATGGCTCAGGAACAGAAAAAATTTCACATAGCAAAACAATTATATATGTAATCAAATAAGTAAGAAAGGAACGCTGGCTTTAAATTTTAATATCTTAAATTTTATTTTTCCTTAATAACATAACATATATGATTTCCCCAAGCCTATTAATGAAAACAAATAATTTTAAATGAGATGTCGAATTTAAAACACTATTTTAAATTTAAAACATATTTTCCCACTTATTTGAAAATCCAAATTGATATTAAACCCATTCTAGTCAGTCATCACCTGTTTTTCTCAACTCTTCACCATTTTGTGTCTTCTGTCCACTTATTATTGAAATACCTGCAGTAGTGGTATGAATTATCATTAGTATGTGAGCAAGCAGTGATTATCCAAATGCAATGGCAGGTGAAAAGTCAGAGCAGAGAGCTAGTGTTTCTCTCCGTGTTTTAAACACACACACAAACACACACAGCATGATAATCCAACTAATAAACAAGGTCAAAACCACCATCATTGCTCTTCTAACACATACACACACACAATTATAAAAACGGTTCTTCTCCCCAGGACTTCTGACCATTTTCTACACATTTTGATTTTTTTCCCTGAAATATTCAAAGTATGTTAATCTTGAGAAAAAAGAGTATTTTGTGCACATTCAGAATCTTGGCAAGGCAAATTTTTTTGGTCATATCTGAAGTGGGTGGTACTGGAAAATAAGCTTTCCTTGAGGATCACATAGTTTTTTCAACTTGTTTCTCTCCGGTGGGTAAGTGGGGCCTCAAAGGTCATTTTAAGTCTCAGTGACACAATTTTGTTCAGCCTTGAAACTGTTTTTAAAAATCCAAAACCTCTTAAAAAATTAATATACTCCCCTAGACAGCCCTTGAGTGGCCTCCACCTCATATGTCATTGAAAGAACATGCTACCCACCTTTTAACCTTATTTTCTAATATTCAAATTTTATATAATTTTTCTGATGCATACTTGCACAATCCCTGAGTAGTAAGAAAGAAATATGGTGAATTATGTAATGGCTGTCAAAGCCGTTGCCAAAATTAACAAATGCCGTTTCTGTTCACATTTAATTGAAAAAAGGAAGTAACATGGCCACACCTAACAACAAACATGGTAGGGACATTGCATTTCCATCATGTGCCTGAACATTAGATAGACAGAAGCAGTAACGATAACAGCATAGAGTTGGAATGAACATTAATTTGAGTTGACAGAGGTAAAATAATTGGAATTGGTTCTGGCACTTAGCACACTCAGTGTAAGTATTATTTGTTTTTGGCAGTGTTCTGTATTTCCTGAATTTCATCTATCTTACTAGTCTTTTTAAAGAACTGTCTTTCCTTAGCCTTGATCTATATTTTAACTTTCTTACTTTTCCCCTTAGCTTTATTGAGGTATAACTGACAAATAAAACTTGTACATATTTCAGGTGTACAGTACATTGTGAAATAATCACCATATTCAAAGTAATTAACATATCCTTCATTTCACACAGTTACCTCTATGTGTGTGTGTGTGTGTGTGTGTGTGTGTGTGTGTGTGTGTGTGTTATGAAAACACTTACAATGGATATTTACCCAGAAGTGGGATTGCTGGATCACAATGTAGTTCTATTTTTAATTTTTTGAGAAACTCCATAGTTTCTATAATAGTTATATCAATTTAGATTCTCACCAACAGTGTATTAGGGTTTCTGTTTCTCCACATCCCTTGTCAACACTTATTATTTGTCTTTTTGATATTAGCCATTCTAACAGATGTGAAGTAATATCTCACTGTGGTTTTGATTTGCATTTCCTGATGACTAGTGAAGCTGAGCATCTTTTCAAGTCAGTTGTTTCTTTGTTGATATTATGTCTGGGTGATGTATCTATTATTTTAAGTGGGGTATTGAAATCCCCTATTATTATTATATTGCTATCAATAGAACTGCCTTCAGTTCTATCAGTATTTGCTTTATATATTTAGGTGCTCTGATGTTGGGAGCATATATATTTATAATTGTTATATCTTTCTGTTGAATTGACCCATTTATCATTATATAATTACCTTCTTTGTCTTCAGAGACAGCTTTAAATTTAAAATCTATTTTGCTTCATATAATTATAGCTATCCCTGTGATATCTTTTTACAGATTAACAGAATTGATAAGTGAATCTTCATGCTAATGTCAATGATCTGTGATTAGGGAAATCTAAGCAGTAGGAGTTATTTGGGGTGGCTTGAAATATTACCTAATATATAAAACTATAAAAATAGCTGGTACTCAGTCTGTGGCTCCTTGTATCACCATCAAATTTTATAGTTCATAAATTTGATGGGAGTTAGTTTGACTAATCTTCACCAGTTCTGATTCTTCTAGCTCTATATAAGAAGATTAAGGGAAGAATAGTGTTTTTTTAAACCTACTATTATTAATTGGGTCCATAAATGGATGAGCGGCTTTGCTTTCACTTTAAAGTTATATGTGACTTGAAAACGGTCAGAGAGCTTGAGTTTTTAAGTTTGAAGATAATTTCAGACAATAATTATAAAATCTCTTTGCCACCAAGTTGTTCTGGGTTGATAGCATCAAGTTAGGAGGTGTTTTGCAATGTAACTAATTAGGTACACCAGGAGATTTTACTTCTGTTTCACATGTGATAACATTAAACATCTGGAGTCAATATTTCTAAATGAGAAAATTTTAAAATAGCATCATTAGTATTATTTACACTTACAAAAACTAACAGAAATATTAAAAATGTAACAAAGATATAAATTCAAAATATGTATTTTTTCTCATCATGGATCATTTTATGTATTTTTGTCTCAAAACTTACATCTTAGTTAATATTCTTATCTTTTTGGTTTATCATGAAAATTTTAAAATTGCCATAGAGTTTTGAATTTTCTTTCACAACCTCAAACAGTACCTGAATAAATAAACCTTATCTTTAAAAAAGCTTTCTGTTTCTACTGAGCCTATAAATTGGAGACATGTAAAATCATACTCTGTCCAATATTTTATTTGCAAGTACTGATACAGCTAGATTGATGGAAAGATAGAGATAGAGATGTAGAAAGAGAGATAAAACCCCCTGAAAAACTGATAGCTAAAAATGCATTTTTAAAAATAAAGAATATTTAGGGCTTACGAGGATTGTTTTTTGGAATCATATTTATTTTCCACTTGAGGTACTTGCCTAAATATTAGCAAAAATATTTCTTTATCATACACAATTTATGAGAGATAATTTACTATCTCTCTTTAATAAAATAATGCTGATTTTCAGATTTTACATATTATTCACAAGCAATATGCCCGTCTTACTATTGATCCAGTCATTACAAAGTGCATGTAATGTGGGCCAAATCAAAGATGGGATAAAAAATTTTTTTTGTGGACCAAGAGTGGATTTCAAACCCTGTCTCTACCACAAAAATGATCATCCAATATATATTGTTGAGGTATTTGCTTAACAATCTGGAAAATATATAAATTTATAACTTCTACTTTATACCATATACCTATAGCATATTAAGCATGTATTAAACTATAAATTAAAAAAAATATTAGTTAAAATACATTCTAAAGCTAAATGTAATTAAAGTAATAATAAAAATACTTATAGAAATACATTTTACTACATACGATTATTACGTCTATCCATGTCATTTACAATAAATAGAAAAAAATAATTAGCAAACTAGATCAAGAGTCAGCAAACTATTGTTTGCAGGCCAATCCCAATCCATTGCACGTGCTATGAACTAAAAATGTTTTACATCTTTAAGTATTATTAAAACATAAAAGAGCGGGAGCATAACTCCCTACTTCTAAGTGTGAGCTGTGTATACTGACTTCCCTCTAAAGAGCACAGTATGGAAATGGGGGAAAAAAAAGCAACTTCACAGTGGAGAAACCTTACAAACACTACCTCATTTCGGTGATCAAGGTCAACAACAGCCATAAATCATGTTGATAGTGTGGACCCTTGATATGATGTGAGAAAATGGCACTTTACCTCTGTGATCTTCCATCCCCAAACCCATATCCCTAGTCTAATAACGGGAAAGATATTAGACAAACTCCACTAGAGGGGCATATTTCCTAATACCTCAAAACTTTCAAAATCATGAAAAACAAGGAAAGTCTGAGAAACTGTCACAGCCAAGAGGAGCTTAATAAGACGTGACAAGTAAAAATGATGTCATATTCAGGATGGGATCATGGGACATAAAAAGGACGATGGGAGAAGACTAAGAAAATGTGAACAAATTATGGACTTTCATTAATAATAGTGTGTCAATATTGGTTCATTAATTATAACAAATGTACTATATTAATGTAAATTGTTAATAATTGGGACAGTTATGCAGAGATTACATTGGAACTCTGTACTATCTGCTCAATTTTTCTGTAAATCTAAAACAATTCTAAAAAAGTAAAATCTATTAATAAAAATAATAAAAAGAAGAAGAACGTGTGACAGGAAACATATTTGGCCAACAAAGCCTAAAATGTTTATCATCTGGCCATTTACAGAAATGTTTGCTGATATCTCAGTTACATTTTTAAAAAATATTTAATCTCTACCAGACTAATTCAGTTGGTAGAGCATGAGACTTTGAAAAATACTACGTTTATTCTGTCAGGTTATGATGAATTATGGTGAAATCATGACCCCAAACCTCAGTAGTTTAGTTCAGTTTAGGTAGGAAAAAAAATCCTAGTTTTTCCCTTTAGTAATCTAATTTCAGTCAAGTTTCTTTTTTTACTGATCTTACTATATCATATTGAAATTATATTTTGAATGTCTGTCTTACCTACCAGACAGCCAAATCTTAGGAGAAAGGAGCTATGCCTGTTTATATTTCCATTACCAAGTGTACGACCAGGAATATAGAATGGGGGAAAAAGTATGTATTCAATAGAACTAAAGTCTTTAAATATAACTGCAGGTAAACATGACTTCTCTTTAGCAGGATGAAATATATTATCAAGAATTATCGTACTAAAATCTGTCTCACCTGTAGTGGAAAATGAAACAGAAACAAGTACTGTAGGGGAGAAATTAATAAAGTCAGTTTTGCAGAGTTCAGGTTTTAGTGAGTGATAAACTAGGTTTCAAACTGCTAAAAGGACAACTTAACCTGCACTCCCTGCAGTGGAAGCACAGAGTCTTAACCAGTGGACCACCAGGGAAGTACCAATATATTCCTTTTATATACCTCGTTTTCATCATATTTTTGAGCATAGATAACAATATTTACTCATAAGAATGTTGTGATAAGTAAATGAATCTATGCCTGCAAGCTCCTCAAGCATCTCTAAGACACAGCAGAAATCAAACATGTTAATTTTACTACATTGTAAGGCTAAGGTAATTACTCATATTTTTATAAAACCTATGAATGCTATACTATATTAATTCTATACTAATGTGTATGTTCAAACAAATGTAAACTGTAAATATATTTTCAAAACATGGAATAATATTATTCACATGCCATTTGGTTTGCTGACATTTATTTCCAAAAGACCAATTGCATTTGTCTTTCTCATTCTTAGTTTTTATGAAATAGCTATAGAAGTGGAAAAAGAAAGCTTTGTAGTTGTCATTCATACCTTCCTCAAAATTAATTTAGAAGTCGTGCATGCCTGAGAAACTTTTTGTCTTTAAGGGATTTGCATATATGTTTCAGATAGAAGTGTTTGACATAGCATCAAATCACAAATTGTTACAGATTTGCTCCTTAACTGTAACAAAGGTAGTAGATACATTTTTTTTGAAACAGTCACTAATCTTACTAATATAACCTGTTTTTGAAATAGTTTCTGTTTTAAAGTTACGTTTCTTAATTTTTGTATTACTCTCAGAAAAGTAATGCAGCGCAACAATTTAGTATTTTTTTCTTTAGTAAACTGAAGTTATACCCCCTAAATTAGAAGTAGTTTCAAAACTCACTAAATAAATAAAATTCTATATTACTTATATTACTACTGTTTAACTGGCATTAATAATCATTACATTTATATTTGTGCAGTTTTCTGATTATGCTAAATTAAAACATTTTTAGATTAGATATTTGTTGTTTCTTTAATCATACTGGAAAACTGATATCCCTGAAGTAATTCATATTAAAATGGAGTACTAGAAGATTTCTCTAGCACATCATTTCCTGTTCCCCATGAGCAAAAAAAATTTTTCATGTATATTAAATAATTGGATTGATTCTGTGCAAATAAAATAAATTCCACCTAATATACTAGTTCTAAAATACATAAAATATCACTTTATTGAGTCATGTTTGGGCATTTATTGAGAAGAAAAATTATTATATCTTGTCAAGAAGAGTAGAAAGTATATGAAACGTAGAGAAATGTTAAGCATTTAGAATATCTTCTTCCAAATATACAGACAGGATCTGTAGTGTGTGTATGTGTGTGTGCATGTGCACACATGCATGCTTGATTTTTATTTATATTAAAGGAAAAATTAGATATAATTTTCAAGAAATATTAAATATTTTTAAATTAGTGAATATGTAACTTAAGACTGGAAATATATATGTACATGGCTGCATTATTATTTTTTTTTTGAAAAATGTGTATATTGTTCTTTTTCTAAGTTTGATCATAACACAGAATAGTCTTTTTATCTTTAATCATATGATCTGATCTTCTAATCATATTTTGAGTATTTACCAAAAAAAAAAAGAAGGCAAAGTGGTTAAAATGTTTTACTGAAAAACGGACTGAGACCTGGGAGATAGAAAAATATTTACCCCTTGTTATTTCATCTCCTAGCCAGCAAATTTAAAGTTCTATACAATGTCATTGGGCATTCAAAACCATTTTAAAACTTCTTTTATTTTTTATTAGTTACACAAGCTATTCCACTCATTCATAGCAGAAAACAAGTAGAAAATCCAGAACTTGCAACCAAGATGCCCTTAAGTAGGTGAGTGTATAAATAAACTCAGCATCCCAGCAATGGAATGTTCATCCCAGCAATGGAATTCACACTAAAAAGAAATGAGGTATCAAGTCATGTAAAGACATAGAGGAAACTTAGATGCATATTAGTAAGTGAAAGAAGCCAGTCTTACAAGCTACATACTGCATAATTCTAAATACATGACATTCTGAAAAAGGTAATGGGGACAGTAAAAGATCAGTGATTGGGAATGGGGAAGGAATGACAAGGAGAGCACAGAGGATTTTTAGTGCAGTGAAAATACTCTGTATCATGTCATAATGATGGACACATGTCACTATACAGTTGTCCAAACTCATAGAATGGACAACACAAAGAGTGAACTGTAATGCAAACTGTGGACTTGGGTGATAATGATGCATCAGTGAAGAATTCATCAGTTATAAAAAACGTACCACTCTTGTGGCAGTGTTGATAATGGGTGGGGAGGCTATGCACATGTAGGAGCAGAGGTGTATGGGAAATCTCTGTACCTCCCCCTCAATTTTACTGTGAATTTAAAACTGCTCTGAAAAATAAAGTCTTTAAAAAAAACAATCCAGGAACTCTGGATAATTTTGGACCTAGTGTAATGCCTAAATCTCAAACAGAGGTTAATTTCTGTCCTGAAAGTACATGCAAAGGACTGAAGAAATTTGGTTAAAATGAATAAAATTAGAGAATTAGATAAAAATAATGAAAACTAATGTTAATGTTCTCAATAACTCATGAGATCTTATTCAGCTTTTGCAGAATTATGAGAGCATGAATTATGTTAATCATCACCTAAAACTGTAAAATTAAAAAATATATATTTGCAAAGGACATTGCCTAAAATAGCCAATTATTATTTAGAAAGTATTTTATGAAACTGATGCAAAATACTGTAATAATGTAAACTGTCTACTGATTTTCAATTCATACACTATAAGGCTTATGATTATTATCCTGATTAGGTTTGCTTTATTTTTATAACTGCCAGCTCCACTTCCTAAGCTCCCATTTGCTCCTCAAAACATCTACTTCTATATGCTTCTAAAGTAACTCTTGTTAAGAAGAACCCAATAACCATCACTTTGAGAATGTCAATGTCACCACATCTAAGTTCTCATTTTATAGTCCCTTACCAGTTTTCGTCCAACTGGCAAATTGTTTTATTTTCGAATATTTTTTACTCTTGATCTCTGTGTTGTGTGACTTAAACATAATTTTCAAATTGTTTTCATTCTAATTATTCTCAATGAATAGTTAAAAATCTAGAGTGGTAAGAACCTGATGCATATACACAATTGATATTATTATTACTGGCTATTAGATATTCATTATGGTGTTTTATATCCATTATATTTGAGCATTATGTGACATCTATTAGTATACTGATACTTATTGTATGAACTTTCAATATACTGTGCAAAGGAGATTTCTTATAATAATGCAGCACTTTTTACAAAGTAAGTAGTCAATAAATAATTCTTGAATTGAATGAATTAGGCTACTAAATTTTAGGGTCAGTCCTTTAGTACCGTTTTATACTAGATTTTATTTACGGAAGTGTGGTTTATTTAGCACATAATTTTGCAAACAGTTTCTTGTTTGTTTCTGTTCTGTTGTATAGAAACCTTGATGAACTATGGATAGCCATTTTTTTCTTTAATATATAAGTACATTATATCCAAATCACTTTATTTTCCAGGACATGCATTTGAAACATTAAGCTATGTGCTATAACTATCACAAACTAAAATCCTGTATTTGTAAAAGCTATTTCATCATTGATAATAAAGCATATCTAAAATAAATGCAGAAGTAGAAATCAACACGTGAATTATATTGTGCTCTATAAAAAGACAGTTATTTTATTGAGCTCTCTTGAGCCACATAAATACCAAATTAAATGATTCTGAAACTCGTAATTATTTTCAACTCAGTGCCATACTCTACATATACCAGAAACTATTGGAAAACTATTGGGGGAAAAAAAAATCTATAATAGAGTAATAAAAATGTAAAATTCAGAACTATATTTATGTTCATATTTAATTGTATCCCTTACTGTAGATATTTCACTATTTTGATCTGTTCACATCAAATCATGGTGAATAATATTTCATTCGTCTACAATAAATCTTATTAAGTGAAACCGGATACAGTTTCATGCCGGCTCAGAATAATACAGTCGGATGTGCAGTGATGTTTTGGAGTTTCTGATGGAAATTTGTTTCAAGTAGGTTGCAATAAGCCAATTTCATTTTGACAGGTTACTGCTAAATATCACTCAGGGATATTTTAAAATATTTTTTCAACTTCAGAAATAAAACTTTAAAGTTGAAAAAGGGATAGTGTATATCATTTATGTCAAAACCGTTCGTTCTAAATTTGAGAAAACTGTTGCACAGAGGGGATAAGTAATGTGCTTAGTCACATAGCTAATGGAGATGTGAAATTAGAGAATAATTTTTTGATGTGACTGCATTTTAATGTGTATTGCTTTGCAGCAAGGAAGCCACAGAAAGAGACTTTTGGGAGTGGAGACACGTCCTTTAAATACAAGGTTAAAGAAACTTTTCCAGAAGTGGATTGTGACTTAGAGATTATTTCTTCTTATTTTTCCTGAGCTTCTAATCCAAGGAGTTTGTCAGTAGATCCTTGTATATTTATTTATCTAAGATTAAAAGTAACCACGTCTTCCTGAGAATGACTCAATGAGTAATAGCATTGAGTTTTCTTATTTAATCACTGGTGAGGGCTCTGAGCTCATTGCCTCAAAGAAGGAGTTGTAGTTATTTGGTGGAGGTGCAGGAATATTGTTTTCAGAAAGTTTTTAGAGAATGTCCTCAATATCGTTTTACTCCCTACAGGTTTAGGTAATATTTAAGAAGTGAAAGAACGTGGAACATAAAATGGGAGCAAAATTTCAGAATTGAGAGAAGTTGAGGATGCTAAGCAGTACACTTTAAGAATAGCCAACAGAGCCAGATTCAGAGTCAATAGAATCCTCAGAACATACACATATAGATTAAAAATCCACTTTATAAAGTCATTCATAAGAATATGCTTCAAGATCTATGCCACATGAAAGAAAATAATGATGAATAAATAAGATTCTTTGCACTAGTAATCATCCATTCCAAATTAATTGAGATCCTGTAGTATAGCTGAAAATATTTTAGATACTAGGTAAGCAATAGTAAATAAAACACAGCCCTAACCTCAATTATTTCAAAATATGCAGAGAAATGTACATTTAACAGTCAAGGTGTGTAAGAAATCTAATAAAAGAAAGTAGAATAATAGAGATGATTATTTGGATGAGTTTTAATGAAGCAATATGAATTTTCTAGTATATAATGGGGCAGTAGAATTCCAGTGACAGTGATGTAAATGCACATTTGCAGATGGTGGATAGAGAGCCTGGGGATTTAGAAAACTGCCTGGATAGACTCTGACATTTTAACTTGAGCCCCCTTGCCTGAAGAGTATTCATGCATCTTTGCCATCCTGAATGTTTTTGTGGCCTGATATAAAGCATGCAGATTTTAGAATAGTGACTGAAAATAAGTTTTTTTGATATGTTAAAAAAAACTGGATGTAAGAGACGATAAAATGTGATGAAAAAAGACTTTGAATACTTAAACATGGAATAAGTGGGTGAATTATTAAAATATAAAACTCTTTAGAAAAACTTTCCTATGAGTTCCTCAGCCCTTTTCTCATGCTGTTTTCAATTCAAAGGCAGGGTGATTCTACAACATCATGTCTTTCTGTTGCTTCATTGTCTAGTCAGTTTCTACACTGATCATGGGCTATTTGTATCCAATTTGTTTTCATTGGTCAAATTGTTAAACTGATTGTTGCCAGATAGCCGTGTCAAGTACTGTGCTAGAAGCCAGTTGCAGGGATTATCCCAGATGTCACTTTCTAGTGCCAAGTATTATATTTTTTTGCATGTGTTTGTTTGCTTTTTGCATTGCAATTATCATTTTATAAAGCCTGCTAAAATATATCTATATATTTTCTACTACAGATAGAAATTGGTCTGTTCTGTTACTGTCCCACACAGCAGTCTGCAATACAATAAGGCATTAGTCACATAATGAGATCTTAGAGTAAATGTTCTTATCACTTACTGATCTCCTGTTTTCTCCTTCTTTCTCATTTATCTGTGAACTCACTTCCATAATTTAAAGTAAAATACTTGTAGTTGAGGATTTTCACTCTTCATTTTTCCCTTTTCCAAAAGGGGAGGATGATCTTACTTTGTATTCCTTCCTTATCTCTTCAAGTTCAAAATAGGAAACTGTCCATAAATAAGGAGGCTTGTTACTTATTACAGTGGATGTCAAAACAGAAACATTGTCAAATGTATCAGACCAAGCCTTATCTACTCTATATTCCATTCTCTCAGGTCACTAAATAAGGAATATAAATTATTAGATTTAATTTCAACATTTTAATTGATATAGTTTAGCTACCAAATAATCATGAAATATCTATTTGTATGGTGCTATTTCAAATTTACATGAATTTGCAAATTTACAAAAAAATATTTTATAGAAATAAGTCAATTTTAAACATGCTAAATGTAAGGCATGTATCTTATATATGGGTGAGATCATACTCTTTAAATACAAGGTGCAGAATTACTTTGTTATTAACAAATGCTAGATAAAAAATATGACATTTTCAAGTAGATAGAGCCATTTCCCAATTTGACGAAGCTTCATTGGCACAAACATGTCTTTCATGTTTGAAATAAAATTAAAATATTATAATTGGGTTAATTTGACTATGTGAAAAAAATATCCTTTTTTAGTGTATCCTGTCTTTACATGTAATTAAAGTATATCCAAAAATTTGGGTATTGACTGACAGATTTTTTTTTTTTCCACAATGATTGTAGAACTTTGGCATAGTACAGCTCCTGAATAACAAAGAAATGCCAAATCTTCCTTCAAAATACTGATCAAAACTCATCATCATGCTACGGATTGATAAAGCATGAAGGTTAAAAGCATAGATTCTTGATAGAGATGTCCTAGATTCAAGTCTTGGTTTGTTCAATTTCTCCTTTTTGACCAATGTCAAGTCACCTAAAAAGTCTAATCCACAAATCTATATTTTAAAAGCAGTAACATTTTACCTATTTTATAGTATTTCTGTGTATTTTAAGAGTTCATCAAGGTAAAACACAAAGAATAGTGCTTTGCAAATGGTAAGAATACAAAAAATGTTGATGTTTAATTAAAATATATGAAACACACAGTCAAAATAAATGCAAATAAGTTCCCTGATATTCAGTTTCTCTAGTTCTATTTATTTTGTTCTTTCATTCATGCATCTGAAATTATTCATTGATTTTTCAAGTCATTCCTATCTGTCATATCAATAAGCACAATAACATGCACATAACAAGCACTTGATAAAGTTTTGAATGTATGAATGAATGTTTCAGTTAATCAATTTGAAATGGACTTATTCTCACTAATATACTGTTATTCAGAATGTTTACTATTCTGCACATGTTTTTGATAGTCTAACTATGGGTTTGTCTATTAAAAGATAATAAAATATTTCAAGCCAGAGATATAAGAACATCAGAGAATTCCAAGTGAGATGATTAAATGCATGTTATCATTATTTATTGTTAATTTCAGTTATTATTAATAATAATACCAGGCACACCACAGGAAAAACACATCATAGCCAAACTTCTGAAAACCCATTTATGACAGCCAGAGATAGAGAAAACTGATGGCAGAAAACAAAGATAAAAACATAAGTAGATTTTCTAACAGAAAACATGCAAACTAGAAGTCATACAAATGACTTCTTTAAAGTACTGAAAGGAAAAAATAATCCTATCTACCAAGAATTCCATCATAAGCAAAAATATATTACAAAGAAAGAAGTTAAAAATGACATTGTCAGAAAAGTAAAATGTGAGAGAATACAATTCCAGCATACCAGTGACATAGGAAAATTTAAAGGAAAATTTTCAAACAGGAGTTTGACATGAGACAGTTGCATCTACCAGACATGAAGAATGCTGGTAAATAAAATTTTTTTTCATTTTAATGGCTAAAAGATAATTGGCTGCCTAAAGTAGAAATAATAAACTTGCACTATGGTATTTAAATTGCCTGAAAAATAAAATTATTGGCAATATTACGGAGGAGGACTGAGAGGAATTTTAACTATAGCTGAAGTAATAGTATAATAAAAAGGTTATCATTTATAAATTATTTGGAAGTTGAGTGTGATAAATAACATATATACCTAATGGTAACCATCATATTTTAAAAAAGAGATACAACTAATTAGACTCCTATCTTCCCACAGAAACTGGGTGTTGTGGGGCAGTCAGCCTTAATGATTACATTTCAAAGGCTTGTTTCCCAAGTCCTTGAGAAAGACAGTCCTGGGTTGTAAGACCAGCAAGAGGCTTTAAAATATTTACATCTCAAAGGGACAGAGAAAGGTTTACAATTACAACTTTTCTAAAGTAAATGCTTCAATAAAAGAGAGGTCAGGGACCTAAAGTCAGGAGAAGCCTGTCTAAAGCTTGTCAAACTACAAGGGACAATAAGGATGTCTTGGTCATATATTTTTTCCACTTTAAAAATAAAAACACGGGGCTTCCCTGGTGGCGCAGTGGTTGCGAGTCCGCCTGCCGATTCAGGAAACATGGGTTCGTGCCCCGGTCCGGGAAGATCCCACATGCCGCGGAGCGGCTAGGCCCGTGAGCCATGGCTGCTGAGCCTGCGCGTCTGGAGCCTGTGCTCCACAACGGGAGAGGCCACAACAGTGAGAGGCCCGCGTACCACAAAAATAAATAAATAAATAAATAAATAAATAAGTAAATAAATAAATAAATAAATAAAAACACGTATATTGCCATAGCACTTCGTATTTATGTAGAAACTTGTGCATCATATGATTGAATCAGAATTTACGATCTCTTGATCACATTGTTTAATGAAATTTTTAAATTGTATACTAACATATATGTACAAATATCTAAATATTTCTATATATAACTATAAATATATATCTGAATATACACATATTAACAAATATTTACATATATATACATACACACACATATAACTCTCTATCTATAGTAAACTAAAATTACTTTATACTGATGTCTCCACCTCTACTTACCACTTGGGAATTCTAGCCTTCTTCCTTTTTTGTAAGCTCCCCTTCTAATAATGAGAAACATGGCTCACACAATTGGCCTTCAATTTACTTAACTGTTCAGTCGCAGCGTTCATGTACAGTATTTTCATAATTGTTAACCTATAACCTTGTGGGAAAGAAATCTTTATCAGCTAGAGTAGAGTGTTAATGTATAATTCTTTTGTCTCTAATCTAACAAACACCAATCATTTCTGAAGTCAGCAACTTTTTCTCTCCACCCACTTATTGAGTTTGTTTCATACATTTTAATTACAGTTAGGCTCTTAGGTCATAGTCTGCATTCCATCCTAGGATCCTTTGATCTCTTTAAAGATTTTTTTTTTTTTACATTTGCACACATAAAGCTTTCCTTTTGTGCTATAAATACCTATGGGTTTTGACAATACATAATACCATGTATTCACCATTGCAGTATCATACAGAACAGTTTCACCACTCTAAAATATTTCCTGTGCCTCAAAAATTCAGTGTTGCCCTACTTCCCCTGAATTAGTTTGCTAAGGCTGCCAGAAGAAAATACCACACATAGGATGGCCGAAAAAATGGAAATTTATTTTCTCATAGTTCTGGAGGTTGGAAGTCTAAGATCAAAGTGCAGGCATAAAAAAATACCATACACTGGATGGCTTAAAATGGAAATTTTTCTCATAACTCTGGAGGTTGGAAGTCTAAGATCAAGGTCCCAGCAAGGTTGCTTTCCAATGAGGCCTCTCCCCTTAGCTTGCAGATGGCGATCCTCTTGCTGCCTCTTTACATGGTCATGTTTCTGAGCATGCACACTCCTCGTGTCTCTTTGTGTGTCTTAATCTCCTCTTCTTATATAAGGACACCAGGCAAATTGGATTAGGGCCCACTCCAATGGCCTCATTTTAACTTGCTTACCTTTTTAAGGCCCTAAATCCAAATACTGTTATATTCTGAGGTACTGTGGGTTTAGGGCTTCAATATAGGAATACTGAGGGATAAAATTCAGCCCATAACAACCCCCAAGTCCATGGTAATCAGTGACCTTTTTATCTTTGCTATAGTTTTGATTTTTATAGAATGTCCTATACCTGGTATCATACATATTCAGCCTTCACAGACTGGATACTTTCACTTAGCATTATGAGTTTAAGATTCATGCATGTCTGTTAATGACTTTAGAACTAATTTATTTTTCTTGTTTAATGATGTTAATTGTATAGATGTGCCTTAGCTTGTTTATCTGTTCACCTATTCAAGGATATCTTGGTTGCTTCTAGTTTTTGAAGCAACTTGGTTGCTTCTAGTTTTTGATAGGTATGAATGAAACTGCTATAAACATTTTTATGAAGTATTTTTCATGCACGTTTTAATTCAGTTGAGTAAATACCTCGAAGTATGATTGCTTGGTGTTATCTTCCTTTCCAATCTGTATACCTTAATGAAATTTGTCATGCTCAGTGCACAAGAAGAACAACTGCTTAATTTTGTAGGCAAGGTATTTGTATAGAGTAGATGATGTTGTAACATACACTTTGAAAATGATAATTATTTGTATAACTAGTAAACAATACCTTATTTTCCTCTTAACACTGAAGAGAGCCATCTGTTCACAGTGATTCATTTTGTTAAGCATTATCTTATGATTCAAAAATTATTTTGAAGTAAATTCATAATGTCTTTCTGTATTTTTATATTGAGTACAGGCTTCTTTAATATTTTTTCCTTTGATACTGCAAAAACAATGCTTCAAAAAAATCTAATATAGTGTTCCTGGAAGTACATTACTATGCTCCTCTATCTTAGGTTCATTGTTTGCATTCCAGAACACTGTTGTTATATCAGGGCTACCCTTCATTACTCTACCTGATTTGATTCTCTAATTCCTACATTCCATGCATTAACCTTTAATAGGTAACTCTCACATTCTAATTAAGCATCTCTTCAAGTGACATTCCAAAGGGAACATAAGGATTGTCCAAAATTTTTTTATTTAGATTTCACATGTGACTAATTGTTTGACTGAAAACACGATTCTGAATTTAAAACAATTGTCTATCTGAATTTTTAAGGTGATACTTTATTGCTCTCTAGGGCTCTGCATTTATTATGAAAATCCCAAGGCTACTATCATGTTTATTATTATTTATATTACTTCTTTTTCTCCCTTGAGTATCTTTTATCCTTGATAATATGAAATTTCACAAAGATATGTAGTACTATGAGTGTGTGATTTTGCTTTCTCTAAGTGTGAATTTAAAATTTTTATTTTGTTGGGATCTTGAGCTGTATAAACTGAGGAAGAATCACCTAAAAACTATACAGCAGTAGGTTTTTTTTTACTTTATTATTATTATTTTTAATATTTTCCAGGTAGATCTGGTTCTCTTACTCAGCCATACTTGTTGTATAAATGGACCTTTGTTCCTTATAGCAAAGGATGTATATCCTGTTTCTGTTAGGTCTTTCATAAATTCCCGAAGGCTGTGAGTGAAACATCTGTGACTGTCAAATATTCACATTTAATACCAGCCTTAGCAACAAAATAGTTAGGTCAAAGAAATTCACATCTATGATCATTCACTGCTCGCATTAAACATAATTATAGTTTAAAACTGTATTTGAGCAAAACACTACTGCTCAATATTTTTTTCTTTTTTTTAATCTTTTGGACTTCTAGCATAAAGATATATTACTCATGAATGATCAAATGTGTTAAGGACTGTAAAATGTGCGCTACATTCTATCTAAGTATCCAGATATATTATTTACATTATACCTTGTATCCCACTTTATGACTGGCATTGGCTTTGTAATTTCACAAAATTATGATCATTATTTAATGAATTCTTCCAAGGATACAACATTTAGTTTTAATATCTTTGGACAGTTTTATTTGTGAATGGATTTTTAACAGACCTGAGGTGATAAGAATGGAAATTGTGGGAGAAATTACATTCATTTATGATTAAATTGCAAGAATCACATATTTCACAACAATGTATAAATGCATATCCATTAATAATATAAACATCTTGGCGTTTATATATAATTTAGAATCGGAAAGATATGAGTTTACAAAGACCTGAGTATGCTTCCAACACATTTTGTAATAATAATTATTAACTATTGGTAAGTGCATTTAGTAGAAATTTCATTGTATTTATTAAAACACATTGGTCTATCATTTCACTTTGAGAGTGTGTTCATTTTCTTTCCTTCTTCTATTTGACCATTTCCCTACCCAGTCACATCATCACTTTCCATTCACCCAGCACTATTAGTATTTGTTTTTCTTTGTCTCAGGGAAGGTATTTGGGAGGGAGAGAAGCAGAAATTGTCTCTATGAATCCTAATTAAGATTTCAAGATTCTACCTGAGACAGAAGAGAGACGTTAGAATGCAGAAATGATAAATTAGCTTTCAAAAATCTAAAAAGAAAGGGTTAACTTAAAAAAGATTTCTCCTGGTTGGGAAAAAGAGTTCTCTGGGACCCAGAGCAGTGGATACTACTTGCATTGTGTGGCAGCACCCAAGTGGAGATGACAAAGCTCTAAAAAGAGAAAGGTCATACGGTTCAGCTAAATAGATAACATCCAAGATTTTGGCCTTTCCAAGCTTGAGAAAAAATTTCAGTGTTTCAAGCATGTTATAAAACCAGTGGAAATTTGCCAGTCGTAAAGAGGACAGACATAAAGGAAGATACAAATGACTGAAAATAAAGGAACACTTCCCATCCACCAACCCCATTCATTCCTTAACACTTTATAAGCCTTAGATCCTTATTATACACTGTTGTGATGAGAAAAAAAGTTATTTTCAGTTGCTGCCTATGCATGACAACCCTGCTGATACCCAGAGTCTGGACATATAGATAAGGACCTGAACTTAGGATTCCTGCCACAAGTTCCCACTTTTCTTTTCCTGGGGCACCTTTTAAAATCAACTTAGAATTGATTCTCAAAAAGCTAGTGAACTAGGTCCTAACCACTTTATATTTATAATAGGTGCTTGCTACCGTGCTCTCTGTCTCTTGCTTGCTGGTGACCTGGGACAGAGGACTGCCTTTCTTTCATCTCATTGTGACACTGCCTCATTCTGGGATCTGTAAGTAATAAACTTGTTACTTTACTTCCTTTGCTGAATATACTGAAACTGAGCCTTCCATCAAAATGACCCCAGTGTTTGCATTTCCCAAAAGTGGGAGCGTGGATGCTGAGGGAGCTACCTGTCAACCCTGTGTACATAGCTTGTACCTCCTCATTCAGAAGGTCATAATCTGCATATTTTTAAGTTAATACGCCAGGTGCCACACAACCCCCCAATACAACTGCCTTCTCAAAAGTTATGTCTTTGAATGCTAATTGCAAAGCATGAGAGAGGGATTGCAAGTTCGCTGTTTGAAGTTGTCCATGCCACTCTTTAATGTGTAATTTATTTTATATAGGCTAACTGTAGCAGCATTTTATGGCAAAAATGCAAATTAAAATACTTTTGTTCACTTAAATGTAGTGAAAAGAGGATACATAGGATTTGGAGTCAGAAGACATCTCAAATCTTGTCTCTGTTGCTGTTAATATCAGTGCCTTATACAAGTCATTGATCATTTCAGACCAGTTTCTCTACTCATAAAAATTATGATAATGATTCCAAAGTCTCTTACTTGTTTTAAGAATCAAATTATTTAGTGAATAATTTATAAATTTCAATAGGTTATCAAAAATAGTCAGGAAGCCATATAAAATCATAGCGAATTTTAATAGTTAGAAACCTATCGTTATAAGAGAAAATTTCCTTTAAAATCATTAGGGAAAAGAAACTATACTGACAGATGTAAATGATATGTAAAGAAATACTTAATTATGCATATAGTACATGCTATTTAAATTAAAATATTTGTAGTATTTATTTAAATATATTATGATTCCAAAATTAGTTTAGCATTTTGAGTTTTATTGATATAATGATGCACACGAAACTTTAAAGTGAAAGTTCAATAGAGTAAAATTGAAAAAAAAAATCTGTTCTCATTTCATGACAAATTTAAGAAGCCCAGCTAATTGAACCACAGGGTAATACAAATAACATTTTACACCAGTTGGTAAATTTGCTGAATTACGATATAATGTATGCAGTTGACCCTTGGACAATGAGGTTTTGAACTGTGCAGGTCCACTTATATGAGGATATTTTTTAATAGTATATACTATGGTTCTATACAATCCATGGTTGGTTGAATCCATGGATGCAGAGGGAAACACGGATACAAAGGGCTGACTCTAAGTTATACTAAATTAACCCCCCCTCTGTTCAAGGGTCAACTGTATTAGCATGAAAATCTCAAATTTTTTAACAAATAATAAAATCTTAAGTAACGTTGTTAAGAAATTACTTCCTGACCTATATCTCCGGTGGATGATTATAACTTAAGATATTACATAAAACTACATCTAAATGGGTTTGGTGTAATAATTTAATCAAATAAAAATTTACAAATGACTAGTTATTTGAATGAGCAGTGATTTTAAAAGTTATTATGTGGTATACACTATACTGTTTTATACAATATCAGGAGTAGATCTTGAAAAAACGTTGAGTCATTAATGCTATTTGTCTCTGAAACAGAACTTTTTCCTCTTAATTCAGCGCTCAGCAGTGCTGTGAACATATTGATCTGTAATCAACTGCTGACATAGTTATTTGGCTTAAGCCATATATTTACTGAACTGCAAACACTGCACTATGACAGGCATATATAAAACAGTTTTCTAGTACACACAAAAACTCATTGCAAACACTTTATCTAAGTGACAATTTTATCTACATTTTTCTTTCTTCAGTTTGTTCAGTAAAGAGTCACCATAAAAATAACATATTGCTATAAATCATCTCCTAAAGCAAAATTAATTTTGTCTTTCCTCATAATAAAGATTTAATAGATTTTAAAAGCCTACGAATAGCACATATTCAATATAGCTTGATTGCAGAGCATTAGCATTTTGAGTATTAATTTATCAGCAAAATCTAAAAATGGTGGGGCAACTTTTCATTTATCAGGGATTTATTAATTTAATTAACATTGCAAAAATTGTTGCAGATTTACTACTTTATAACACATTTGATATATGAGGTCAACTATTCTTCACTATATTAGCACACCACTAATCAAATATAATGAAAAATCATTAACGTGTGATTGTGATAGCTTTAAGGAATTATACTTTTCTTATACAATGTCTTATTTCATAATGTATTGATAGTATTTTCTAAGGCTTATAACTAGAGAGGTGAGAAGTATATGCATGTCATGTGTCAAGCACCATGCTTGGTGTTTGAGAGTTTAAAAAAGGAAAAAGAGTTTTTATACATCTAGTGTGTGATGACTTCTATATGTATAAGAAACACTATTGGTGTAAAGAAGACATAAGATGGTTTCTTTTTTCTCTTGATGGTCATGGAAGACCTTCCAAAAGAAGAGAGGTAGGTTTGGGGTTTTACTTTGACTTCTGTTGTAGGATGCAGAGAAGTACATGCCATAAAACAGGAAATGAATCTTTGAAATTACTGAATAAATGACATATTATATTCAGAGTTTCCTGGTCATATCTGACCAAGTTTTCTAATACTTGAGTATGCTTGCAACTGAAACAAGTACATTATTGTAAAATGCCCTATAATTCAATTGCACATAATTTTAAATGATTCTTGCTAAACAGTATTCTGAAGAGCACTTCTTTCAGGAATGATATTAAGTGCTGCATAATTTTTAGCATGTGATACATGAAAAGTACCACAAAAATGTTCCTGAAGAAAACACCAGATAATTACATATTTTAAAAATTCCTGACTAACTGACATAAAAATATGGGAACTTCTTGGAAACCAGAAACAAAATGAATTGCAAGTTCAGATACGTGAGTAGTCACTGGACCTGGGATTTCTGCAGATCTCTGCTGCCCTTGAAACTGCACTTCATGCATTGCACAGAGTGTAGGAGATGTTGCATGGGGCGCCAGAGGAAGCCTAGCACTCAAGCACTTCCATTTTTTTAAATCTAGAGATTAGAGGAAGAGGATTTTAAATGTCTAATCAGATTGCTAGAAAAGTAAATAGAGAACTGGGAGGAGGTGGTATTAAAAAAAAAAAAATTGGGCGTATATATACCAGAGTTGTTAAAAATCACAAATCAGGAAGCAAAAAGAATTCCAAGCAGGTTTAAACTAAAGAAAAACTACTCTTAAACCTGCTAATGAATATTAAAAGGCAACATAATAACATAAAATTAAATTCAATGGATTGATTTAATTTATTTAGGAGGATGAGGCAGTGCAACTGTAGATAACTTTAAGGTGAAAATATATCGCAAAGGGGGACTTTTGAGGGAAAGCCACACAATTGTTACCTGACCCTCATTAAAATGTATTATTAAAATGAATGGCATGTCTGAATGGGGAAGTCTTCCTTTAACCAAACATTTGGGAAAAGGGAAATAGTGCAAATTTGCTCTTCATCCTGTTTAATATGGTATGCAAAATGGTGAACCTTTAGAATTACCTAAACCCATTCAAGTAGCTAATTTAAAACAATCGGCCTGGGTGCAGGGAGAATTAGAAAACTTCAACTAACTAATTAGCCAGAACTAATTACAAGAAGTGTCTATAACATACACCTTATTGACTGGAGCCTCTGGGAAGAGCCTGTGGCAGACAGTTACCATCTACTGCTGGAATTTGATGCAGTTTCAAGGTGTATGCTATTTGAAAGGGATTTGTTGGCTTGTCATTGAGTTTTCATTGAAACTTCTTCTATTCCAGAAGAATATAACATATTGTGAGCTGAAACAACCCTCCTGTCTTGGGTTATGACAAATTCTATTACCAAAGGAATGAGAATGCATCAATTTTCCTCATTAAGTGGAAATGTATTAAAAAATACATGATACTGATGACGACTGGAGTATCAGGGACTATACGAACTGGTGGCTGCCATGCTTTTTGTCTGGGCCAACATTAGATCCCCCTCAGGAGTTACCTAATCCCATAGCCAAAGGGGCCACATCTAATGATTAGTTATTGTAAGATGCCAAACAGTCAGCATGGTTTACAGAGGTAGATCAAAGGTAGATAAGGGGTACTTCGTCTAAAACGAAATTGCACTGCAAATAGTTTAGTTGTACTTTGAATAGAAAGGGAAACAGGGATTCACACAGTGGGAATAATTACCATTGGTGTTTCTTGAGGCATAGGAGGGATTAGATAATAACAACAGTGGAATGATATGGATTTTTAGTCATTCTTGGGCAGTAGGTACTAAACTGGTGAAAATGTAAATTGCTTTGTTGTGGTAAACTTTATGGAATTGGAAAGAGAAAATCAAATGATCATGTTGATAGCCATTAAAATATAGAAGGGGATAAAAGCCAGCAAGTGGATGCCTTCTTTCACTGTTTGGAAGTTGTACCATGGGGACATAAGTGACCTTACAGACATTCAAAAAAATGCATCTATGGGTAGAAAAATATATCTCACAATTTCTATCAGATTCTCACAATGTAATGAACAATCATTCTGTTTATCAACAAGATAATTAGGGATTAAAAACAGCTATAAACTGTCTAGTGGAAGATCTTGGTCAGACTGTGGCTAGCAGGAGGCCCATAGAGAAATCCATTTCAGTACAGCCAGGCAGTATTAACAGTACATGTGGCTATGCCCACAAGAGACTTGAGATTCAGATTTAACTGAGTTTAGCCCTCGATTTATTCCCCAGTCCAGGAAAATATCTGAACAGGTAAGGGCCACTCTTGTTTGGAAGGCCAAGAAAATACTAATGTGATTCAAACTAATGTACTTTGCAATGATTTTAGTCCAACTCATAATATAACTGCTATTTGGTATATATTTCTGTCATAATTGATATGATTAATTTGATTGATTTAACAAAGTATGTAATACTCTGGTGATCAAATGTAATGGGAGATTAAATTAAAATTCCCACAGGCTATTCTTCTAATGAAAGCTGTCTGGCCAAACCAGGAAGTAAAGTTAGTTAACAATCACTTAATTCTTACATGGAATCAACTTTTCATTAAGTTGAAGTTTCTATAGTTGAAGGAAGTAAAAGTATAGAAGTATAGTCAGTCTGGGGCATGATTATCAGAACAGGAGCTTGCAAAAAAAAAAACCAGGAACTTGAACATTTATATGGTAAACGTAAATGTATCTTTAAAAAAATAGCTACATCTCTGCTCACTCCCTCTTGCGAGAACACCGGAATCACAGCTAACTGCTGAACAATCACTGACAGGAGGACACTGGAACTCACCAAAAAAGATACCCCACATCCAAAGACAAAGGAGAAACCACAGTGAGATGGTAGGAGGGGTACAATCACAATAAAATCAAATCCCATAACTGCCGGGTGGGTGACTCACAAACTGGAGAACACTTACCACAGAAGTCCACCCACTGGAGGGAAGGTTCTGAGCCCCATGTCAGGCTCCCCAACCTGGAGGTCTGGCAATGGTAGGAGGATTCCTAGAGGATCAGACTTTGAAAGCTACCAGGATTTGATTGCAGGACTTTGACAGGACTGGGGGAAACAGAGACTCCACTCTTGGAGGGCACACACAAAGTAGTGTGCTCATCAGGACCCAGGGGAAGGAGCAGTGACCCTATAGGAGACTGAACCAGACCTACCTGCTAGTTTTGGAGGGTCTCCTGCAGAGGCGGGGGGTGGCTGTGACTCACCGTGGGGACAAGGACATTGGCAGCAGAGGTTCTGGGAAGTACTCCTTGGCGTGAGCCCTCCCAGAGTCTGCCATTAGCCCCACCAAAGAGCCCACACAGGCTCCAGTGTTGGGTCGCCTCAGGCCAAACAAGCAACAGGGAGGGAACCCAGCCCCACCCATCAGCAGACAAGTGGATTAAAGTTTTACTGAGCTCTGCCCACAAGAGCAACACCCAGCTCTACCCACCACCAGTCCCTCCCATCAGGAAGCTTGCACAAGCCTCTTAGATAGCCTCATCCACCAGAGGGCAGATAGCAGAAGCAAGAAGAACTACAATTCTGCTGCCTGAGGAAGGAAAACCACATTCACAGAAAGATAGACAAGATGAAAAGGCAGAGGTCTATGTACCAGATGAAGGAACAAAATAAAACCCCAGAAAAACAACTAAATGAAGTGGAGATAGGCAACCTTCCAGAAAAAGAATTCAGAGTAATGATGGTGAAGATGATCTAGGACCTCGGAAAAAGAATGGAGGCAAAGATCGAGAATATGCAAGAAATGTTTAACAAAGACCTGGAAGAATTAAAGAACAAAAAAACAGAGATGAACAATACAATAATTGAATGAAAACTACACTAGAAGGAACCAATAGCAGAATAACTGAGGCAGAAGAATGGATAAGTGACCTGGAAGACAAAATGGTGGAATTCACTGCTGTGGAACAGAATAAAGAAAAAAGAATGAAAAAAAAAAATGAAGACAGCCTAAGAGATCTCTGGTACAGCATTAAACGCACCAACATTATAGGGGTCCCAGAAGGAGAAGAGAGATAGAGTCCCATACAGGATAAACCTAAGGAGAAACACACCTAGACACATAGTAATCAAATTGACAAAAATTAAAGACAAAAAAAATTATTGAAAGCAACAAGGGAAAAACGACAAATAACATACAAGGGAACTCCCATAAGGTTAACAGCTGATTTCTCAGCAGAAACTCTACAAGCCTGAAGGGAAGGCCGCAATATATTTAAAGTGATGAAAGGGAAGAACCTACAACCAAGATTACTCTACCCAGCAAGGGTCTCATTCATATTCGTCAGAGAAATGAAAAGCTTTACAAACAAGCAAAAGCTAAGAGAATTCAGCACCACCAAACCAGCTCTACATCAAATGCTAAAGGAGCTTCTCTAAGTGGGAAACACAAGAGAAGAAAAGGACCTACAATAACAAACCCATAACAATTAAGAAAATGGTAATAGGAACATACATATTGATAATTACCTTAAATGTGAATGGATTAAATGCTCCAACCAGAAGGCATAGACTGGCTGAATGCATACAAAAACAAGACCCATGTATGTGCTGTCTACAAGAGACCCACTTCAGACCTAGGGACACATACAGACTGAAAGTGAGGGGATGGAAAAAGATACTCCATGCAAATGGAAATCAAAAGAAAGCTGGAGTAGCAATTCTCATATCAGATAAAATAGAGTTTAAAATAAAGAATGTTACAATAGACAAGGAAGGACACTACATAACAATCAAGAGATCAATCCAAGAAGAATATATAACAATTATAAATATATATGCACCCAACATAGGAGCACCTCAATACATAAGGCAACTGCTAACAGCTATAAAAGAGGAAATCAACAGTAACACAATAATAGTGGGGAACTTTAACACCTCACTTACACCAATGGACAG
>NC_041226.1:55948368-55999549 GCF_002837175.3 Physeter macrocephalus | reverse complement strand
AATCATATCAAGCATCTTTTCTGACCACAACGCTGTGAGATTAGAAATCAATTACAGGGGAAAAAAATGTAAAAAACACAAACACATGGAGGCTAAACAGTACGTTACTAAATAACCAAGGGATCACTGAAGAAATCAAAGAGGAAATCAAAAAATACATAGAGCGGGCTTCCCTGGTGGCACAGTAGTTGAGAGTCTGCCTGCCGATGCAGGGGACGTGGGTTCATGCCCCGGTCTGGGAAGATCCCACATGCCACAGAGCGGCTGGGCCCGTGAGCCATGGCCGCTGAGCCTGCGCGTCCGGAGCCTGTGCTCTGCAACGGGAGAGGCCACAACAATGAGAGGCCTGTGTACTGCAAGAAAAAACAAACAAACAAACAAACCAAAAAACAAAAAACCTAGAGACAAATTACAATTAAAACACGACGATCTACAACCTATGGGATGCAGCAAAAGCAGTTCTAAGAGAGAAATTTATGGTAATACAAGCCTACCTCAAGAAAAAAGAAAAATCTCAAATAAACAATCTAACCTTACACCTAAAGGAAGGAACACTCTCAAACTCATTCTAAGTGGCCACCATCATCCTGATACCAAAACCAGACAAAGATACTACAAAAAAAAGAAAATTACAGACCAATATCACTGATGAATATAGATGCAAAAATCCTCAACAAAATACTAGCAAACAGAATCCAATAACACATTAAAAGGATCGTACACCATGATCCAGTGGAGTTTTTCCCATGGATGCAAGGATTCTTCAATATACACAAATCAATCAATATGATACACCATATTAACAAATTGAAGGAGAAAAATCATATGATAATCTCAATAGATGCAGAAAAAGCTTTTGACAAAATTCAACACCCATCTGTGATAAAGCTCTCCAGAAAGTAGGCATAGAGGGGACTTACCTAAACATAATAAAGGCCATATATGACAAACCCACAGCCAACATCATTCTCAATGGTGAAAAACTGAAACCATTTCCACTATGATCAGGAACAAGACAAGGTTGCCCACTCTCATCACTATTATTCAACTTAGTTTGGGGAGTTTTAGCCACAGGAATCAGAGAAGACAGAGAAATAAAAGAAATCCAAATTGGAAAAGAAGAAGTAAAACTGTCACTGTTTTCAGATGACATGATACTGCACGAAGAGAATCCTAAAAATGCCACCAGAAAACTACCAGAGCTAATCAGTGAATTTGGTAAAGTAACAGGATACAAAATTAATGCACAGAAGTCTCTTGCATTCCTATACACTAATGATGAAAAATCTGAAAGAGAAATTAGGGAAACAATCCCATTCACCACTGGAACAAAAAGAATAAAATACCTAGGAATAAACCTACCTAAGTAGGTAAAAGACCTATGCTCAGAAAACTATAAGACACTGATGAAAGAAATCAAAGGTAACACAAACAGATGGAGAGATATACCATGTTCTTGGATTGGAAGAATCAATACTGTGTAAATGACTATACTACCCAAAGCAATCTACAGATTCAATGCAATCCCTATCAAATTACCAGAACTAGAACATTTTTTACAGAACTAGAACAAAAAAATCTTAAAATCTGTAGGGAGACACAAAAGACCCTGAATAGCCAAAGCAGTCTTGAGGGAAAAAAAGAGAGATGGAGGAATCAAACTCCTTGACATCAGACTATACTACAAAGCTACAGTAATCAAGACAATCTGGTAATGGCACAAAACAGAAATATAGATCAATGGAACAGGATAGAAAGTCCAGAGATAAACCCACACATCTATGGTCAACTAATCTATGACAAAGGAGGCAAGGATATACAATGGAGAAAAGACAGTTGCTTCAATAAGTGGTGCTGGGAAAACTGGACAGCTACATGTAAAAGAATGAAATTAGAACACTCCCTAACACCATATACAAAAATAAACTCAAAATGGATTAGAGACCTAAATGTAAGACCGGGCACTATAAAACTCTTACAGGAAACATAGGAAGAACACTCTTAGACATTAATCACAGCAAGATCTTTCTTGATCCACCTCCTAGAGTAATGGAAATAAAACCAAAAATAAACAAATGGCCAAGACGCACATGAAAAGCTGCTCAACATCACTAATTATTAGAGAAATGCAAATCAAAACTACAGTGAGGTATCACCTCACACCAGTTAGAATGGGCATCATCAGAAAATCTACAAACAACAAATGCTGGAGAGAATGTGGAGAAAAGGGAACCATACTGCACTGTAGGTGGGAATGCAAATTGCTACAGCCACTATGGAGAACAGTATGGAGGTTCCTTAAAAAACTAAAAATAGAACTACCATATGACCCAGCAATCCCACTACTGGGCATACACCCAGAGAAAACCATAATTCAAAAAGACACATGCACCCCAATATTCATTGCAGTACTATTTACTATTATTATTATTATTATTACTATTTAATAGCCAGGTCATGGAAGCCCCCTAAATGCCCATCGACAGATGAATGGATAAAGAAGATGTGGTACATATATACAATGGAATATTACTCAGCCATAAAAAGGAGCGAAATTGGGTCATTTGTAGAGACGTGGATGGATCTAGAGTGTCATACAGAGTGAAGTAAGTCAGAAAGAGAAAAACAAATACCGTATATTAATGCAGATATGTGGAACCTAGAAAAATGGTACAGATGAACTGCTTTGCAGGGCAGAAATGGAGACACAGATCTAGAAAATAAACGTATGGACACGAAGGCGGGGAAAGGGTCAGGAGGGGTGGTGTTGATGGGATGAATTGGGAGATTGGGATTGAGATATGTACACTAATATGTATAAAATAAGTAATAAGAACCTGCTGTATAAAAAAATAAAATAAAATTCAAAAAAAAATAGCTACATCTCATTGGAATAGACAAATAATTAGAATGTGTCCTTTTGTTTATTTTGTTCTATTAATAGTGCAAAGGATGCAGAAAAAATAATAACGCGATTTAGACACAGAATTAGCAAGATGGATTATGTAAGGCAGAGTTAATTTACAGGTGGACTGGGACAGTGTCCTGCTTATCTCCAGTGGTTTTTCAAATATTAGTACTGAATTTTGGTAAAGATAAGGACCAGTTAGCTAACTAATGGTATGTAATGAGCTATTTAAAATTAAAAATCTCCTGGCAACACTCAAGATAAGCTTGTTTATCAGTATCTTACACTTGGTATAACTGATTAGTACAAACTATATTATAAAATAAGAAAGGCAAATAAAAAAGAAATCATTGGTTAATGGTACGTAAAAATGCATGGTAGCTATAGTTCTGGTTTTCTATAGCTTGTAAGCCCAAGATGCTACTTCATATACTTTTCCAATAATTATTTTATGTTCCACTTGCTCACTTCAGCCTACCAGTATGGTAACACTCTTCCCTTATTGTTGGTTTAGTATCCCCTAGGGTATGACTAAGTGTTGGTATGTTTTCATTAATTTGCCTTGAAAATAATGTGTAAACCAGCTTCCTTCAACACAAACCGCTTTTGTTATATCTTTACTTACTGTTTCTGCCAATTTGTTCATTTATATTATTCAAATACATCAATTATTGGTATGTGAGGCCACTGTTCTCTTCTGTGGGGATATGTTCTTTCATTTCATCAATTTAATCTTTTTTCCTTTTACCCTGCATTCCTTACTATTATTTTCTTATAGATTACCTATAATACTGCTTGTATTTTTGTATATGCTCAAATATTCTCTGTAGGTCAAGAGGCTTTGATTTTATTTACATTTTTCATTCAGTTCTTTTTAAAAATAAATTTATTTATTTATTTGTTTGTTTGTTTATTTATTTTTGGTTGCATTGGGTCTTCATTGCTGCATGTGGGCTTTCTCTAGTTGCGGTGAGTGGAGGCTACTCTTCATTGTAGTGCATGGGCTTCTCATTGCGGTGGCTTGTCTTGTTGTGGAGCATGGGCTCTAGATGTACAGGCTTCAGTAGTTGTGGCATGCGGGCTCAGTAGTTGTGGCTCACAGGCTCTAGAGCATAGGCTTAGTAGTTGTAGCATACAGGCTTAGTTGCTCCCTGGCATGTGGGATCTTCCTGGACCAGGAAGGTGTCCCCTGCATTAGCAGGTGGATTTTTAACCACTGTGCCACCAGGGAAGCCCTCATTCAGTTTTTATTTCAGGCTGCCTTCTCATCATCCTTTATTTTATTTCAGGCTATTACATTATATGATTTTAAATATTTAATCATATCACTACTTTAAGCAATATTTTCCAAAATATTATAATGTTTCCATTTTTCACATTTCTTATAAAAATTATTTTCTAAAAATACTACAGATAAAATTTAGATTAAGTAACTTGTATATTATCCATAGTGAGCTCATCATGTAAAAAATGCAGAATGTAAGAGGTAAATGCTTTATTTATACGACACAGAACACATGTTTTCCTTTTGATGTATTGTTCTTTGTGATTATAATCTAAATCTTTAAATTTATATTGAAGAATCTCTAATTGATAACAAAGATAACCATTTGACCATCATAGATAGATCAAATAAATACAAATCTGTCATTTGGGGATGGGATTGGGAAATTCAACATTGGTTTTTTGCCTCCAGAGATTACCAAAACAAGAGATGAGTTTGGAAAGAGATATTTAGTTAGACCTTCCTTCCTTCCGTCCCTCCTTCCTTTTTTCCTTCCTTCTTTCCTTCTTAAAACTCAATCCACATAGATTATTCAAGAATTTAATCCTTACGTAAACACTGAGAATCCTTTCTTTTTTCTCTACTTCTCAAGTACACAAGATCTCTGTGTGAAAAAGCATACACAGATGCCTACCCTGTTCCAAGCAGCGTTGCAATTTTGGAAGTAATATCTCCTGAATGTATGCAGTAAAGAGAGATATGACCAAAAAAAATATGCACTGAAAAAAATAATGGGGTGTAATTTGTATGGGAGGTAGAAACACAGCATGCCCTAGCGGTTATTGAAATTACCTACAGGCTCATACCTCACTTGGACATTTTTGTTTCCTCAGAGATTCAATGAAAACCTTAGTTTTTACATTTGGTTGGTTTTAAAGTTAGCTTTCAATAAGTTAAAAACAATTCCAAATCTGAAACAATAACCATTTATTTAATTCATGTTTTTGAGGGTAGATGATAGGCTGAAATGAACTGGGTAGTTCTGCAACATGGCTGAACTTGGCTGGGCTCACTGCTGGGTCATTTGGAGGCTGGCTTATCTGTGATGGATCTACTAAGATGATTCATCTCTGCTTACTGTGGTATCTCATCCTCCAGAAGGTCATCTTTTGTTGTTGCTCAGATGGTGGACTGGCCAGATTCCAAGAGGAGAGAAAAGGCATGAAAGTCCTCTTATAGCACAAGCTCATCTAGTAAAATGTTGCTTCCACTATGTTTTAATATCCAGATCATTTCACAATGCCAGACCAGGTTTTAGGAATGGGGAACTAAATTTCTCCCCATTAAAGGGAGAATTACATGGGAATAGAATTCCCATGTGGGGAAGAATTTATAGTTATTTTCACAGTATACCATATCATTATGCCGTTTTTCTTCAACAATTACTTTCTCATAGCGTGTCAACTAAATTAGATTGATTTTAAAAGAATTAGAATTTAAATCAATTTTAAAAGTCTGAAAAAATAAATTCTTCCTCTTGACATTGTCTTCATACCAAAATGTTATGTTAAAATTATTAATTTGTCCCTAATGACAATATATCCTAATTATAGGGAAAGTAAACCAATAATATTTTAATCTAAATTTGTATAGTGGTAAACATCATTGTGCAATTGTTTTCAGTTTAAATTTAATGCTCATAGATGGCTTCTGGGTCTTAGTAAAATTCTTGAGGAATGAGGTAACATTTATGAATGCATATGCATTTTCTGAGTTGATGGTCTACAGTCAATCAGATTCTTGAGTCTCCTACACAAACAGAGTACACAAGTGTTATAGGGAATATTTTTACTCCTTGAGAAAAATTCAAATTTTATTTGAACATCAGTTGATTCATAATTTATATGTAGGTTTTAGTTTTTACCACAATTTGGTGACTCATACCTTTAACTGATCATTATTTGTTTGCAGTTACCAATACCCTACTTACTGAATAAGCAAATTATTAAAAATATTTAAAAATTCTGAAAAAGGTATTTTGATAGTAGCAGACTGATATATTATGACTAATATTATGTCTGCTTAAAGGGCATTGTATTCTTGGCTTCCTATCTGATGACAGATAGAGAGTTTCTCCTGAACTAAAAGATTGATCAAGATCTGCATTGCATTAGAGCCTTTAAATTGTAAAGAATCAAAGTCTGATGGCAGATGGCACGCCTGCTGAGGAATTCAAGGGTACTGATGAGATAATACCGAAGTGACAAGAGTCTTTTTTCTCTACATATGTAATAGTTGATATGAAGAGATTTCAGAACTGCTGTTGGCATTTATTATCTTTGTGATAAAAAGGTGAATGTTCTGTCTCTGTGGTTATCTGCCAATTATCTTTAAATTGAGAAAGGGAAAAACAAGTGAAAATGAATACAATGTATAATCCCTAAATTTAGATCTTAACTATATTTAAATAGTACAATTTAGTCAAACCACAGTTTTCACAAACTATCAAACCCATGTGAAAATTTTAATGAGTAGAGTCACATAAATAAAAAAAATAAAACAGGAGAGACATATGACACAATTATGAATACCTCTTGGTGAATCCTATTTTTATAGTAATGAAAATTAGTTACACTATATGTTTGTGCACCTGCCTTTTTAAATATCTTCAAAAATTTTATAGAATGTAGGAAACATACAGAAACATATAGAGGATTTCCTGGTATTGGAGGAACTTGAATGCACTAACTTTATTG
This sequence comes from Physeter macrocephalus, assembly GCF_002837175.3. Classification (NCBI taxonomy): domain Eukaryota; kingdom Metazoa; phylum Chordata; class Mammalia; order Artiodactyla; family Physeteridae; genus Physeter; species Physeter macrocephalus. The sequence goes on along the minus strand of NC_041226.1, from coordinate 55,992,660 downwards.
CACTTTAAATGTGTACTGAGATTGCAGTGCTGAAGCAAGTATAAATATGTAGTATAATTCGATTTAAAAAAATACATGTGAACTCCAAAGGCATTTTAGAGCTGAGTACCAGTGTTAGGTATGAGTACCAGTGCATGTGAAAGACCATTGTTAAATAGTTGGGAATTTTGTGAGCCAGCTAATTTTGTGTTGATTGCTTGCAATTCGGTTTGTTAGGGGTATTTTTACCATGGGGATATGCCACAGATCAGTGTTTGTTTCTTCCCCCTAGAGAAGGTTAATAACATTTACCAGCACATCACTGCTTGTAAATAAATCTTTGAAACATGTTATATGCCTTTTAAACACTTTCCTTCAGTCTCCACTATTCCTCTCTCTCTTGATTTTTGTGAGGTGTTTTTAATTTAAAAATTTGTAATCATACTAAAGTATATATATTTTAAAAAATTTTAGGCAAATATAACAAATACACAAATTAAAATGTATTCTTTAATATCAGATGAAAATATATGGAAATATACAATGATAACTTTAACTCTTTTTCAGTCATTTATTTCTGATGCTTCTGTAACAGAAATGATAGAAATCCAAGTGACTAGTCACCAGCTTTGTAAACAGAGGAGCAAATTATGGAAAAATTGACCAGGTTACAATAAGAAAGACACTATTTCTCATACTTAAAATGGAAAAAATATCACATATCTGAAATACCCCTGGTGAGAAATATCTCACCTCCGTAAATATTCATGTGCTCTGTAGTCTCTATCTTGTATAGTTTCATTATTGCTGGTCACACTGATGTAAGAATTTCTTTCAGATACAATTTTACCATTTATTCTGCAAGTTCAGACAGTGTCATGGCAAAAAAAAAAAAGGGTGTATATTTATATAATAAAAACTACGGCTTCTAGTAGTATTGCATAGCAAGGAAAACAAGATTTTCTAGCAAAACAAACCAATCCATATATGGTATATTTTTATAATTTCTTGATTTGTTTTTCTAATATTTTGTCTAAGATATTTGCATGTAGCTTCATAGTATCATTGACAGTTTATACTCTTTTCCTGAAAAAAAATTTTTCCCCACATTTACAACAGTTTATGAATATTTGAGATAATCTGTTTTTAGATTGTATGTTTTTGCCTTTAAAGACATATATGTCTTGTCCTTTCTTAATTGAAATTTTTAATGTCCCATTCCATTTCTTTGTGGTTATAGAAATTTTTGTTTGATTCATTATTGAGACAGACATGTTAAACTATAGTTTTCTTGAATTTTACTATTTTCATCTAAATTTTAATAGTAGTTATTACATAATCACTGTCTTCTCAGTTGCATGCAGAGTTAGATATATCTCTCCTTAATACCTGTCACCTTAAAAAACCTATACCATCTTGCTAAATTCAGTTTACTAGAACATGAGGAATGTCAGCAATACATAAAAGGCAGAATAAGAATTATAATTTGAAAAATATTTTAATAAGAATATGCACTTTAAGTATACTCTTGGAATTTGTTTTAAGTTTGTATGGGAATTCAGAGATGGAAACATTTTCCAACATGATATATTTTTCTGCCAGTATACTTGTATTTTGTCTTCCGTCCAGGTAATACCATTCCTATTTTATTTGCCCTTGGATTTCTTGAAATATATTTTCTCATACAACTTCCTTTGATTTAATATATCTCTCTTTATATTTCTATGATGTATAGACATTGTTCCATTATCACCTTAGTTTACCTAAGCCTCCATCCATGTGACATTATTTATTCTTCTTAGTTCCCATCACACTCTGCTATACAAAATAGATTATTTATTTTACCCATATATTCTCCCTACATGAGTGTAATCAGATTAAAACATCATCAAATTATAAATTTATATTGCTAGGGGTATAATATGCTGTTCTCTGTAATGCTATTTCAAGGTCAACTTATTTAAGGAACTTAAGGACTTTGCAAATAATAGGTGACAAATGTATATTTTTATATTTAGGTAAATGTTTTCCTTTCAGTACTTATCTAGTCAGTACTTAATGATAAAATGATAATTTTGTTCTGTGACAAGAACTTATTCACAACTTATTCACAAAAGTACCTTAAAATGAAGCTAATCATTAATGAAAGATACTTTAAAATTTCAGGATATGGTATAAGAGTCTTTGACAATAATTATTTAAACAAAACCAAAAAAAATGATTCAAAAGCAACAACATAAACATCCCATATATCGTGAACTAATTCTTATTTTTGTCATACTTTTGTTGTGGAATGTAAAATATTTTTACTGTGACTGGGTTTATCTGATCTCTAATTCACCCACCAAAATTTATGCAACCATCATTACATAAAGTAAGGGATGTTAAAAGACAATGATTCATACGTCTTTACAGTAGAATTCCAAGATGTTTGTCCTTCTCAAAGTAAGTCTTTTTTTTTCCCTCTGCAATAAAATAATACTATTCCCTGTCAGAAAAGAAAAATGTACTTTTCAGAATTACTCAAAAAACATAACCCTGTGGGAAAAACACAGTTAAGCTATATGCTGATTTATTTTCTGTGTCTGAAATTATGACGTAATATAATTTTTTAAAAAGCACTTTCAGCTAATCAATAAATCATTTAAAAATACTCTAATAAATATATGATCCAGTTAAAATTAGTACAAAATATGATGTGATCATTGATACAACATGAAAAGAAAGTCAATGCAATTGAAATTTTGGAAGTATCAATACATATATTTCTTGAGGTAGATTATGCTCTCTGGGTGATTATTTTATGCTTTGTCCTTTTCTTTTGACTTAGAAATAATTATCAGAAAAATGTGTATCTACTACTTAAGAACAGAATTATATACATATATAATATATATGTATATAAATGTATATATATATTTTTTTCCATGGGATCTCCCCATTTGTTCTGTGTTTTCTATTTTTGGTTGACAATAATTAATCCCTATATGCATGCCAAATTAATGGTCCTATATTATTACTGAATAACCATACTAGTTATCAAAGAATAAAGTGGAAGCACACTTATGAAGGTTGACAGTGACTATTGATTAAAAATTAGATAAGAATGTTTTCATTTTTCATATAAATTGACAGTTTTAATTAACAAAATGATTGAATATATAGCAACAGCTATGTTTATAGGCAAAATTGTATTTCATGAAATTACAAAATACTCATGGGTATATACAATTCTATTCACCCCTAGCTACTGTCTGCAATCTTCAGCATTTGTCTATACTCTTAATTTTTATAACCACTTTTCTCCTTATCCCTTGAGTCCATTTTCTAGTGTCTTGATTCTAAAACATAAATGAATCATGTTTTTTAAGGTCATCAATGACTTCCATCTTTCCAAATTCAATGGCTATTTCTCAGTCCTTTTTATTTTTCTCTTCATCTTGAAGACAGTTCTTCACTTGACTTTAGGGCAACCTATACTCCTGCTCTCCATGCTAATGCAATGGCCATTTTGCCTCAGTTTTCTTTGCTGGGTCTCCCCTTTAAAGTCTTTAAGTACTAGAGGAAGTCAGGATTCAATCCATGTGCTTCTTTTATTCTCTGTCCATAACTAGCTTCCTAGGTGATTTTATTTATGTGCTTTAATATGGCTTTGATATATGCCTGGAATCCAAACTTGGACAAGAATTGCATCTCAAACATAATATGTTTAAATTCATATATTTGCTCCCCTACCAGTCAGTTTCTTCTTCTTATTCTCATATCAGTATCTGCAAATGGGAATTGAAACATATTACATTTATTTAATGATTCACATTTAATAAAGTATTCTGGGTCTCTCTCTCTATATATAAATATGGTGTTATGCACTTAAAAATCTAAGAAGGTATGTGAGAAGATGTGTTGATTAGCTTGATTGTAGTAATCATTTCACTAAGTATATGAATAACAAATCATTATTTGTATACCTTAAATATACACAATTCTTATTTTTTAAAGTTTTATCTTTAAAAAAATCTGAAGATAGATCTCATGGTAAGTGTTCTGACCACAAAACAAAAGCAAAAGAAGCAAACAAGCAAAAAACAAACAGAAAAATCAAAAGGACATGAGAAAGTTTTTGGAGGTGATGGATATGTTTATTACCTAGATTGTGGTGATGGCATCATGAGTATATGTATATGTCCAAACTCACCAAATTGTATACCTTAATATGTGAAGTTTTACAAATATCAATTATAACCTCAATAAGTCTGTAAAAAAAGCCCCACAAAAACAAACAAAAAATACCTTTTAGATTACATGTTACGTACTCTTTCCTTCTAAAAGAAGATAATAACAGTTTTCAAAGGATACTTTTCACTTACCATTATTATTCTAAGTAAACTAATTATATTAATCATTCAATAATCTTCCCATAAATCAAGTTCATGAAAAAGTCTAGTTAATACAAGGTTTGAAAATTATGAAAGGATTATAGTCTCCTGGAATCTTGGTAGTGAGGAAGTCACAGGGAATATCAGTCTTAAAATACATATACAATACATTTGTGGATGTGAATTTTACAGAATGGCTTCCTCAGAGACTATGCCCAGACTCTTCTCCTTACTCAGTTCCAAAATGGCAACCCCACTATCTACTGTATCCTTGAAAATAAATATTGATATTTCATGTCTGTGAAACACTTAAGTGCTCAATCCATGTTAATATATTAAGCAGCTAGTACATGATCAATTCTTTATAATGTATAACATTATATATGATGTATAGCATGCATAAGCAGCTTGTAAGTACTCTGAGTCACTAATTCCAACAGTGTATTAAGTGGTATTACACATCAGTTTTCATGGGACTCTACAATAGACATTCTATTACCAACTTAGGAATACAGTATTTTACTCAGGAAGAAAAGACTACATATGATCTGTATTATACAAACACAGACACAGACACTAGGGAGAATACCAGAAAGAAGGATGGATCAGGTTAGGGAAAGCCTCAAAACAAAGCAAACAATATATCAAGTTACAATTTGAACTAGTAAGGAAACATCCAGCACTTTTTAGAATAAATGTGTGGTTACTATCCTTATAGAAAGGGTTATATAATTATTATGAAGACTCTACTCCAGGGAAATTGCCCATAGCTATTCAGAGAAATTTGAAAGAAGAGCTCTGAAGCAGATAAGGGACAACATCTACAGACATTGTAAAGCAAAAATGTGCTATCTAGAAAAAAGATAGCCGAACCTGAGAAAATAGGAACTAGGAGTAGACATATTTTTGTTGTTCTTTTACTGAAAATGAATTATGCAAGCTTAATAGAAACAAAGATCTGGAAATTGAAAAACAAATGCCAATCAATACAATTTCCAGGCATGTAAATGTATATAGCAACACTATAAATTGTAAATTTCCTGACTAGCCATTTGGGAAAATGGTTGTGCTTTTTTACTAGAATTTAAATCAATCTCTGATATTGATGTTTTATATAGAGATAGATGATGATAGATAGGTAGATAGATATGTAGGTAGATAGATGGATAGAAATGGACATGGATTGAGTTGATTCCCTTTGTATTGTCTGATATTAATATTTCACATAAATGTGGCAAAACCCTCAAAACTAAGAAACTACTGATTATACTTTGATTTCACCAGTGTTGAAACCAATACTTTTTCTCTGAATCTGGATTCTATCTCGGATCATATATTGCATTTATTGGTAAATATTTTTATCCTCCAATGAGTGGTAGTGCTTTAGTCTGTTCTTATTTTTCACGACCTTGATACTTTTGAGTATCATCAGGTACCCTGTAAAATGTCGCTCAGTTTGGGTTTGTTTTATGTTTACTGTAATAGAGACCATGGGTTTGTTTGGAGGGAAATACCTCACAGTTATTGTGCCCTTCATAGCACATGTATTAGGGGACACATAATATTGATATGTCTCATCACCACTGGTACTGATTGACCCTGATACCATATTTGAAGTGGTGTCTACCAGGTTCTTCAGTACAAAGTCACTATTTTCCTCTTTTGTGTTCAACAGATGTTTTGGTGGAGACACATTGAAGCTGTGAAGACATATCATTTATAAACTTATAAATTTTAGAATTCATCTGTTTATCTTGCCAGCAGAAATTACTGTTGTGCTGTTTTAATGATTATTTATATTTCCCTCATTGCATCTACTTTTATTAGTGGAATTTTTCTGTAAATAGAAGTTATCTTTTCTTCTCTGTTTCTTTATTCAAACATTTATTTATATTAATAGTATGAACTCATTGATATTTATCGTTTATTTTATCCTTTAGGTTATAATCAAAACTATCATTATCCATCACTATTGTTTTGATCAATTTTTTTTCAGCTTTAGACACTAATATATATATTAGTGTCTAACGCTAATATAGAGGCTAATATAGAGGTTTCTCGCCTCATACCTCACTCCCTTTTGCACATGACCTGACACCCCTCTTGTTGGCCAGCTATCATCTCGCCAGATTATAGGACTGAGACTGGATCTTGGGTCAAGGTGTTTGAATGACTGTAGGAAAGGAGTCCGTGTTGGGGAAATCGTTTTCATTTGAGAAATTGTATGATATTTACTCATTGTGTCTACTGCCATCATTTATATTCAATTATAAGATTTCTGAAAAAAAATCCTTGTTCCTTGCTGCTCAGAAAAAGTTTACTGAAAATACCAGTTCACTAAAAGCACTGAAATCTGCAACAAAACAAAACAAACCCCAGAAATATCTGGTATTTCTGAATCTATGTGTTCAGACCAATATCTATAATATCTGTAATGACATACCAGACAGAACCCACAAGATTTATTACTGTTCTAGCATATTAGTAAGTATGTAGTGGTATCTGAATTGGGTTTTGCTTTGCATTTCCCTAATAACTGTTGATGCTGCACATTTTAATATACTTATGTGCTATTCATACATATTTTTTGGATAAAATCTCTGTATACATCTTTGTCCATTTTGAAAATTTAAAAATTATTTCACGATTTTTTTAGCTTTAAGAGATCTTTATACTCTGGACACAATTTCCTTATTAGACGTGATTTTCAAATACAATTCTCCTAATATGTAGATTGTCTTTATATCTCTTAAAAATTTCTTTCACAGGGCAAAATTTCTCACTATTGATATAGTTTGATATATTAATTACTTTCTGTTATGACTCATGTTTTGGTATTTAAAAACACTTTGCCAAACCCAAAGCCAAACCCTTTGCCGTAAATATGAGGTCGTCCCTATATAATTTTTTTTCTGAATATCTTATAGCTATACCATTTATATTTAGTTCTAAAATCCATTTGAGTTGATTTTTATAAAACATGTTACATATGATATGACGTTTATTTTTTTTAATATGGGCATCAGATTTTTCCGGCAGCATGAAAATGATGCATAGACTAACATTTTACATTGATTTGCCTTTGTACCTTAGTCAAAACTCAGTCCTTTATTTGTTTATGTCTATTTTGAAGTTCTATAATCTGTTCCATTGATCAGTGTTTCTATGCTTTTACCAGTACCCCAATATCTTGATTACTGTAGCTTTATAGTGAGCCTTGAAATTGGGTAGTGGAGGTTCACCCATTTTGTTCTTCTATTTTAAGATGGTTTCTGGTTTCTTTCCCTTTCTACATAAATTTTAGTATCGGATTGTCAATATCTATAAGGTTTTCTGGGATTTGGATTGGGATTACAATGAATCCACAGATGAACATTTTACCAATACTGAGTTTGATAATAATTGCACATAGCATATTTCTCCATTTATTAAGGCCTTTGATTTCTGTCAACAATGTTTTGTATTTTTTGGCATATAGATCTCTTACATATTTTTCTGATTTATTATGTTTACTTTCCTTTTTAGGTGCTATTGATTTTTCAGTTGTTTTAGTTTGTTAGTGTTTACAATTAAGTTTGAATTCCCTAGGTTCTCTTTGAGTGAGATTTCCACTCAATGAGTGTAACAACCAGACTGGTCTAGACTTGCAATCAGGGGAAAAACATGTCATGCCAAGAATTAGTTAGAATGGATTTTGAATTTTCAAATTTGGTTTATATACACTACCACTACTCTTGTCTTTATCTTGCACAAGAGACAACCTCAAATGGAAGATCCTTTTCTAGGAACGATTGCATTGAATCATTCACCTGCCTGACTAAATTGTGTAGATTAGGAGGTGAGGAAGGTAGGATGAGAAATGTATTATCTATTGTACTTTTCAGATGGTTTTTCTAACACTCAGTTATTCCAGATTCCTGTGACTAGAAGGGAGGGTAGAGGTCCATTAAACACCTTGACTATCAGTCCATTGTTGAGTGACTTTTGTGTTAATAGAAATACTATTATCAGAACAAATCTTAAAAAAAAAAAAAAACCCAGGACATGGCGTGCATTAGTTTGAAGGGCCACAATGGTGTGGTCAGAGTCAGCTGATGATAACCTGAAAAACTCAACAATACTAAGGCACCACAGATTTCACGACCAGAATGGATATATCACACGTTTATGCAGTTAATCAGTCTGTAGCAGGTGGGGATCATTCCTTGTACAATGTGGTCTCTCCCATTGCAAGTTAAACAGGCCAGCTTTTGGCAGGGGAACAAGTTTAAATTGGAGTGGCAGCCTCTGCATTATAAACATAGAATGTCGCACTGGGATGTTTACTCCTGGTGCTTTTGGGGTAGGGATGGACAAGCATATAACACACCAATTCCTACTGTATGTTCAGATGTAGAAGCAACAAAATCAGTATGTTGAATTGGCTCATAGTTCCCAACCTACAGACCATGCTCTCTGCCCTCCCCTCCTGTGAACTGTGCACAAAATCCATCAGTTGAATCTGGGTGTCTCCTCTGCCTGCAGGGCAAGGCTGGATGATGACTCCATGCCTATATCTAATAGAGCCAAAAAGTTGTGGTGCCTCCTCACACCAGATCCCCAGGATACTCAGCTAAGTGCAATGGTCTTCAGTCCTCACTGGGATTGGAAGACTTCATCCTTACCTCTAACTATGTTTTTCCTTAAAGCAAATGAGGTCAGGGTAGAAGGCCAGGGAGGGTGTAAAGAGAGACAGCAACTCCACCTCAGTAAGCAAGGCACATTTACTTTCATTTTCAAGCAGTATGACAGCTGCTCACAGTTGCCCCAAACAGATTTTTAATTTGAAGTTATGTATCAGCTTCGGACACTCCCTCACTCAGCATCCACAGCCATATTGCTTTCTGGGTGGGCTTACCTCTTTGTTGACACATCCCTTTGCTCCTCTCACCCAAGGGAGAATAAACAAAAATCAAAATAATATTTGGGCAGCTTGTTTCTTTTTTTCTTTTAGTGTGGTAAGAACACTTAACATGAGATCTATCCTGTTAACAAATTTCAAGTGTTTAATACATTTTTGTCAACTGCAGGCACAACGCTGAACAGCAGATCTCTAGAACTTATTCATCTTGCTTAACTGAAACTTTATGCCCAGTGATTGGTACCTCCCCATTTCCCTTGGCAACCACCATTCTACTCTCTGATCTTATGATTTTAACTATTTTAGATACCTCATATATGTGGAATCATGCAGTATTCGTCTTTCTGTGACTGGCTCTTTTCACCTAGTATGATGTTCTCATGGTTCATCTATACTGTCACATATTGCAGTATTTCCTTTTTTTAAAAGGCTGACTAGTTTCCATTGTATGTATATGCCATATTTCTTTATTAATTCATCTGTCAATGGACATTTGTTTCCACATCTTGGCTATTGTGAATTGTGCTGCAATGATCATGGGAGTGCTACTATCTCTCTGAGATCCTCATTTAAATTCTTCTGGATAAATGACAGAACACTGTTGATGAGAATGCAAAATGGTACAGCTGCTATGGAATATGGTATGGTGATGACTCAAAACATTAAAAACAAAACTGCCATATGATCTAGCAATCCCACTTCTGGGTATTTATTCAAAAGCATCGTGAAGTTTGTTTCAATTTCCTCTGTTTTCTCTTAGCCTTTGAATGTTTATTAACAGATAGGATGCTTGCCTTTCAGTCGGAGTTTTCAATCTCTTCATCACTTGCCACAAGAGTTAGACAGTTTGGTATAAAGTCCTAGTGGATCTTCTTATATGCCCTAACCTGGCCTGTGGGGAGCCTTTTATTTTCTTTTTCAGAAGCCATGTCTCTATAAGCATACCCTGTTCATCACCAAAAACTGTCAAGAACTGTAATGGGTTCCAAATTTTACCCTACTTTCAAGCTAACATTAGGCCATTTCAGTTTTATGGGTATAGAAAATGACTGAAGACTCCTATGTCAGAGGCAAAGACTTTTTATACCTCGTGACTCAGCAAGCAGCATGAGCCTCATGTTCAGAGTGATACCACTTGCTCCTGAATTCCTGTGGGAATGATGATACAAAGGTGACCAAAGTGGATGCTATATAATAGCTGAGGAATCCTAAACTGCAGAAACCCTGATATTTTATAAGGGTTTGCAAGCAGATTTGCCATTCTTTGCCTCTAAGGGAGACATTGTCTTTATTATGCTAGACGGCAAACAAATCTGATCTCTGCCTTGGAGGTGACTGTCTCTAACCTCCAAGGCTGTTTGCTATGCTGACATCCTTGAAAAGATCAAGACTCAGTCCGTCTGCTTGCAAGATGAGGAAATGTGAGAGACTGAAGGAATATTGTCCTAACACAAGAACCATCTCACAAAAAGACACACTCTACGCTATATAACCCATTATGGGATCCCAGGAAGGGAATAAAGATCTGGTCATTTTCGCCCACCTAGTAAAATCTCTAACAAGCCATGTATGATTTAGGACTCCCTGTGGAATGGGCCAAGGCTTTATTAGGCCTCCATCATGGTTCACCTCCTCCCTTCACTGAATCACATGTTCTCCCTTCCTCTTTTCAGATGTTGATCCCTAATCTCTAATCCATATGTAATACTATAATCCATGTTCCATGTCTGCTTCTAGAAATCTCATCCTGTGTCATAGCTATAGGCCTTTGAGTCTATGTGCTCCATTGAATTAAGTCTATTACCACTCCACCATCCACTTTCTATTTTTTCAGAATTCTAATGTATCACTTATTTCTTATTTTTTTCTCTCTAGGTAATTTGCTCTTGAATTGTAATATATTTTTCCACTCCTTGTTGACTTTTTTCCTGTTGTTATTATTTGTTTGAAGAGACAAATAGTGCATATAATTGACTGCCATATTTAACTGAATATTTCAGGCCTAATTTTAGTTTTAATGTATTTTTTTTCACAGTCTTCTTAACTTTTCTATATTACTTCACATAAAAAAAGGCTTTCTTAAAGTAAGTCAGAAGTAAAATAAATATATAATATTTATTGTTATTTTCAACAAATAAATATCTTTCAAGGCTATTTTCTTCTTTCCTTTTGTGGGGGTCTCCTCCTCGTATACTATAAATTAGATGAATTGATTTATATTTATTTTCTTTCTTTTTTTCCTATATTATTTGTCCGTTTTATTTTGTGCTGTGTTCCTTGGCTGTGCTAGCAGATTCCTTAGGTCATGCTTATCATTAGGAAGAATAAGCCCACATTCAGGGGAATCTGGCCTTACTGAACCCTCGTGCTGCTACTGAGGCCTGAGGCTTTATGCTTTAAGAGTTGCCTGAGATGCAACTACCTCAAACACTAACCTGCATTCATGAAAATGCAACAAAACTAAACTTTAGAAACGGGATTTTCATTCACATTCGCTGAAATTTTATGTTAAAAACTATTTGTAAAATGGCATTTAAATCAAGCTAAAATATATCATTTCAAATAACAGCTGTAATTCATTTATGGTTTTTAAAAAATTTACATACCCTTAATTCCAAACTGTGGAAATATATATGTATATCTCACAGTACCTGACTGTAATATATATATTATATTATATATTAAAATATATATTATATATAAACACACTATAATATACACAATAATATATATATAACATATATCAATAAAATTGATACTGAACCATTATATAATTAAAGTACTTTCACAAATTACACAAACATCTTACTGATTTGTTTGGTAGTTTCCTTATGATAATCCTTACATGTTAATTTTTTAAAAATATGTCTCAGGGATTATCTTCCTATTTATGTTTAAATTATTCAAATCTCTCTACTGCCAATTTATTATTGACAATAAAAACAAAATGGTAATTTAACATGAATAGCATCATTTTGTATTGAAATAATTTACAGTTAAAATTCTGTTTACTTCTTGAAACTACATTTTGCAATGAATAGAAACTATTCAATTAATTTAAAAAGTATGCTTTTGGTCACTACTTTGTGCATGGTGGGTGAACAAAGATTTGCTTATGCTAGTGTCCAAAGTACAAGAAGGACTCTTAATCATGTTAATATAAAATAAGAAATAATGTCTTATTGAAATAGTTTAGTTTGAACTATTAAGCAGAGAGCTACAGGCTATCTTTAGATAACTGGTAAAAAGCAAATAATCAAAAATTTGCTGACAAAAAAATTACTAAGATCAAAGACATTATGAGTTATCAGTGTCATATTAATTTGGCTCCAAGATTTAACATAAAAATATACATAGTCATAAATTATAACTCTGAAATTTTATCGTCAACAGTTGCAATTAATAATACATTGATTACTTTCATTTCAAATACATATATAATTTGTAATGTCTTGAAAATGTAATGCCACAGAAATTCTCACATTATCTTACTGATGTGTATGATCATGGTAGATACTACAGGAACCCATTTTATCTATATCTTTTAGCTAAAGTTCTAAGTAGGTTACTCTGCCAGAGTGTAGTGAAATTACCATGTTCTTCTTAGAACAATGATGAATTTTGAAAGTCAAGTAATAAAATACAGTCTCAGGAAGGTTCCAAAGAGAAAATCTTGCACAAATAATCAGCAACATTTAGGTTCAATAAAGAACAATGTGAGAGTCTAAAAAAAGAAATGTCAAAATGATGGGTAAGCTCCCTAGACACCTACATGATTCCTATTTTTAGCCATTCTAAAAGAGATAAAAGCTTGCTAAGATTAGATTTCTTTTTCAGGCAGCTTTCTTTCCCTCAATAAACTGGATATTCCAGACCCTCTAAAATACATTTTAGGATTTTGTTCATAGTGCAGTTTTCTTTGTAATGCAAATGGGGATGGGCTCATTATGGAAGTTTTCATTAATTAATAAGAGACCAGAAAGAGTTATTTGGGAGTTATTTGGTTATTGTGTTTGTATATGCCATTTGATTTATATTTGGTCTTTATTGTAGACATTGGTCTCTTAGGCCTTGTGGTATATTTTCATTTCCATTGCTATGAACATAATTGAAAAAGAAATTAAAAAGAAGCCAATAATAAACCATACTTTTCGGTAAATAACTTAGATTCCCATTTCAATATTCTTTGTTCCTCTTATCCAATACGATTCACTTAGCAAATGAAAATTTTGCCAATATTAGAATTTTTCATCTAACATTCCAAAACCTTGCAGCCACTTTTATGGAAGTAAAGGAGATAAAACCATTAGCTTTAAACAATGACTAACAGTAGCAGTTGAATTCCAGTGCTATTCCCAGAAATGTAGGGAACATAAACCTGGATATGAAGATATATAGGAACATTTAGCCCTTGCAGACGGAAGCTTTATTACATTTTTCTACAGTGTTCATTGAAGAAATCCCTTCATCTTTTCTAATGCTACTAAACCACAATTCCCCACACTCTTGTTTATGGGAAGGTTCTTTTTTCATTGACCCTCTACTCCTCCTTGCCTTCTTTTCTTATCCCACTGCTCTGCTTTCCTGCCTCTATCTTTGTGCTGCCATTTTCCTTCCATGTGCTTTCTGCTTACTGTTGAAAGAAAGCCGTGTAAGTAGCCTGAGAGAAAAATAATAATAATTAAAAAAATCAGCAAAGGCACAGTTTAACTTGAAGAAGTATTATTTTTATTGCATAAGTAAATTCATTAAAATAACAGATATTATTTTATCTGTTGTATTATATGATCCTACTTGTTGGCCTGAGGAATTATTCCATGTATTAATCGCTGCATAATTTCTTTAGTCACTATAGGCGGTCCACATACAAAGAGCCTAATGTGGTCGTGAGACCAGTATATATGATGGTAATTTTTTTATTGACATGATTATGATTAGTATGATTATGATTAGCATTACCTATTATGATATTTATATCATATTAAGATCAAAAATATGAAGGCCAGGAAAATTAAATTTCCTGTGGCACTCTGGAGCAAGGAAACAAAACAAAAAATGAGAGGTCAAAAAAAGACAGGGTATGAATCAAAGTGGGATATTACTCAAACCCAAGCTGGTAGTCAAGTAGCCAGCTATTTAAACAATTAAAAAAGACAGAGTAATTTTTATTTTATGTTGTTTTATTCTAATATATATAATTGGTTTTAGCCAAAAGATGGGTTAGAAATCTAAATGATACATAATTGGTTGGAGGCAAAAGACGGGTTAGAAATCTAAATGAGCAAGGCATTTAAAAAACATAAATATTTTTGCAAATCATTTCTAAATATGAAAGTTACTAGATGGAAGAAAGTTCATCAAATATTGCAGTATGATCTTGGAATACAGTTTAAAGTGCTTCATAGGCTCTACTACTCATTAATACAAATGATAATTATGAATGGAGAAAATGTAATAAGAAAACATGATTTTTCTGACATAAAAACAGAATAAACTCAATAGATTTTAAGGAAAATGTAAGAGGAAACATTAGGAAATAAACAGTCTTGATGTTAAATATTTCTTAATAGTAGTTTTAAACTACCCTATCATCAGAAAGGCAAAGTTACTAAATTCTAAAATGTAACAGTATAACAGAAGAAAATAATGTTTCATCTGGAATATGTAACTATACTGAAATTTCCAAAAATAGTATATGGGGCTTTTATAAACAGTTTAATTTTAATCACATTCTCTGTGAGGAAATAAGGATATAAAAGTTTTGTTTGTGAGCTTTTTAAAATCAATAATAAAAACTTTAGTACTAGAAACATATTAAAATATAAGATAAAATAATCAAAAGGGTATTACAGTAAAAAGAATTTAAAAATCTAAATATTTACTATGTTTTAAAAAATAATAAGTCAGTATGATTAGATGAATATGATCACAACATTGTGAACACATTTGTATGGCTTTGCATTCAATTTTTCAATACAAAAGAACAAAACTTCACATCTGAAGCAAATTTAATGATCTCTTGTGAATATTTTAAATACTAAAAATGTTAAATGCCAATAATTAATTATTTATACTGATAACAAGTATGCCAAAAAACAAGATTGGCATAGAAAATAATAATTGTATTAATTTTACAAAAATAACTGCCAATTATATTATTTTTCTAACAATTATAAAATTGTACTCATATGTATATATTGCATGGTATTTTATCATCTAATTACTGTCATTTTCCACCAAAGTGGACAATAGTTATTAATATTTTACATTAAACCATTGTCTGCATTTCTCACTTTATCTTTTTTAGCTGATAAATAACTAAACATATAGGTATATAACTAAACATATACAGAAAAATGAAAGCAAAGTAATATATCTGACTATTCTGTGACTATTCTGATTATAAAAGTAACTTAAAATTTCCATTTAATCAAATTCTATATAGAATAGAAAAGTGAATAGAGTATGTCCAGCAGTATATGGAAAATATGACGCTTATTTGAATATTTAAAATAAAATGCTGTCCTCAAACTCATCAGAAACTAGCTGGAAAAGACATATAAGAAAATGAATTGGATAGTGGCGTATTTAGCATCTGATGTGAGCAACACTTTCATAAACGAGTCTAAGGGAAGTGCCTTTATGGGAAAACTCTCTTTTGGTTACTGCCATCTAGAGGTCTCTCACATTTGTTGGTGGCTTCCTAGACATTCCAAATTCTAATTCCCTTTGTAATTCTCTCCTACTATCCCAGCATTGTGACTTTGGTGTGATAACTAGGTCAGTCGCATTGGATTTCACATACCCATCTACAGAGCATGGGATTAGATTAATCTGTGGTTATCTGATTCCAAATAAAAAATCCAAGAAATTATTAATTTGAAAAAAAGACTATACCTTCAGTCAAAGATATTATATTATAAAATTATAAAAATATATTATATTATAAAAATGTATTAGGTTATAAAAATTATAAAAACTAAACTTTACTCAGTAGGATTATATTTCACAGTAACATTAGTCTACCATTACTAAAAAAAGCTTTCACCATATTGTAGGATGATGTTAGGGGATAATTTTCTCAATGTAAGAGAAAGAGTGACATGGATATGGACTATGGGAAGGCTAGAAAGAAGCAGAGGTGCTGTATTGGAGACGGGAATTTCAGTATAAATTCATGATTTCAATACACACAGGTAAACATCTATGTATGTTCTTATAGATGCATGCATATACACATGTGCATGTATATTTCATAACTCTGTTTGCTGAAAGAACCTAGAAACAATGACTTCCAATAGTATCAATAACAATGAACATACCTTGACACACTTTTGATTTCTAAATTCTATTCCTTAATAGAAATTCCAAAGTACCTTGGAGAGATGGCTGAGTTTAGATCTCAGGCAGAGAAAGTACAAGCACAAATGCCCCATCCTGTTGTGCCAAAAAGTAAGAGAGTTTTCCAAAAATTATGGGGCACTGTAAAAATGACACATGAGCTAGATTTAAGGGGCTCGCTCCACTTACTCAAGTCTAGGCCAAACTGAAGTTCAACACAGATAGCAGCAGTTTAGGATTATAACCCACTGATTAAAACATAAACCCATGAATCCATCCAGGTAATAAATAAATGAGAACAAATAAATAATAAATAGAAGATAGATAGACAGATACATACATACATAAGAGAGAAAGAACAGCTCTCCATTACAGTAGAATACCTATTATTAAAGGACTAAGAAAGAATTACGCTAAGAGCAACTTTTTTTGAAGGGGTAATAATGTATTTATGCATTAATTATCTATGGATATTAAAATTACAAGTTAAAGATTAATGAAAAGAATATTTACATAGTCCCAAAGTGCATGCCTTTATATATATATATATATATATAGAGAGAGAGAGAGAGAGAGAGAGAGAGAGAGAGAGAGAGGGAGAGAGGGAGAAAATGATTAAGAAAACATCAAAATTTAACATTTGGATAATCTGGTGAGGAGTATAAATCTGGGGATAACGTTGCAAGTTTTCTTTACGTTAAAGTTTTCTTTAGGTTAGATATGATCTCTAAATAAAAATTTATGAAGTCATTTTGTAAACTTCACTCTCTTCAATTTTACTTTGCTTTAGAATCCAGGGTCTAAATATTGAAAAGAAGTAAAAATAGAAAACAAAACCACATTTCTATCGAAAACAAACGAGTTTGATACAATTCAAATTAAAATACTAAATCAGATATTGCTATTTGAAATACGCAAGAATATGAGATGAATCTTTCATTTTACGCTTGGATGATGCGATAGGACAGTTTTCTATTAGGTGTAAGCTATATTGATGACTCACTCCCTGAGAACAGCAGTGATCTTCACACATCTGAATGATTCATATTTGCATTAAAACTACAGGTTCAATAACACACTCAGTTAATTTTGTGCTCCACAGGATTTTAGATTTACTTTACACCATAGTTTCTTTGATTTATTTTCTATTACTAGCACTTAGTATCATCAAACTTAATAAAATAGGTTAAGCTAGATATGCTCCTCCTCCAGAACATGTGCTTTAGGAGGGATTTATTAAAAGCCATATCTGTCTTCAAATATATATTCAAAGTTCAGAATGTCATATACGGAGTAATTTTACTCACATCCTGCAATTGTAATTCTTCAGAGGCTTATTTGATTGTGTATTTCTTTTTTTCTTTTTAACATTATCTCATGCTCAGAAAAGTCGCTTTTTCATTTAACTTTACTAATTCACCACTTTCATATACAAACTGGATTCTATGGTACTTTCCCTTACAATTTTCAAAATCATTAAACTCCCCTCATCATACTTATCATAATTAATTACCTAAAATATTTGTATTGGATTTAAGTACAATAGTATCAACACATTTATATATAGTAGATTCTAGGTATTTGAGAATTTAACATTTTTCCCTTTCCTTTTTGACCCTTTTGAGTAGTCTCAAGATAGGTGAGATATCCTTGTATACAATTTATAATAATGTTTGGAATTGAATTATGTAGACCATGAAGTTGGTAGGTGTATGCTAGATAATTAACTAAAATTATTTTGTATATTGATCTCCAATTATTTTGCAGTCTGTTGCTAACTGCTACTCACATTCTTTGTTATTTAGTCCGCCAAAATAACCTATGGATTATTATTGATTTTATATAATAATATGGGAACTGATTAAAATGTGCCATTTGTTTAAGACAACAAATGGCAGAGATGAGCTTGGATTCAAGTTTTACAGGTGATAGAGTGTAGTTCATTAAGATCAGGACCCTAGAGCCAAATTTGTTCAGGGACTTAATACTACATCACTATCAAATAAACAAACTTCTACTAGTATCTGTTCTCTCCCATATTTCCACCCCACATTGCTCTGGGCTTTCTTTCCTCTAACAAAATGTTTATCATTTTACTCCTTGAATCTGCCTACTATATACAATTCCCATTACATAGGGTTAAAGTATTTTATGCACTGTCACTGAATAGCCCCTTTATATCTTATTTTAGAACCTGAGTCTTTATAGAGAAAGACATGTCCAGACAATTCCTCTCATGACTTTGAGACACTTATTTGCCTCTAAAACCCTGCAACCTGTTACATGTTATCAATCAAGACTATATCACTTATTTCATCAAAGATTGCATCTCCTACTCATAAGCTTCCTTAATATCCTAATTTGGAAACCACCCTGGAAGATTTGAAGATGAAGTAGGCGATCCATCTGTTTTTGACTTGAAGATCATCTTTAAAGTAGTGCTTTAAAATAGGTTAATTTCCATGGGCTTCCCTGGTGGCGCAGTGGTTGCGCGTCCGCCTGCCGATGCAGGAGAACCGGGTTCGCGCCCCGGTCGGGGAGGATCCCACATGCCGCGGAGCGTCTGGGCCCGTGAGCCATGGCCGCTGGGCCTGCGCGTCCGGAGCCTGTGCTCCGCAACGGGAGAGGCCACAACAGAGGGAGGCCCGCATACCACAAAAAAAAAAAAAAAAAAAAAAAAAAAAATAGGTTAATTTCCTGATTCTTGGCTGGGTATCATGCAGTCATGAAATGGACATCCTGAATATAGTTAAGTTCTATAATGGATCTTCAGAGCAAAACAAACTGTTCAAGAAAAGTCCTATTGTTTAACATTTCTCAAACTTCACAGATTCATCCTTGGTCCATCTTCTCCTCATCACTATAACAACTCTCCATTTTGGAAGATACATATTATCTGGAAGAATGATAAATTCTAAGGCTATCTTAAAACATTCTCCACTATAAACATCATCTAATTGTTAGCTATTACTGTTTAACAGACCATTCTCAAGCTTATAAATTGAAAACAATAGGAATCTAAAAATAAAATGGATGAATATATCAAAACAGAAGTAGAGTCACAGATATAGAAAACAAACTAATTGTTATCAGTGGGGAGATGAAAGAGAGGAGGGGCAAAATAGGGGTAGGGGATTAAGAGATACAAACTACTATGTATAAAATAAGCTGCAAGGATATATTGTACAGCACATGGAATATAGCCAATATTTTATAACAACTTTAAATGAAGTATAATCTATAAAAACATTGAATCACTGTGTCATACACCTGAAACTAACATAAAAAAATTTTTTAAATAATTTTTTATTATTTATTCTAAATCTATCATCAGCCAGGTAGAGCTGCTGATCTTGTCCGGGCTCATTTGTGAATATGCAGTCAGCCATTGGGTAGACTGGGGAACCTGGACTAGGATGGCTTTGGATGTAACAACTAGGCTTTATTGTACATGATCTCTCATATACTAGCAGACTTTCCCAGGCTTTTCCTCATGGCATTGGCAGGATTCCAAGGAAGGACATAAAAATATAAAACCAGTCATCAAGCTTCTGCTTACAGCAAATTTGCTACTCTCTACCAGCCAAAGAATATCATAAGGTTAAACCCGTAATCAGTATGGTAGGACACCAGAATAAAAGTATGAATGCAGGGAATAAATGAAAAAGTGAGACCATTTTTGAAATTAAAATCCATCACTAGACACCTTTCTTAAATTCTTACTGCTAATGAACTGAGATCTGATCACCGGACTTTGATGATGAGGTTCCTTAACTTGACTAGATTTCAACTGACTTAATTGTATCTGTGAAACTAGAATTCTGCTACTCAAGATCATATGTGGTCATGTAAATATTGTACCTTCAAACATGTAAGAAGTTGTTCCAACATTTTCTACTGGGCCACATAGAGGTAAATAAACCCATTTTAGGTTAGGTGTGAGGCAGCTGGAGGATTCTGTAATTGACTCTTGTCTATGTAGCATTGATTGACATCCCAAGTTAACAGTAGGAACAATTGAGAGCCAAGATTACCAAAATTTAAAAAATAAATTAGGAATCCAAGGACAAATTAACTTTCCTCCATAATACTTTGAAATAAGAACAGGATAAATTCCCTGGTTTAAATGACCAATTTACCCACATAAAAAGAAAGATGACATGACATCCCGGCTTTCAGAAAAGCAAATGGCAGCCTCTCTTGTTTGTATATGTATCAAAAGGCTAAATATTGGAAATGGGCCTTAAGAACAACTAAAGATTGATGTTATTGGCTGTGACTGCTATCACCTTTCTTAATGTAGAAATGTTCCTTTTTATTTCTTTTTTGGACTCTTACACATATTGTGGCAGTCAACTACATATTTTGTTACTTGGGGCTGTCCTGAGATTTCACCCAGAATACAGAGATACTATATGACACCTAAGATAAAGACAGAGTATTTATTATCAGATGAAATGAGTAAAGGTTTACATAAGATACCACTAATAATATTAAGGCTATGGAGGATAAAATTATGTAGAGTTGTTTAATTCTGGAATATTTTTATCAGCAATTGAATGGGGATCTGAAAATAAATGAGCAATTATGATTTTACCCACATTCAGTATCATGCAAGATCTTAGCTCTTAGTTCCTTAACCTTCTCATCTTCAGTTTCTTAAACTTCCAGAGTGTATCGGAAATTTTAACCTGTGATGGTAGCCTAGACCTTATCATGAGAAGCAACTGAGCTTTTTTGGAAATACTAAAACTCTCTGGTTATTAAACAGTTTTTCCAAATTATAAATTGAGTTACTTACACTGAATCTATTACTTGACCTTATCAAGCTATTAAATGCTGTTTACAGCCTTGTCTGTTGTATCCCCACGTGTCTTTACTTCCCTTCTTCACTTTTTTTGTATAGTATAGTATATCACCTATTCAACTCTTTTGACAGGGTTTTCAACAACTCCCTGTACTACTGTGTCTGTTTCCATGCCTGACAAAACCCCAGCGTTGGCTTAATCCAACCATTTTCTTTCCAAACCTAAACCCAGGCTGCTTTCCACAACTGTAGAAAATCATAAAGCTATGAAGTTGATTTCCTTTAAAAATTATGGTTTCCAAACAGTTGAACACACAGTACAACTCAGCTATCCTTATTCTGCTAGATTATCTATGAGATATACCACTTATTTCAAAATGTTTCATTTTATTTTCATATCTGTAAGTTGTTTCCTGAATCTTATGTTCTTTTTTTGTGAAACAGAGTTGGTAACACTGACTTTAGAGTTAATCATAAAAAGTATTTGCAAGATTTTATACACAGCAACATTTTTAAGGGGGGTACTGAATTTACAATCCAGGATAAAGTCTTAATAAGTACACTGGAGATGAAGATGAGACTCTCTGGGGTTAGGATGGATGCACTTAGTTATACAAACATAGAGATACTTCTGATTAAGAAGACAATGGGAAGTATGAATGGTGAGGATAAAAGAGAGATGACTTTAGAAGCAGGGAGGAGCTAAGCATTCCAAGGATGTTTGGAAATTACCTTTTTGATTAGATTAAGAAAATATTAATAATAATAATATCTAATTTTGAATTTTAAACATTTGTGTGTCTACCTGATGTCAGATTATTAAGCAAGGTAAGAAGCAAAAACTAAGACTTTAACATCAGAAAGTCCTACATTCCTAGACTTGCAACCTAACATCATCATGACCTTGGAACCACATTACTTAAGCTCTGAGAATCAAAGAAGGGAAAGGAAGTGAATATGTGTTAGATACTCTTAAAGGTCATCCGACCTTTAGTTAATTTGACCTAATGTCTGAACATCAACTGAAGTAGAGCTAGGAGGAGTGAAAAATATATTAAAGCTTAATTTTTAGGTCTGTTAAGAAATACACATATGCTATTAGTTTACATAAAACTTATGCCTTTATTATGTATGTCATAGGGAGAAAATAATGAATAATTGTCCATTATCTTTAAAGCCAAAGAAAACTAAAATAAAGGAATAACCGGTAGCAAGTCAAGAATACCCTATTTGTTTATTAATGCTTTCAAGAGGTAAAAAATGTTTTGAAAAAGAAAGTAAAATCTATAATAAGCATGTAAACAGGTAAATAAGTAACAAATTAATTGTCCTTCCTTTCATGCAGTTTATTAGCTTGCGTTTTTGCTGTTTGACAAACAAATGCAAACTAATTGTGCTGTGAAATCAAAGTGACAGTTTCAATTATCTTACTTGGTTTCTTGACTCTTTTTTGCTTTAGGAGAAACTGATGCAATGCAGCTTACCAATAATTTATTTAGGCAGTTTCTTACACACTGGCCAATCAGAAATGTATTACCTTGGTGGAGGTAGAGAGGTAAAATAGCTGAGTAGGCCCACATTGTCTCTAGCATATTTTATTATAATATACTTATTTAAAATATGTTAAATGACTCATCTTTACTTGTGCTAGTAGACATTTTGTGTACTTATTATATATTGAAAATTATCAGTTATTCTGAAGTGAGTCCTTGTCACATTGTTTAGAAAAGTGCATGTATCATTTTTTTTATTCTTTGGTTATGAACTCACGGCTACTTTTACATCTACTTTATTATCATGAAAGAAATCCCTTCAAAAGACCTTTCACCTCTTGGACTGCTCTTCTTTATTTCAACACTGGGGTTGTTTATTATTGCTGAGATTTTTTTTTGAAGTCTCTTCACTATTAGAAGTTAGAGCAATTGGTAAATAAAAAATTTTTTTCTATGATATTTGATTTCCCAAGTTCTAGTTAGGCTTCATGTGCACTTGCTTAATTCTTCAAAACTGCTGGATGGGGTAACTACTTTGGATCAACTTTTCTGAAAGTTCAATTTCATCGATCTCAAAACTTCTCAAAAGTGACAATCATCTTAAAATTAAAGCATTACAGTTTTCTGCTTATAATTACTCTAAGGCATTTAAAAATTATAACTCAACTTAATACTGCAAAATAATACATGGATTTGCTTTGACCATAAGAAAATATGATCATCTTCTTCCATGGAGCTGAGCTTTTAAATATATCCTGAAAATTTTACTTCTTACATTCATTTTACATTGAAATAACTCTTCTGTTTTATGTCATCATTGCTGAACAATGCCAGTAGGTTGTTTTATGTTTGTTTGCTTCTTGGTCAGTAAATAACAACCAGGACAATGTACCAACTTCATCAAGTCTTTGCATTATATTTATGTATCAAGGACATGCAAATAATTCACATTTGAGCAATAGAAATTTTAAATGTTCAACTAAATGAGATAATAAACAATTCCTGTTCCTGGAATAATCTAGTGGACAATGAAATAAACAGAAACTATTAGCCACTGCTTGATACTTTCAGCTTCTATACAATTTAAAGAAATTAATTGTTTGTGCATTAATATTGCCATATATCCCAGTAGGTTATATCATTCAGCAGCTCAGTATTTTAAAATAAATGTACCACTTTCCAGTTGCTGAGAGATTTCCAGAAGAGTGTTTTCAGGATGAGATATATATAACATTTAGCTCATTTTCAGTATCTGAATAGGATAATTAAACCCAATGGCTTAGGACTGTATATTGTAGGTAACCAAAATAGGTCACATTATCTTTGTATTTCCATGTGCATACACTCAGTGAAGGCAGGCTTACTGTAAAAATATCAAACTGGAAGGCTCCCTCCACCACCAAAAATATTTTTTATCAATTTACACCATATATAAAAGCATAAAGGATTGTTTATATCCTCACATCGTTTGCTGTACAGGATAATGTGAATATTTTAAATGTAATGATATTAGTGAAAATTAATAAGTTTAATCTTAGTGTGTAATTACCTGAATATCAGGGAGTTAACCATCTTCTTATGTATAGTAATGATGGCTATAGCTTCCATAAATTGGCATTTTATGCATTTTGGTCATTTTTCTATTCATTTTTCCTTCTAACTTACTTGTGGCAGCTCTGAAAAATAAAAGTATTATTATAACTTATTTGGCAGTCAAAATATGACAAGTCGTGAACTGTCCTAAGGCTATTTGCTGTCTTTTAAAAACCCTACTTTTTGTTAGTATTTATGGATTCAGTGTAAACATATAAATGTGTTTCTTTAATACATGGTACTGTGCACCTTGCTGGGGACTGTATATATGATTTTTCTAAAGCCTATCTCTCAAAGTAATTTTTGAATTCCAAAACGCATTTGGCAAACATGAGTTCAGATAAGAGAATTAATTAAGCCCATTAAAAATTTAGAAGCAAATGTTAACTTTATAAAATATTCTCCTGGCATTGACAGAGATTTTAATTTTTGTTTCTTTTTTGACTTAATATGGATGTTAGTAAATCTTAGTAAAATATTTTCTAATACAAACTATTTTATTCATTACTAAAGCAATTCAAACTTGGTTAGGATTTTAAAAATCTTTGAATTGAAGTATTTATACACAAATACATGTATAGGTGTTTATATTTTAAACTCTTGATTGAAGTTTAGATGTAAGAGGATAGCTCATTAATTTTGACAAACTAAAAATACATAACTTGCACCCAGATTATGAAACAGAGTATCACCATAGTACTAGTGCCCCAGAAGTCCACCTTTGCCCACTTCTAGACAATAGCCACCCTGCTAACCCTGTCTTCTAATAGCAAAAAGTTTTGGTAATGCTTATGTTATTAAATATGATACTGTAACTTCTACTCTCTCGTATGTATGTTTATTACATTTCATGCTTTTGCGATTCATCTGTTCTCACATATATAATTAGAATATGTTCATTTCCATCACTATGTAGTAGTTTACTGTGGAGCCCACTGTGTGAAAATACAATGAATTTTATTGGAAAATATTTTGGGAGAATCTATGAAAGCTGAAGATATGCATACTCTATAACTGTGAAATTCCACTGCTAATTATATACCAAACAGAAATGTACTCGCGTTCAACGAAATGTATATTTTGAAATTGGACATTGTAAAATAGCTGTATTTTTGAGTACCACATAAAAATTCATCAAGATCTGTTTGTAGTATCTCCTTTTGTTTAGATTTAATTACTAAAATTATGTTGATTTTGTTAAATAAATTAAGGAAATATGTATATGTATATTTTTAAAATTTACTCTCTTTCTCTCTCTCTCTTTCTCTTGAACTGGACCAAATACCATTCTGATTTCGTGTTGCTTGAAAGTTTGATAGAGTTCATGTGTGAAAATACCTGGGACTGGTGCTTATAGAACCTTCTCAATTACTTGCATAGAACTTTTCCCCTTTTTGTTTTTGCTTCTTCTGATATTAATTTTTGGTATTTTTTCCTAGAAAATCACCAAATTCATCCATGTTTCCATGTTTTTAAACAAGGAAGTATTTTCTGTTTGTTTTTTTTCTGGTTATAAATTTATTTATTTCCTTTTGGCTGCATTGGGTCTTCGTTGCTGCTCGTGGGCTTTCTCTAGTTGAGGCAAACAGGGGCTACTCTTCTTTGTGGTGCGCGGGCTTCTCATTGTGGTGGCTTCTCTTGCTGTGGAGCACAGGCTCTAGGCACACAAGCTTCAGTAGTTGTGGCACAGGGACTCAGCAGTTGTGGCTCACAGGCTCTAGAGCACAGGCTCAGTAGTTGTGGCGCACAGGCTTTGTTGCTTCGCGGCATGTGGGATCCTCCCAGACCGGGGATCGAATCCGTCCAATCCTTGGCAGGCAGATTCTTAACCACTGCACCACCAGGGAAGTCCAACAAGGTAATATTTTCTAATACTGTTTTTTGTTCCTGGATATTTCAGATATTTTTTCCCATTCTCACTTAGAAATTTGTCAATTTTGGCCTTCGTTATTTTCTGATTTAATAAGTAAATGGGTTATCTATTTTAGTCATAGTGTGTTTTTTTAACCTAGTTCTTTGATTTTTTTATAATTCTATATTGTTTTGCTTTCATAGTCATTCTTTCCTTGGATCCGATATATACTTAACTCTAACATTTTGCAGGTTTGAGGGTTTCGTTATTTCTCTGATTATTCCTTTATTTTATCTCCCTCTTCTGTGCCACGATGAACCATGTGTCACTATGGAAATTTCATGAAATTGTTACAGCCAGAATTTTAAGCTAACATATGAAGGACATGGTACTAGAGAGTGAGCTAGACTCAAAGTCAGTATTCCATAAATAGGGGGGAAATGTGTGTGTGTGTGTGTGTGTGTGTGCATGTGTAGATGTATATATGGTCACTGAACCACAATATAACCTATCATGACTCACGTGTAGGCATATGATATAGACATTAATATCACTATGTCCATTTTACAATAAGGAAATTGATGGTAGAGATGTTAGCTAATGTTATTAAGTGTTAGAACCAGGATTTAGACCTACCTGGCAATGTGATTTCATTTCCTTCACCAGAATTCATAGTTTAATTCAGAGTTCATTAAAGAGAATCAAACATACTTAAGAAATTATTCTTTAGCTCATAAAGCATGATGTATGGGTACAGAAGAAAAGTTATTTTCCATACTTAAAGGTCTTGAAATCTATTTGCACTACAAAAGATAAATGTGTGCACCTGAAAATGTAAATTAATATTTGAATACTAATTTGCAATAGTGATAGAAGATAAATATAGGAACAGAGTATGGTCAAACTAAACTGGAAAGTGGATTTAAATCCTGACTCTTCTATTCACCTTTTTTTTCACTTGACAACTGTGTTTTAGTGCCAGTTATTTGTCAGGCACTTTTCTTGGCACTAGAAGTCAGAAGTGGCTAACAAAGAAAATCTCCTGCTTTTTTACTTTCTCGTGGGAGGAGAGATGACAATGAGCAAATAAATATATAACATACCAAATGACGGTGCCATGAAGAAAGGTAATGCAGGGTATATATACAGAGATGGCAAGGTTCTATTTTATATAAAGTTAGGAAAGAGACCACTCTGATAGGATGACATTTGAGTAAAAACCTGAAGAAGGTTGAGAAACTAGCTGTGTCTGGCAGAAAAGTGTTTTAGGCAGTGGCACTATGTTACTTAAGCATTGATACTCTTGACCAGACAGATTGTATTCAAATTTTGGTTCTTTCATTTGCTATATTATCTTGGCAAGGTTCATAATTTTCTCTGCAACTATTTCTCCCAATGGGCAGTACATCTAATGGGTTGCTTAGTGTATTAATTTATTAAGAACTTAAATCTCAGTTCCTAGCACCTACTAAGTACTCAGAGATTTAATTGGTTACTATTATTGGTAGAGGAAAACAGCAAGAGCCAATAGCCCTAAAGCAAGAATGTACTATTCCAGGATCAGTAGTGGCAGAAAACTAGTGGCAGAAAATGGGGATGGGAAAGGGAATGGGATGGAGGAGAGACTAGGAATGAAATCGGAGCTTGCAGAGAAGCAGATCAACCAGAATCTTGCAAGCCAAGGTAAGGATTTGGATTTAACTTTGAGTATTAAGGAAAGCCACTGGGAAATTTGAAGCAGAAATATGACATGATCTCTTCTGCTTTATGCATATGTGATTGACTTTCACTATGTCCTGAAAATGCAATGTAGGTTCAACAAGTCTAGTATCTGTTACCAAAAAATCCATAAACTTCAGTTTCTTTATCTCTGATAGGGACATTATTAGTGGATCTCTGATAGGGCTGTTTAAATGACAGAATGATATTAGCCGTGTAAATGAGCCAAAAGTCAATGTTAGCAGGCTTCCTTTGCTGTGGCAATGTTCATGGATCACTGCTTTGGTTAGTGGTTGCTGAGTCCACCACAAAAGTTAGTGTTCATTAGAACAATAATGAACTATTATCTGAACTCAAATGGGCAGTTCTGTTGTTTTTGCTTAGGGTGTTTCATTCATTTGTAATCAGATGGTGACTAGGATCTCCAAGATGATTCTACTTATTTGTTTGGCTCTGAGGCAGGAAGGTCTAGAAACTTAGGAACACCTGGGATGCTGAGATGACTGGATCTCTTTCCATGTAGTTTCACGGTCTCTTCCTCTCCATTTAGCTTCTCCACACACTCTATCCACATATATCTACAACTGAGAAGCTGAACTTCTTATTGGGCAGCTCAAGGCTCCCAAAAGTGGCAAAATAGAAGCTGGCATGCCTTCTTGAGATTTAGTCTCAAAGTTGGCACTGTTACTTCTGCACTCTCCGTGGATTAGAGTGAGTCTCAGGACCATATCAATTTCACTGTGACGAAAGACCACAAAAGATGGTGAATACCAGGAACTGTAGTTCATTAGGGGACATTTTGGTTCAAGAGCTACCACAGTCACCATGCACCCCAGGTTCTCTTTTTTTCAAACAGGCATATCTATAACCTCAGCGTTGCACTAACCCTATGATTATAAAACACTGGGGAGGAGAGTGAATGCCTATGAGTATTTTATCTTATTTTAATTTGTTTTATGTTTGCATAGTTGCACTAACCCTATGATTATAAAACACTGGGGAGGAGAGTGAATGCCTATGAGTATTTTATCTTATTTTAATTTATGTTTGCATAAAAGAATGTGGAAGGCACATTCTTTGTTTTATGATTAGATAAATTCAGAAAAACAGCAGATATGTCAAAAAAGCTGTTTGATAAATGTATGCAAAATTATTACAAGTGGTTCAGAGAAATGACAATAAAATCAAAATAATTAAAAATAAAAATACCTTTATTTGTTTCCCCCCTTCCACTTTATCAAAATGCATGTACATTATGTACCTGTCAGCATCAGTCTGCATGTTAAAGACCATCTGCTTAAAATTACCTTTTACTAGAACTAAAATATAGTCAGAATTCAGAAGAACAACATGGTTATTCTCTTTATGCTGTATATTAGTTGCAGAAAAATTTAAAGTCAATATGCCTTCTTTTAATTTGTCAAAATTATTCACTAACGCACAGAGATATCTAATTTTAATTTTTCAAGATGCTAACTTTTATTTTCAAGCATAAAATAGTGTCCTGGTTTCCTGAAAGAACGTTTTCACCTTTATAGAGAGACATCAAAATGGTCTTGTAAGAAAGTGAATGAGCCCAGCTTGCCAAATTATTATATCAAATAATAATAGTGAGCCTTTTTATGATCACCCACAGTGAGCTGCCTGTGCCTAAGAACAGCTACACACATGTATTCTCTTCCTGGTGGGCTCAAATAAAAGAAAACCAGTATCTGTAATTCTTCATCAGGAGACCCTGCTGACTAATCTGATGAAGGAAGGAAATCTGTAAAGGAATGCTGATTCAAAAGGGAAAGTACTCAGTAGGATGTACTATTTTCTTTAAATGTCAGGAGAGGGACATTTATTTTTCTTGTGGACCAATATGAGAGAATGGGAGCAAATGGTGACTAATCTAAATATTCTGTTTTTACCACAAAAATTAGATTTGTTCACTGACCTATTTCAGTAAAGTCATTTTGTTCTGAATGCTAAAATGCTGATATCTTGAAAAAAGAAGTCCTATGGTTATTATAATATAGTAGTAATATTAGTAAGAACTTTCCATTTCTTTATGGCATAATTTATAATGGAAAAATAAGTTTTAACCCATATAACACTTTTAACCCATCTCCTGACTTCTGGGAACTCCAATTGTAATAGCCAATCATTGTAAACGTTAGACAGTTTCTTCATTTCTACTTTATAACCATCCCATAGCGTCATGCTTCTGAGCTTCATACCACTTTTGGGTTTGAAATCTCCCTATTTGTGAGTTTGTTTCTCACTCGATAAAATATTCATATCAAATAAAGTTCTCTGAATTTTCTTTTAAGTGCATATGGGAAAATGGTATATTCCCTATTATTATATAATAAAGTGGAAATAAAGAAACATTGCTGTGGCTTAATATAGCAATACATGCAAAAAGCATAGTTGAAATAGGTGAGTAGATGTAGAGGCCAGGCTTACAGGTCAAGCAGAGCATCAGAGGTATAGTGGAGTCTTTGACACCTTTATTGAACCTGATGTGCAGATCCATGAAGAGCCTCAGCCCTTACTGGTATGACACTACTGTTTTCACTGTGTTCTGAGCCACATTTACTGAGATATCCAGCTGTCTTATCTGAGGTGCCCAGATGTATTAAGGGCTCCTGATGCAGTATATATCCCCATCTGTTTTAAGATGTTTTCTTCAAAGAATCTGCCAAGAGATTCCTCTCCTTATCTCTCTCTCTTTCTCTGTGTGTGTGTGTGTGTGTGTGTGTGTGTGTGTGTGTGTTTTGTTTTGTTTTTGCTTTTAATTCAGCTGGAAGGATTTTTTTAAGTGGTAGCTAGAGCCAAGGACAACTTCTGAACTCTAAAAGGGACACTCTTGCTCAAACTTTCTCTTGACCTAAATGATGTGTACCCCTCACTCCAGCTCTGACCCTAATTGTTAAGCCAGAGAGAATTTCCCCAAGGTGGAGGAGGGAGAGCTGTATGAATCCATAGATTCAAAGATGCAATTAAATCTAGCTAAGCTCACAGAGTCTATGATACAATTGTTATATTCAGGGGTTTCTTTCATACATACCCACACAGAGACATGCCACTGCTTATGTACATAAGGTACATAAGCCCACCTGTGTCCCAGGTGGGTGAAGTTATCTCAGAGAACTTCTCCATTTGATATACAGATTAATGTTTTTCTTGTAACTTCTCCCACTATAAGTAAGGTCCATGAGGAAATGATTTTTGTCACCTTTTTTTTTCATTGCTGTCACTCCAGAACTTAAAACAATGCTTGATGCATGATAGTTTCTCCATAGTTATTAATTGAATGGATTAATAAATAAATGTCTCAAAATTGAGCTTAATATAATGCATTATTGGGGTGTATAAGGAATATAGAGAGAGAAAATTCTATGAACTGAGTATCAGAAAATGTTTTCAAAAACAGTTATTAGAGTTTGTTTGGCCCCTTAACATATATTTAAAACTCACGTTTACTGTTTTCCGATTACTTATATGCATTTATTCCACTAATTGTTGAAAAAATTCTTGTGTTTGAATTTCTCAAGCATCTGATATCTCATAAATATTGACTATTCAAGTATATCCTGCACTAGAGAATGTCATCAATATTAGCCTTTATTCAAAATGCAAAGTGCTTGAAAATTGTATTTCACTCCTTCACCTCTCCAATTCTACTCCATATAAACTGCCCATTCATGTTTTCTGTAGCTGGATTCTTGTTAAATACACTGTTAATCCAAGAGTCCCAGTCCTTAAACTGAGAGCCTCTAACCCTTTAATTATTGAACCTGGTCTAAATTCAGAAAGAACCTCATTGACTATTGATGGCACTGCTCTGTGAGTGGAGAGTGGGGGTGGATATTGGCTTGTTAAACCCTATGAAATTCTAATTGGTGGAATTTTGTGTCATATTTGGGATATATTTCAGAGAAGGGTAATCTCCACAGAATCTATGTTCAGCATTGTCATTTTACCTATAAATTCAACCCTCAAAGAAGTGTTTTATCAACTACCTCCCTATAAGGCCTATTTATCATGCTATATAAATATGTGAATTTATCAGTAAAGACTTTACTGCTTATACTCATTCTAAATGCTGCTTTATTCATAGACCTCAAAGATTTGAAAAATACAGTTAATATTACTATACCCACTAGCCTAATTGCTGAGAGGCATATAAAATGATTCATACCTTTGTGGATTTTTACTGCATAGTTTCTACTTTTATGCCATGTCCTTCCACTCAAAAGGAAGGAAGATGGAAAATGGTGTATAAATCCAAAATAATTTCTTATGTATATGCACACACACCTATATGTATATTTGTATATATATGAAAACACACACATATTTCTTTGTAGCCAACTTATCTATCACTGTAGGGTTAATTCTTAATGTTTTATGCTAGAGTCACTCTCTTTTAACCTTTTAAACTCTGTTCGAATGGAGACTCAAAGCCATAAGAAATCAAAATTCATTATATATTTTTCAGATTTCAGTTAATAATCCACTCTAATATGCATTGGGCTGTCAGTTTTAATCTGAACCTCTTCAGGTGTGGAGAAATAAAAATTATTGGAAATGAAATATTGCAAAGTGTCATTTCAGTTGATATTCAGTTCTTTCCTTTTGAATGGATTTTGAAATGAGTCTGAGTTATAAACATTATATAACTAATAAGTGATTAACA
This sequence comes from Physeter macrocephalus, assembly GCF_002837175.3. Taxonomy (NCBI): domain Eukaryota; kingdom Metazoa; phylum Chordata; class Mammalia; order Artiodactyla; family Physeteridae; genus Physeter; species Physeter macrocephalus. Next base: position 55,959,913 of record NC_041226.1, on the reverse strand, counting down.
GGTGTTAAAAATAAAGCAAGCATAAAGTTTTTAATTAAATAAGAAGTGAACAATTTGACATAAAATACTATTTCTTGTTTTCCAATATTGCTTTTATTTGCATTTTTTAAAAATGCTGGACCTTTTCCTATGGAAATTGTCTGTTGCCTATTTATTGGGAACATAATTTTTAAACCCTTTAAAATATATTATTAAGCTATAATTGACATATAATAAACTGCATATACTTAGAGTGAAAAATTTTATGTTTTGACATATGTAGACACCAATGAAACTATCACTGCAATCAGGAAGAACATATCCTCTGCAATTTGTGGAAGAATTTGTATAGAATTGACATTATTTCTTTCTTAAATGTTTGGTAGAATTTGCCAATAAGCCATCTAGCTCTGGAGATTTCTTTGTGGAAAAGTTTTTAATTATAATTTTTTTAAATTGAAGTATCGATGGTTTACAATGTTTCAGGTGTACAGCAAATGATTCAGTTATATATATATATGTATGTATATGTATATCATATATATATTATTTCCTAGATTCTTTTCCATTATAGGTAATTACAAGATATTGAGTATAGTTCCCTGTGCTATTCAGTAGGTCCTTGTCATTTTATATATAGTAGTGTGTATCTGTTAATCCCAAATTCCTAATCTGTCTCTCCCCCCCACCAAGTACTATTTCTTTTAACTTGCTAAACATGTGATTGGTATTTGTCATCTGTGTTTAAAGCAAGTGAAAAAGCTAGAATTACATTTAAGAGGTAAACTATGTCTTGTCTACCTGACCAAGAATTTATGTCTACAGTAGTCTTGAAATGGGTTGCCAAAGAGAAAAATAAATGATGAAGACTTGACTTTATTGGCCCTTGCCTTTATTGTAGACAAGAGGTTATTCTGCCTGTTGAGATTCAAATGGTTTGAACTAACTTCTTCCTCCAACCTCTGCCACGTTTCAACTTTCCTGCTCCCACTCGCCACTAAATTCCAGTCCTAGATCTTTAACATACCAGAAAAAAATTTATGTATAGTCAACACTTAATGAACACTAAACTCTCAGCTTTATTATTGTTTGTTTGTTTACTTAAATTTGCATATGTTCCATGGATATACCAACAAATGAAGAGTATGCTAAAAATGATTGGAACTTAGTGAACATACAAACAAAATAATTTCATGTTTTTCCAAAATCTGAGCTCTCCAAATTATCTATGAATATGGATAATAGTGACATAAAGATATTCCATGAAAATAAGTGTGAGAGAATAAGAGAGAAATAAAACACTTGTTTAAATAGAAATAGAAAAGTAAAAATAGTGTGAAGTAGATTATTTTTAACTTGATTAAGCACATAACTTCTCTTTTCAAAATGGTATTACATATTTAGTGCATAGTAATAGGATATATTTCTAATGCTACATTAGTACTTTGTATAGTATTTTTGTGTTAACCCATGATCCCATTGCTGATATTATTTTCCTCCAAATTATTAGGCTCATTTGCTAAAGTAATCTTAAATATTACTTTGGGTTAATTAATTAAATTATAACAAAAAAATTTAAAGACCATGTGAATAACCAACCATATTTTCAAATTATAACCTTAATTAAAATGTTATGGTCTAGTAATTACAAACTCATTAGTTAAATCCTCCATAGTGTTTATAATTGTTTTGAAGTTATCATGTTTATTTATGTATTTCATATCTCCCCCTCTTGTCTTCCATTTAATGCAGAAAAAAACAAGAGCATCATATTTCCATTGAATCACCACTATGCTGACATATAGATCATGTATTCAGTATTATTTTTTTCTCTATTATAAGCCACAACACTTTCAGTAACAGAATCACTCTGAGTAATTTTGAAATATTAACTAATCATTTGGATAAGGTCCTTCAAAGCATTAAATTACTGAGTAGCAAGGTAGATGTCACTGACTGAGAAGGAGATCTAGATTAGGACTAATAAATCGGCACTTCATGTTTTACTGCCAGTTGATTTGCTCTCCTCTTTCCTTCCTTCTCTGTCTCTCCGTCTCTGTCTCTGTCTGTCTTTAGCTAACAATCTCTACCTCTCAGCTTCTTGGTTTGAGTTATAGTAAATACTGGTGCTCAACTCTAAATAAGTTCAACAGGGAAAAAGTTAATTTATTCAATAAATTACTTGGACACTAGATGAAGCTTCAAATTCCCCACTCATCCTATGTAGTCAGTGAATTGTACCTGCTGGAGTCTGTAGATTCTTTAACTTTCAAAACCAATGGGTACTTAAACCACAATCTAAGAATCTCAGTAGATAAAAATACTTAATAAAAGTATCATCTTTCAGTCACTTCACAGATTATGTTGGATTTGGGAAGAAAAGCCTAATCTTGAAGTTTGTATACATGGAAAGTGAGTTTTAACCATTTGGCTTACTATCTGTGGGCACTGCCTAAGATACTTAAACTATTTGAGACGTATTATTTTTTAACTTACAGTGGAAACTAGTTAAACAGTAAGCTTCTAGTCTAACCTAAGAGATGGAAAACACAAATAGTGTAGGTTTGGGGGGGACTGTGTGTGTGACTGTCTCAGGCAGTGAGGAGCTGGAAAGTAGGGGAAAACAAAACAAAACTTAGAAAATTTACAACTGGAAACCACATGTGAGTTTGCTATCCAAATATAAAATAACCTCAGATCCAGCAATCCTGGAGGCAAGGAGTTATTTTAAAACATTCCTTGGTTGTTAGTAAGACAGGTACCTAATAAAGCAAACAAATTTCTCTCTAAAGGACTTCTTTCTTCCAAGAATTGTCACAGGTAAAGTTTGATCACACATGATCACACAATAAAAATCTCAAAACGTGTGGGGAGACAAGGGTCCACAGTGGAGTGCTGGCAGAAACAGTAATCAGGAAAAATAGTTATGGAATCATCAGATACACAATAAAATACACACAGGCACATGCACACACACACACAGTTGAGAAACTCACATGTGTGCAGGTTAAGTAACCTGGAGAAAAGTGTTAATTGCAGCAAAAATGTAATTGGAAGTATGGCTCAGAGTGTAGTAACAGTTTGCGAAAGGACTATTTCCTCTTGTTAATGACAACCATGTATCTTTCCTCACCCAGCCCTCTCATCCCTTCCTGTTACACATCCGCCTCACCATGATTTCAGGAGAGGATTGGTATAGGGAAACCTTGAGAACTGTGCATACTGTGTCAAAAATTTTACTTCATAGTACCTCAAATACCGTAGAAAAGCCATCTGAGTTCTTACAGGCTAATGACTGAGCATTAAGTTCAGGAAAACAAATGGTTCTGAGTAATAGACTCAAAATATTTGAATTTAAGTATGGTAATGGTTTAAGGGATTTGGCTTCATGCAGTGTTATCATACGTATTATCTGAAAGTGATCTATGTCATATCATTATCATCTGGCTTTTCAGAAAGAGGAGACTAAACCAAGTTGTGGTCAAGTGTGGGTAATTAAGAAAATCGTCTGATGTATGGCCTGGTATGTCGTCTCCAGGAGTAAATTCTAGAAATACTCTTCAGGGAAATGATTTTAGATCTCAAACAAAAAGGATTACAAAATCAAATATATTTGAACACAGTAAAAAGGTTACTACTCCATTAATGAAACCTCTTTAATTTTTAAAATTAGTAAACCATAAATGTATACTTGATGATCTCTTTCTCCTAAATGTTAGTGAGAAAATTTTAGATTACCCCCAAGTGGTTATTTTTTTTAAATCTAATTTTGTATTTATGTCTCGATTTTCAATTTTAATGTATTTTGATTGGAGATAATTATCAGAGATTATTAAATTATCTTTGGGGATTTTATTTTTCTAATATATATATAATATTAATTGTATGTAAATATGTACACAATGCAATATTACTCAGCCATAAAAAAGAATGAAATCTTGCCATTTGTGACAACATGGATAGACCTAAGGGGTATTATACTAAGTGGAATAAGTGAGACAAAGAAAGACAAAAACTGTTTGATTTCATTTGTATGTGGAATCTAAAAATCAAATGAACAAACATAACAAAACTGAAACAGAGTCATAGATACAAAGAACAAACAGATGGTTGCCAGAGGGGAGTGGGTGGGGAGAGAAGAGAAATAGCAAGGGAGATTAAGAGGTACAAACTTCCAGTTACAAAGTGAATAAGTTCCAAAATGAATAAGTCACTGGTATGAAATGTATGGTGTGAGGAATATAGTCTGTAACAATATACTACCTTTGTATGGTGACTGATGGTAACTAGGCTTATCTTGGTGATCATTTTGTAATATATAGAAATATCAAATCACTGTGTTGTACACTGGAAACTAACATAGTATTATAGGTCAATTATACTTCAAAAACAAAGAAACAAATAAATTCATGGAAAAAGAGATCAGAATTGTGGTTACCCAGAGGCAGGAGGTGGAGGGAGGAGGAATTGGATGAAAGTAGTCATAACATACAAACTTTCGGTTGTAAGATAAATAAGTACTAGGGATGTAATGTACAACTTGATAAATACAGTTAACACATATATGTTAAATGTGAAAGTTGTTAAAGAGTGTCAATTCTAAGAGTGCTCATGAGGAGGAAAATTTTATTTTCTTTTTCTTTTTTGTTGTATCTATATGAGATAATGGATGTTCACTACATTTATTGTAGAATCATTTCAATGAGTCAATCATGCTATACACCTTAAACTTATACAATGCTATATGTGAATTATATCTCAATAAATCTGGAAGAAAAAATATATATCTGTTTTCTTTAATGCAGTGATTTTTGTTCCTTAAAGTCTATTATGTTCATGTCATCTCATTTTATGTGTGTATTTCTATGTATCATGTGATCCTGTGTTGTGTGTTGTTTGGTCATATAAGTGTGTTTGTGTGGTTTGTATGTATGTATTTGTGTATGCACATTTGGTGTGTGTGAAATGTGTTTGTGTGTGCATATGTATACACATGAGCATGTAATGTGTGACTGTGCATCTAGTATGTTCATATACATGTGTGCATTTTTGTATATGTGTTTGTGTATGTGTGTGTTCATTTGTATATAATGCATGTGTGTTTATGAATAGGTGACTTGTGTATCATTGTGTAATTGTTAGAGGTTGTATATGTGCTTCCTTTCAGTTTTATCTTCCTGCTTGATTTGATCCATGACATTCTTTTGTAATGAGCACGTCTCAACATTTAATTTGGCAACTTTGCTTTTAAACAGTATTTAATAGTTTTTATTGCAGATATGTCCTTTCTTGGGAAGGCTAGCTCTGTTTTCTCAGAAGGAACTATTCTTTCTAATCTTTTTGAAGATATGACGTACACATTTTTATGTTGCTCTCCTGCTCTGAACAATAAATCTAGTTCAAAGAAAGTTATTTGCTCAATCCTTTAGGATTGAGGATAGTCCTCTTATGTATCTTTCAATAGACCATTCTTATGTCCCCCTAGTTTTACTGCTTTGACTTTCTGCTTGTTATGTGCTTTTCACTGCTATGGAAAAGCATCACCAAAAAGTTTTATTTTTTCCCTCCTTAATGGTCTCTTTGTAACCTTCTTAATTCACTGGTGTTACCAAAGTTTTATTTTATCCTCCATGAACGTTGCTTCCACCCATGTCGCTATGTCACTAAAAACAGTGTTGTCATCCAGGTTTTAATTTCTGGTTTTGTTTTGTTTGGTTTCTTGTTTAGGTTCTATGTAATTACAGGTATAAATTTAGTAAGGATTTTGTCTTTTAATTTTTTATCAGAATTAGGAAAGAGAAAGAATTAGAGACCTGGCTATTATGATCTTACAAATGACAAATTTTATCCTAGAAATGTTAAAGAATTTAACTTTTTACAAAATTTATAGGGACAGAAGCAAGTCTATATTCCATATAATTGTGACTGAAAATATTATCATGTTATATGTGGGGAAAATAATCCTTGAATTCTGGTACACAGTATCACATAATGTTCTATACTTGCCATATGAATGACCTTTCTTGTCACTGTTACCCGCTGTCTCAGTTCTACTTCCTGAAAAGCTCCTTTTTCTTCCTGTAACATTAGATAGATTCTTAGCAGGTATCTCGCTATGTTCATCTTCTGGCTATTTTTATGTAAAAAATAGTACCTTTTGTTCTGTCTTTGTTCCAGAAAACTGAGGAGTGCAATAATCAAGACAGTGAAGTGGTTTATGTAGACCAGGGATTGAACACAAGGAATATTATGAAAGTCCCTACAAAGAAAAAAAAAATCTTTTATACCAATATGTTTTGGAAATCAAAAGAGAGAACCAATTTAAGAAATAATTATAATATCAAAGATGTTTAGAAATAGGAAGTGTCAGTTACTTAACTAACACAAGAAGAAAAAAACAAGGATGTGGAAGAAAGGAGGGTTATTTGTAATTTTGACATATTGAAGAGTTTGGGATACTGGACACGCATACAACTGAAATTGTTCAAGGGGCAGCTGCTCAAAGGCTAAACTGCTATTCACTAGTTATTATTAGATTTAATAGAGTTTTCAATCTCTGTGTTTCTTAAATAATATATCTTATTTCTTCTCCACAGCTTTCAAAATGCCCTAACAATTTTAAAGCAAGATGATCAACCAAGGAACAATTTGTAACACAAAGAATCTAGCCTGTGGCTTTGCATTTAGCAGTTAGTTAACATCTTAAAAATAATAAATTCATATAGAAGTGCAAAATTTTCTACCAAGATCTTTCAATAAAGCCAATGCTAATTAAACATCTATATCAATGGCAGTTATGACGATATTTCTAATGATCGTCACAACAGGAGATTTACTTCTGGCATCTAGTGAGCAGAAGCCAGAAATGCTGCTAGAAATTTTACAAGGCATAGGATGGCCTGCACAATGAAGAATTATACTGTCCAAAATTTCTCTAGTGCCAGAGTTTAGAAACTTTGATCTCTATTGATTTAGAAAAGACACAGTGGAAAAAATAGAAGAGGAGGAAGAGGAGAGGGAGATGGAAGAAGAAGAGAAAGAAGAGAATGGAGCAAAAGGAAGGGAAAGAGGACTAGAAGGAGGAGAGAGAAGTAAGATTTTATTGAAAGAGTAAGGAAGGAATCTAAGACATTCTCAGTTTGATTTCCAGGTTTCTTTCTTAGCACCTCTGTATTGGAAAATATTCCAACCCAGTCATGATCTAACAGGGGTGACTGTGTTCAAGTCTTTGAAAATTGAGAAGAAAGGATGCATATTTTCCTAGGCTATCAATATTTCAGAGCATGAGTTAAATACACCAGGAAAACAACTATAATTATAATTACATGTGGATAAGGGAAAAAAAATCTAGTAATTGTAAGTAGAGTGTTGGATTTTGTGCCTAAGTATTAAGAAAATGCTCAAACTTTGGCATATTTAGGAATTTCTTGAGTTCTGAATATTCTTCCCCATGTAATTAAGGTGACTGATAATTTGATATAATGAATTAAATTTTGGATGATGACTTAATAATATACTTCCTACAGCATTAATTGTGTATATTGTTGACATTTTCTTGTAAAAGGAAAATGAAAATAGTAGCTCTGTTTTTATCTGGGAACATCTGCTACTTGGTTAATATGTTATTATAAAACAACTGTATGAGAATTTGTCTGAGATAACATAGGATTTCCATGGAGAAACTATCAATTTCATATTAATTCTATTTTATAGCAATAAAAACTGTTCTAAACAGTTTGAATAACTTTAAAACCTAACTTCAAAATATTCTCTGATCATTATATTAATACGATGAGGAATAAATTGAGCACTTCAAATTATTGGATATATTGAATTTTATTAAGTTGCTGAGGTTTATATAAGGCCAAAATTGAGGGGTTTTTTTATTATGTTAATTTCATGCTATGTACATTTTTATAAATTGTAGTTAAAGATACTTAAGTAGATTTTATCGTTAGAAAATGGTCTTTAAAGAGACTGGCTTCAAAATGAAAATGATTATATATTTTCAGGCTTAGAATTCTCTTCAGAAAATTATAGTAAAAAAGCCTTTTACAAATAATTATAATTTAAGATCTCTATAATTATGAATTATGGTTGTATCATCATCTTCAAAGTGCCTGTGAAGATGACCCAATATTCTCTCCCTCAATTCATATACTGTCACCTATCTTTACAAATAGAATGAAATAACGTATACAAACATAAATTTAAATTTTTTTGTTGTTTAGAAAGACAAAACTCCTTTTCTACTGATAACATTAGTTTCTTCTGTTAAACACACTTCTATCTAATTATTATACAAAGAAACTGATAAGTGAAAACTAAATTGTTGCTAATTAGAGGCAAACAACTGTTATATTTTAAAGTATAAAATTAAAATAGAAAAGTGATTTTTTCTTTTTATTTATAAAAATACAGAAATGCACCATTTTTTAAATCTTGGAAGAGAATGATTGGGGCTAGTGATCTCAATAAAACCATAAACTTACTGGTGCCAACATTTGCAGTCCAAAAGAAGAAGCCATGCATCAATGTCTAGATAATAATTCTTTACTGTTTTTTTTCTCTCTGTTTCCTTTTTACAGAAGTTAAGACACTGTGTAAGCCCACTGTCTGCCTTTGATGATTAAGTCTAGCATTAATTAGGGTCACGACTTTAAGATCATGGAATGATTTGGCATTTCCCCCTGGATAACTTATGTGTCTTAATTGCTAGGGGAAAGGAACAATCCAATCAATATCTTTTAGTGCTGATATGTCTATCAAATGACATCTTTATTTTTTGAAACTGGTTGATAACTATCAAAAGACAAGAAGAATTCACAAGGAAAGATAGAAAAGGAAAGTAAAAAACAACTATCCTTAAACTAGTAGGGAAGCAAAGTGAATCCTATCAACTTCTCTTGTAGTTTTCCTCTCTTTCTCCATCCATCAGCCATATGATGGGAGTGTGTTGTGACATATTTGGGGGAGCTAAAAAAATTAAGAGATTAAGTAGTGCTGCACCTGGGTAGAATTTCTTGTGGCCTATGTGGGTTTCATAGCTACTTAGACTTTGAAGTTGTATTTGAGTATTACATAATGTCAACCTTCAATGTAATCTTTGGATCCTCAAGAATAATACAAGCCCTCAATTTACTTTTAGACAGATTGGACTTTTTTTGTCCTATAAAGTTGTCTAGCTATAATCACTCTGTGAGCCTGTGCTGATTTGATTCTAATCACTTTTTTCCTGTGTGTGTGGGTGTGTCTGTGTCTGTGTATGAGACTTATTTTAATGTTATTAAGTGAAAGAAATTTAAAATAATTTTACCTATTTAATATTAGTATTTTTCCTTCCAGTTTTATTGAGATATAATTGACATCCAGCCCTATATAAGTTTAAGAGCATAGCATAATAATTTGACTTACATACATGAAGTGATTATCACAATAAGTTTATTGAACATCCATCATCTCATACAGATACAGAATTAAAGAAATATAATTTTTTTGTGTGATGAAAACTCTTAGGATTTACTCTCTTAACAAGTTCATCTATCAACATAACATATAACAGTTAATTATATTTATCATGTTGTACATTACATCTCTAGTAATTATTTATCTTATAACTGAAAGTTTGTCGTACTTTTTGATTGTCTTCATCCAATTCTCCCTCCCTCCATCCCCACATTAGTATTTTTTGGATGTAGTAATTCTAGTAGTTTTACATAATAGGAAAATTTATATCAATAGGAAAAACATCAAATGTTTAGAAAGGTATAAGGAGACAACAATCTAATACAATAAATTTAAGTACAGACATACCATGTTTTCTGATGCTTTGTTGTACTTCACAAATACTTTGTTTTTTACAGATTGAAGGTTTGTTGCAACCCTGAGTTAAGCAATTCTGTGGACACCATTTTATAACAACAGCATCTGCTCACTTCATGTCTCGGTGTCACGTTTTGGTAATTCTCGCAATATTTCAAAATTTTTCATCATTATTATATTCGTTATAATCTGTGAACAGTGATCTCCCAAAACCTCTGAAGGGAGTGTCGCACTGCCAACATGCTGATTTCTGCCCAGTGATTCTGATTCCAGACTTCTGGCCTCTAGAACTAGGAGAAAATGAACTTCTGTTGTTTTAAGCACCCATTTGTGGTAGATTTTTACAGCACCCATAGAAGACTGATAAATCTTTCATCTTTACCAATTCTCTTTCTGCTTTCAATTTTGTAAATGTTGTTGCTCCTTGAAACTTTAACTGAAACTTCATTTTATAAACTTCCCAGTTTCTAATTTTCATAAGTAAGACCTCTATGTTTAAGCTCTTCTTTAGTGTGTAGCAGGAATTTGGACCATTCTAGTTCACTTTGCCCAGGAGTTACTGAGATTTTTAAAGTTCAAATAACTTTGGTAAGCATGTTACTAATAACTGAGACTACCTAAGTAATTTCTGAGGAACGTTTTTATCTTAAATTTGTGGCTTCATATATAATGGATTTTAATGAAAATTTCCTTCTCACATGTTAATACGTATTTTGTTTTTCAAGAACAAAATATTTTCTGTGCTTCCATTGATTTTCAGAATGGCATATACCTTCTACAAGCATCTGGATACCCCATAACCTGCTCTAGCTTTTTGTTTTTTTTCACTAAACCTACCACCTCTTTAACTGTGCTAGTGCCTGTTCTTCACTGTGGCATTCATTGTCTCCTTTCTAGTTCTACTGCAAAAATGTAAGCTCCACCAGACACATTTATCTGCTTTTTCCACTGATTCTTTACCTTACAAGAATATCTGGTATATATTACGTGGTCTTGATTTGGCTAAAAAACTGTCACAAATAAATTTCCCTTTACATATGAATCTGTTTTGACAATGCCTTCTGGAATTTGTTTTTGTGAAATTTTATAATTGTTCTTGATAGAGAAACCTATTTTTCCTCACTTTAATTTGGATAATTATAATGCATTTTATTTAATAATATTAATATAATTTGAAAATATGTAAATGAAGGATTTCTTTAGATTAAAAAATTACTGTGGGATATAATAAATTTTCAGTCTCTCTATATCAAATCATTATATCAGCAATACCTATAAACATTCATTTTTTAAAATCTAATACATTTATTAATTTATAGTTGGTATTAATTTTGCAGGACTTTTTCCTTTCAGATATAGGTGCATAACATTTTCACTTTTTGACCAAATATCTACTATATTTTCACATGATAGTCATGTAGTTTTTTTTTTTTACATCTTTATTGGAGTATAATTGCTTTACAATGGTGTTTAGTTTCTGCTTTGTAACAAAGTGAATCAGTTATACATAAACACATATCCCCATATCTCTTCCCTCTTGCATCTCCCTCCCTCCCACCCTCCCTATCCCACCCCTCTAGGTGGTCACAAAGCACCAAGCTGATCTCCCAGTGCTATGCAGCTGCTTCCCACTAGCTATCTATTTTACATTTGGTAGTGTATATATGTCCATGCCACTCTCTCACTTTGTCCCAGCTTACCCTTCCCCATCCCCATATCCTCAAGTCCATTCTCTAGTATGTCT
>NC_041226.1:55946728-55948250 GCF_002837175.3 Physeter macrocephalus | reverse complement strand
GGTCTGTGCCCAGTAGTGGGATTGCTGGATCATATGGTAGTTATATTTTTAGTTTTTTAAGGAACCTCCATACTGTTCTCCATAGTGGCTGTAACAATTGACATTCCCACCAACAGTGCAAGAGGGTTCCCTTTTCTCCACACCCTCTCCATCATTTATTGTTTGTAGACTTTTTGATAATAGCCATTCTGACCAGTGTGAGGTGACACCTCATTGTAGTTTTGATTTGCATTTCTCTAATGATTAGTGATGATGAGCATCTTTTCATCCGTTTGTTGGCAATCTGTATATCTTCTTTGGAGAAATATCTATTTAGATCTTCTCCCCATTTTTGGATTGGGTTGTTTCTTTTTTTGATATTGAGCTGCAAGTGCTGCTTGTATATTTTGGAGATTAATCCTTTGTCCATTGATTTGTTTGCAAATATTTTCTTCCATTCTGAGGGTTGTCTTTTCATCTTGTTTATGGTTTCCTTTGTTGTGCAAAAGCTTTTAAGTTTCATTAATCTCATTTGTTTATTTTTGTTTTTATTTCCATTTTTCTAGGAAGTGGGTCAAAATGGGTCTTCATGTGATGTATGTCATAGAGTGTTCTGCCTATATTTTCCTCTAAGAGTTTTATAGTGTCTGCCCTTACATTTAGGTTTTTAATCCATTTTGAGTTTATTTTTGTGCATGGTGTTAAGGAGTGTTCTAATTTCATACTTGTACATGTAGCTGTCCAGTTTTCCCAGCACAACTTATTGAAGAAGCTGTCTTTTCTCCATTGTATATTCTTGCCTCCTTTATCAAAAATAAGGTGACCATATGTGCGTGGGTTTATCTCTGGGCTTTCTATCCTGTTTCATTGTTGTAGATTTCTGTTTTTGTGCCAGTACCAAACTTTGTTGATTACTGTAGCTTTGTAGTATAGTTTGAAGTCTGGGAGCCTGATTCCTCCAGCTCTGTTTTTCTTTCTCAAGATTGTTTTGGCTATCTGGGGTCTTTTGTGTTTCTTTAAAAATTGTGAAATTTTTTGTTCTAGTTCTGTGAAAAATGCTGTTGGTAGTTTGATAGGGATTTCATTGACTCTGTAGATTGCTTTGGGTAGTATAGTCATTTTCATAATGTTGATTCTTCCAATCCAAGAACATGGTATATTCTCTATCTGTTTGTATCATCTTTAATTTCTTTCATCAGTGTCTTATGGTTTTCTGCTGAAAATTACTTTTTAATTCAAGATTGAAAATAAAATTTCAGTAAAAAAATTTATCAATTTCAATAGAATGCAAGAAAATAAGTTGTATATGGAATATATGATTAGACATAAAGAAACATAAGGATAGAAAGAAAAAATAAAATTTAAATAATATGAAGATGAATAAAATAGAAAAGGCTGCAAGAAGTGCAGTAATGCAATTTAAAAAATCAATTGTTTGAAAGATGTAATTTTAAATGTGTCCTGGTTAAAGAAATAAATTCAAACTCCATGATTATAGAAAGCCCAGAGATAAACCCACGCACATATGGTCACCTTATTTTTG
>NC_041226.1:55945941-55946228 GCF_002837175.3 Physeter macrocephalus | reverse complement strand
GTCGTATGGTAGTTCTATTTTTAGTTTCTTAAGGAACCTCCATACTGTTCGCCATACTGGCTGTATCACTTTACCTTCCCACCAACAGTGCAAGAGTGTTCCCTTTTCTCCACACCCTCTCCAGCATTTATTGTTTGTAGATTTTTTGATGATGGCCATTCTGACTGGTGTGAGATGATATCTCATTGTAGTTGAATTGCATTTCTCTAATGATTAATGACGTTGAGCATTCTTTCATGTGTTTGTTGGCAATCTGTACATCTTCTCTGGAGAAATGTCTGTTTAGG
>NC_041226.1:55936599-55943994 GCF_002837175.3 Physeter macrocephalus | reverse complement strand
GACTGTCATACAGAGTAAAGTAAGTCAGAAAGAGAAAAACAAATACCATACACTAACATATATATATATATATATATATATATATATATATGGCATCTAAAAAAAATGGTTCTGAAGAAACTAGGGGCAGGATCTGAAGAACCTAGGGACAGGACAGGAATAAAGATGCAGACATGGAGAATGGACTTGAGGACACGGGGAGGGGGAAGGGTAAGCTGGGACAAAGTGAGAGAGTGGCATGGACATATATACACTACCAAATGTAAAATAGATAGCTAGTGGGAAGCAGCTGCATAGCACTGGGAGATCAGCTTGGTGCTTTGTGACCACCTAGAGGGGTGGGATAGGGAGGGTGGGAGGGAGGGAGATGCAAGAGGGAAGAGATATGGGGATATGTGTTTATGTATAACTGATTCACTTTGTTACAAAGCAGAAACTAAACACCATTGTAAAGCAATTATACTCCAATAAAGATGTAAAAAAAAAAAACTACATGACTATCGTGAAAATATAGTAGATATTTGGTCAAAAAGTGAAAATGTTATGCACCTATATCTGAAAGAAAAAAGTCCTGCAAAATTAATACCAACTATAAATTAATAAATGTATTAGTTTTTAAAAAATGAATTTTAATAAATAGGTACTTGTTGATATAATGATTTGATATATAGAGACTGAAAATTTATTATTGTTGGTAATAAACAGAATGATTTTTTGTATAATTATCATGATATGCATAAGAACAATCCAGTTATACATTTGAATGAGATTGGAGAAAATAAAGTGATTTCTTTTTGAATCTCCTTGCTAAAAGACTTAGATATATCCAGCAAAATAAAGGGTTATGTTACTAAAAAGGAAGGAGGGAAACAGGTAATGGAGATAACTATTAGTCCCAACCACAATTGTAGTGCAATATAGGAAAAATTAGTAGAGTCATAAACATAAACATTTAACACCTCACTGACTCTCACTCTCCTCTCATTTTCTGCCTGTCTCTCTGTCACTGTCTTTCTCTCTCTGTCTTCTCTCTCTCTCTCTCTCTCTATATATATATATATATCTATATATATACATACTATATGCACATATATATACTATATATACAATGTAACTGAACATATTAAAAATGCAAGGAGAATTTGATAAAAATATATTTTGGTTTTACTGATGACTTCAATACATCCGTTATTTGTTTTTTTAGTTAGAAACCATTCTATTTATTTCTTTCTGCTAAAAAAGAAAGAAAAAATAGTAGCATCAATGTTCATCCTGAAGGGATAAATCACAGCTTATCTGAGCTTCTCATGGCAAATGGTGTCCATTTTGCCAGACACTCAATTTCTTTATTTCTCTTCCAGTTAGAAGTGATCAAATAAGCTTATTCTCATGTTGAAATCAAAACAGGAAGTGTGCCATAGGTTTCTATTGAAAATTTTCTTGGCTTAACACAAAGAAGTCAATTTCTCTCCTCATTTAGAGCATGGGAGTAGAAATTTTAGTGATTTGACATAACATTTTGAAATAAAAATTAAGCTTACACTTTTTTTTTTGCTTTCTAAATGCATTTATAAGCTCTAGACTCTTTAAAGCATAGATCTGTGCTCTGTAAGTTAGATGCAAAAAAAATATACAGTGCTGGATTATTGCAAATGATTTAAGAGCTAAGAAGACAAAGCATATAGTAGTAGCATTTGGGGAATAAGAGAAGGGATACAAATAAAAATAGAAAAATATGTAAATTGAAATGTCTTAATATAGAATTTAATTATTAATTAATTATGAAACAAATTTATGTGTATCAGGTATAATTTATATGTAAAGCAAAATTTCTGCCTCTAGAAATTCACAAATATTTCACAACTTGAAAATAATTGTCCAAAATTAATTGAACTTTTATCAGTTATGGAAACATTAGCGTCCATTAGAATATCAAGAAATAATGAAAAAAGAAACCATCCTCCCAGTAAGGAAAATACTATTGAATACTTCTTTTCTGGTAATAAAATTTATGGCTGAACAACTCTGTTTTACATAAACAATGTAAACGTTAAATGCATATTTACACACACACCATATGACCTGCTACGCCTTCCAATGCCATTTTACTC
This sequence comes from Physeter macrocephalus, assembly GCF_002837175.3. Classification (NCBI taxonomy): domain Eukaryota; kingdom Metazoa; phylum Chordata; class Mammalia; order Artiodactyla; family Physeteridae; genus Physeter; species Physeter macrocephalus. The sequence goes on along the minus strand of NC_041226.1, from coordinate 55,941,883 downwards.
TGTCCTTTTTCTCTGTGTAACAGGTGTTCATCTGCCTCTTAGTTCTCTTTAGTTATGACACATTCTCCTCTTCACTTATTCATGCATCTGTATACAACTTCTTATGAGTTTCATCATTTTCTTAACTGAGCACTTTGATCTCCATAATTTACTTCAAATTCTAAAAATTTGCCTAAAATTGGTTATATGGTTCATGTCCTTAGCTGAAGAAATAATATTTTGCAAGTCTGAATGTTAAGGAAAAAAAAAATGAGCTGCTTTTTATTCATTCAGCTCCTAGCTGCAATTAAACTAGACAAGCTGGGGAAAAAGTCCCTATACATTTATTAATTAATATCTTTCTTTAAAGTATGGAATATATAATGTAATTATATATCTATAATATGAAAGTCAATATTTCTTTACCACTTTAGAATTTGTAAGATTTTCACATATAATTTTTCTTATATTTATTTTAACAAACAGAAAAAATGTGGGCCAAACCCTTCCTCTCAGTGCTCCCTATATAATTTTATCTGTTTTATTCTCAAAATAAGTATCGTTATGTAATGAATAGATTCTAATCTATTAATTTACTCTTTAATTTTCTTTGTTAAGTCTCTCTCTACCCCTACTTCACGAAATTATTTAAGATTTTGAAAACAAGTGTTTGGTTATGTTCAATGCTGTGTCTCCAGCACCCAGAATACTTAATGGCACATAGCTGGAGATCAATAAGTAATGGCTGGATAAATATAAAATGAATTATCCTAAACTTGATTTTACAAATGAAGAAAAAAAGTAAGGATATAGATATTTCCCAAAGATATAGAGCTTTTTAAACAAGAGTCAGTACTTGAACTTGTAAAATAATGTTGCCCACCATCTTGTTCTACAAGAATCAAGTCATTAGCCAATGCAGTCACTAACCTACAAAACATCCTAAAAGGAATTCAGGGCAAAGATCAGGATGAGGCACTCTGTGCTCTAGGAAAACAGGGAAAACAGGTCCTTAGATATTTAGATATTTCAGAAGAAATTTTTTATGAACCTGGATTCTTGCATCTTCCCATACTTAGAAAAGCACTAAAACCATTAACCAAGTGACTGGCAGCAACCTTCTACTGAGAAGTGTGCTTGGGTGCATTTACCCCTTTGTCAAAATCACATCTATACTGACCCCCCTCTACCTCTTCAGAAGAGTTCCTCAGAGCTGAGAGGCTGTATTCTGGGCTATAGTCCTCAGTAACTCCCCAGATAAAACAAACTCACAGCTCTCATGCTGTGCGTTTTTATTTCAGTAGACAAAATCACATCTCCTGCTTCTAAATCAAAGTCCTTTCAATAAATTTAATTGCCCATCTGTTGATTTTTTCCACTTAAGTGACTAAAAATGTATTTTTCAAAAAGGTGAAAGGAATCTGTAGTTAATGAAAGCATTTGCAAGAAAAAGGAAAATGATCCTAAGTTGTTTTACTTCTGCAGCAGCTTCCATAGTTACTGAGAACTCAAGAATCATCTAAAGAAATCATCCTAAATTAAATTATATAGCACTAAAATATTGAAAGAGAGAAACACTTGAAATTTGTTGAAGTGACAGATGGAACATAATTTCCAGCAATGGGTTGTCAGTTCCCTATAAGTGCAAAGTCTTTCTGTTTTATAAGTGCTAAATTGCTACAGAGGCTCTTGTAGTATGAAAATCAACTAAAGAAAGAATTTGAGACAATGAGCTGTCATTTTAGTAGTGAACTTAAAGTGAATTGGTTGTATTTTAAACATTTTATAAACAATGAAAAGGGACAATTATGTACATAGTGCAATTTGCTATGCCAGCTTTAAACAGTATGACTAAATTATATGTAAAATGAGTATATTTTGAAAGAAAATAATTCCATTCAAACACTTTTCAGCACGTAACTGCAAAGGGAGTACTGAACTCATATATTGGGAAAAATATCTCTCTACTTTTTAAAAAAGTAGATCCTTTACAACCTGCTGTGTTAAACATTGTCATCTTATTTTACTATTGTGGGCACTGAGGGGAAAATTTTTAAAAAGCAAAACTAATATTCAACATTTTCTTCTTTATTGAATTTTCTACATACTAATTTTAATTAAAATATGTTTGTAATTATAATCATTTTGAGGTATAGTTTAGCAATTACCTCTAAGTTTAGGTCATATATTTCCTATAAGAATATTTGTTTTATATTATTCTCAGTCTTATGGATGAATAGAAATTTATTTAAGTCAGAATTCCAAATCTTGGATAATGGAGATTATCAAAATATCATGATCAAATTTATTTTTTTAAAGTCAAGTTTTCATTATTCTTTGAAACAATATTATGACATTTTCAAGTGAATTAATTATGGCTGCATTAAAATGACCATGTTTTGTTTTGTTTTTTAATTGTCACAAGAATTTTACTATTCTCAAGTTTAGCTGGTTTTCTTTCAGATAAACTTTAAAATGGTAACCATTATTATATTCAAATGAATTTGCTTTTGTGTGTACCTGCAGGGCATAACTACTTTGTTCTTCTATGTTACTTTTTCTTTTTTTTTTTTTAGGGAATAATAATAATAGCTAACCTGTATCGAATTTCTACCGGGTCTCAGGCATTTTACTAAGCTTTTCACATAGTTGAAAGCATTTAAACAGCATGACAACCATACTAAGTGGAAGTGATTTATTTCCCTGGTTTTCTGATGGACATAGTTAATACCTTTCTCTAGATCACACTGATAGCATGGTAGAATGAAGTTAGGAATTAATATCAGAAATTTCAAAGCCAAACTGTTAAACAACCATACACCAAAATACCTCAAAAGCATGAAGGTAAATATTCCTATACTCAGTACCTTTTAGATTAGTTCTTTAATCAATATTTTATATGAATATGAATTTTTAAAACGTATTTTTCTGAGAACGTTCAAACATGTTCTAGTACTCTACTTTGAAATCAGCAATTTTACCATGATATCATATTTTGAAACATTATTATTATTCCTGGCACATTTTAAATTTTATTTTATTTTATTCAGTTATCTTACTTCCCAAACAATGCCAGACTATATTCTCCTTGTACAAATTTAAACACTGAAAATAAGACTAAAGTCCTCCTTAAACAAGTTCCCAAGCTCAAATGATCAGTTTTTTGCATTGATTTCAACCTGTTTCTCTCTACCTATTTGTCAACTTTCATAGACTCCATAAAAATATATATTGGTGTTTTGTACAATTTACTCTAAATATGTGTCTGGAATTTAATTTGTCCTATTTGATGTTTTGCAACATTGTTATGAATCCCTTCTTTCTAACCCATATATTCTGGTATATCTTTTCATTGCTATGTTGTATTCCATTATGCAGTTTAGTTTTTCAGTCCACCAATTATTTTTTTTCCTGATCACAAACAGTGCTGCAATGTTTTCTTGCAGCATGAATGCTTATCTTGCTTCACTAATTTGAGTTATATACTAAGAAGTATCATTGCTGTATCATGGTGTTTTTACCTGTATGAGGCTAAATTGTACTCATAATGTTGCTGTGATAATTTTTGTTCACATTAGATATTATAGTCATTTAAAAATGTTTTTAAACTTTTCAATGTAATGCTAATTGTGATTGTTTGAAGGATATAATGTTTTTTTTTGACTTTTTTTTTTATGTTTGTGTTTTTTCTATTAAAAGGCATGGGCTTTTAAAACATATATTTTGGAACTGCCAGCTAAAAATTGGCACTTGCCATCTGCCTCTGTAAGGTTTAAAATCACAATCTGCTGCAATGGCTGACCTTCAACACACCCTGGATGGAGGTTACGGTGGAGATCAGGAATGAGGCACTCTGTGCTCTGGGAAAAATTGTCAGAACAGGCCTTCAGATAGTTACATATGTTCAGGAGAAGATTTTATGAGCCCAATTCTTACATCTCCTCATACCTAGAAAAGCACTAAAATCATTCACGGTGACGTCTGCTCCTCATGACTAGCAGTAACCTTCACGAGACTATCAGCAACCTTCTGCAAAAAATGTGTGCTTGATTGCACGTACCCCGCCCCCTTCACCAAAATCTCGTATATACTGACCTTCCCCTCTACCTCTTTGGAGCAGTTTCTCAGAGCTATCTGAAATGCTGCCTCCCGGGCTATAGTCCTCATTTTGCCCCAAATAAAACTTAGCTCACAACTCTCACTTTGTGCATTTTTTTCAGTCAACAGAAATAAGATGCATTTCCACAAACCATTCGTTCATATGTTTTGCCCAACTTCCTTTGGGAATGTTTTTCTTTCACTTTTTGTTTTGTAAAAATATTTGATGTGTTCTGTATATAATTTTTTATACATTTGTTGGACATATTTTCTTCTGTGTTTTTAGTTAAATTTATTATCTTTGTATAATATCTTTTGAAGTATAGAAGTATTGATTATTTGATTTCTTAGTTTTCTTTGGTCAGATTGAACAATACCTCTTTTATGTTTTAATAAGATCAGGTTTAATGTTTGTCTCTTTTATCAGTGCCTAGTACTGCTAATAGGCCCCAGAATAAATTAAGCATGAAAAAAGTATTTTCATGAATAAAATATTGCATTATCCTATATTTTTTTTATAATAACCTTAATTTATATTCTTGAAACTTTTATGTTTTTAACTTACTTTGATTTTATTTTGCAAAGAGTATGAAATAAAATCATTTTCCCCAATTGGATAGCCAATCTTCTCACACAATTTTATGAATAAAGATCATTTCCTTGTAGGTTGGTAATACCACTTATATCACATACAACTTCATTTGTCAAAGAAGAATTGTACTGTACAAGTTTCACAGGCAAGGGAGATGTCATCAAGTCAGCTAGGATAGGGATCAAGGCCATTGCAGTAGAGAAAGAAACTGAACCCAACTCTACTGAAATGAAAGAGATTTAAGCACTTCAGTGAGCTAGTGGAAAAGAAATGGAGGACATTAGGAGGACATTGGTCAGTGTAATTAGGCCAAAGTTTTGCTAATTGCTGCTAACTGAAATTAGGCTCCTATCCTCCCTCAGAAATTGAAAGATATGGCTCTTTCTTTTTTTTTTTTCATTCCAGCATCCTCTTTTTATTTTTATTTTTATTTATTTATTTTTTTAAGATAATGTCAAAGCTTTTAATTACATGATTCTTTTTTAACATCTTTATTGGAGTATAACTGTTTTACAACGGTGTGTTAGTTTCTGCTTTACAGCAAAGTGAATCAGTTATACATATACATATGTTCCCATATCTCTTCCCTCTTGCGTCTCCCTCCCTCCCACCCTC
>NC_041226.1:55907144-55935661 GCF_002837175.3 Physeter macrocephalus | reverse complement strand
TCGTAGAGTGTTCTGCCTATGTTTTCCTCTAAGAGTTTGATAGTGTGTGGCCTTACATTTAGGTCTTTAATCCATTTTGAGTTTATTTTTGTGTATGGTGTTAGGGAGTGTTCTAATTTCATTCTTTTACATGTAGCTGTCCAGTTTTCCCAGCACCACTTATTGAAGAGGCTGTCTTTTCTCCACTGTATATTCTTGCCTCCTTTATCAAAGATAAGGTGACCATATGTGCGTGGGTTTATCTCTGGGCTTTCTATCCTGTTCCATTGATCTATATTTCTGTTTTTGTGCCAGTCCCATACTGTCTTGATTACTGTAGCTTTGTAGTATAGTCTGAAGTCAGGGAGCCTGATTCCTCCAGCTCCATTTTTCGTTCTCAAGTTTGCTTTGTCTATTCGGGGTCTTGTGTTTCCATACAAATTGTGAAATTTTTTGTTCTAGTTCTGTCAAAAATGCCAGTGGTAGTTTGATAGGGATTGCATTGAATCTGTAGATTGCTTTGGATGGCTCTTTCTTGATGACTACCTTTCAAAGGGAAAGCTCCCAGGTCCTTGAGAAAAGCATTCCTGGGTTATAAAATTTTCAAAAGACTGGGAGAAGATTTATGCCTTAAAGAAGCAAAGAAAGGATTTACAGTTGTGAGTTTTCTAATGTAAATGCTCTGAAAAAAGGAAGGTCAAGCACCTAGAGTCAAGAAGAAACCTGTCTTAAGTTTAGTCAAGTTCAGGAGAATGTTACAGCTGTCATGGTCGCATCATAAGTTTAACTTCTTCCTGTACTCTATTCTGTCACATTAATGAAAGTATCTGTTTCTGAACCATTTTATTTTATTTTATTTTTTTTGTTTTCTGCTGTACCACATGGCATGCAGGATCTTAATTCCCTGACCAGGGGTAGATCCCATGCCCCCTGCGGTGGAAGCATGGAGTCTTAACCACTGGACCACCAGGGAAGTACCACGATTTACTTTTAATAAATTGAAAAATATTAAGATTCTGCTCTCAAGCAGTTTAATACATTAGTCTCTAACATTTATATTGGACATTATTTTAAAAGCTTTGCACTTTTCTTCTGTTTGGCTATAATGAACATAAGTATTTGACTTTCACTTTAATGAGAAATTCAAGCAATTCCTAGCATAACCTTGCTTAACTGGTCTCTCATTGGTGCATAATACCTTTTTTAAAATTTTTATTGGAGTATAGTTGATCTCTAATGTTGTGTTAGTTTCAGGTGTACAGTAAAATGAATCATATGTATATGCATAATGCCTTTTATAAGGCTAGTGGTTTTAAACATTTGAACATGTTTTAAACATGTCACTTAGTAATTTGGTATTCTTTGTTCTCAGTCTTTTTCTTAAACTAGCGCTTCCTTTATTGATGACTACTTTAATACAGCAGACCATTTGTTAGGAACTCAAACCACTCTGATGGGAAACAGAATGTTAGGATATCTAAATTCCAATTAAATGCACTGCTGCACTTTATTCCTGCATTTGAGAAACAAGAAGCACAGACTGAAACAGCAACTTGGAAGATGCCTTGATTGATAAGGCATGGTCCTTCGTCTAATTTTTAAACATTTAACTGGAATGAAAAGATTTTATAATAGTAATCAATTTGTGCTTGGGAAATGAAATGTACGTAGAAGTGAATGTTATTTAAATATAATTTTTTAGGGAGGGAATTGTATATTTAGAAATTTTAAAGTTATATGAAGACAAGGCAGGAGCCCATTTTTGCTTTAAGCCATATGGTTAAAATCTTTTATAAAAAGTTCTCTTTCCATCAATGGAAAATGAAGTAGCTGAACCCAATTTGTTCCTTCTTTCATTGCTGGAGACTTCAAGTGAATTACCTCAGGGACAGCAATGCTAGGACTGTTTATACAAGGCGAGAATCATTGGATGAGACTTAATCAGTGAGTGAACTGTCTGAGAATTGATACCAATAGAGAGAAACTTTTATATAAAGAATAGTTTATTTAATGGTAAATTATTAATTTGAAACCTAATCAATATTAATATGCAATTAGTTTTACATGTCAATTTCTAATATTTAAAGTAAAAAGAAAAATAAATGTAAAAAATAGAATACTTCCAACATTTTTAGGAAATACTTTGGCAAATTCCTGTGGGCTAGCTTTGGAAAATTTTTTGGTTTATCTCTTAAAAACTTTTTCAATAAAATATTTTGATTACCTCATTTTGAAGGACTCTAATGCGTACAAATCTTAAAATTCATTCACATGAAATTTGAGAGTCTCCACAAAGAGTGTGTGGCTTATGTTACATGCTAAGAAATTAAAGCTGTCTCACTAAAAAGTTTCTTGACTGATAGTAGTTCAGAATTAGAGTGTATGCTCAGCCTGACAAACCAGCCCCTACGTTCCCTTCCCATCACTTCCTAAGCTGACCTATCTTATAGTTGTGAAAATATCCACATCCAGAAATGATAAATCTGAAAGTAGGTAGTGTTTCCGATAATACATTTAACAATGGAAGACATTTTAATGAGTTTTTCTCCAGTAATATATCCAAGTGGGTGTGTGTGTGTGTGTGTGTGTGTGCGTGCATGCGTATGTGTGTTTAACTTTTTGGCCTTATTCTTTCAACAATTTGTTTTTTGAGGAAAGAGGGGAGTAGGCTGGAGGTTTATTTACATTAGATTTTAGTAAACCCAGATTTAATATATTACCAGTTCAATGCAGTTATAACAAGTTATCCCTATTCAGCTGAATTCCACACATTTATTTACCACTAAAATTGTTCTAGATGATTGGTTTCAGGTTGTGTTTCTTGGTGACTGGCAGAATTGACAAGTTGTGGATGTTCTGGTTCCCTCATTCCTGTATCAACCACAACACTCCTACTTTTATCTATTTCATATATTGTGGCGGTTAAAAAAAAAAAGTGTGACTAAGCATTTACAATAAGACATTTGAGAATTATTTTTATTTTATTCTAAAATGGTTTCTATAAAAGTAAACCATTATGGAAAGACCTTATGGGAGGAACATTGTAGACAGCCATATAGTAAAGAATTGTTGACTACAATTGTCCAGATATTTGTTGCCAAGTGTATAATTTTAGCCAAATCATTTTAATGTTCTCAAAGTTCTGTCATGTTTTATGGACTGTGATTTTAGAGTTTTCATATTTATAATGCATAACTTTCAAGGTTTATGAATGTTCTCCCATTTTGAATATACATTCAGATACTGTGACGGCTGAGTATATGCAAATCTTCATTTCTCTGTGTAAAGAAAGAGAGTGTACCAGCAAATGTTTCAACTGAAAAGTAATAAGCTAAATTATTTTCAAAGATGGTCACACTGTAAATTAATGAAATAATGTAGGAATGGGAAAAACAATTTGCATTTTCCAAAATAGAATTCCCAAGTGTTTTTGTCAGAAATATTGTCAATTAAAGAAAAGAATTTGACTAACCAAATGTGATTAAAATGTAGATGTTTCCAAAATTTTCAGCAGTCACTTTCACTGGAACTGTAAGTCATAAATATAAACTATGTCTACTAAGTATCTCTTTATTTTAACCACTGATTTTTCAGATAATTTATTTTAGTTTTACATTTCTTAATTCATAAAAATTTATCATTTGTCCATAAAAGAGAGAGTATGCCTCCCTTATTTGACATTATTCTATTAAATGTTCTATTTTATTCTATTAAATATTCTATTCTATATAGTATTCTATTCTATATAAAATTAAATGTCTCATAGCATTCTATATTGACATAAAATGTCTTCTTGGAAGTACTAATAATTTTTTAGTGTGAAAATTTTATTGTGACAAAACCCTGGGTTTGCAATCCCAACTCTTATTGAATTAACACCCACATGTAACATCCTTAGGTCACTAAACCCAGTGAGCCTGTTTGGGGGTGAGATAAAGGTGTTTTCTTGTTTTTATTTCACTTGATTTTTGTGAGGATTAAATAATGCCAATACAAATGATAATTATTTTCCTTCCTTGAAATCCATCTTGATCAGTATAAATATTCCTAGTATGTCCTATTATTTCAACTAGGAAATCAGATACACACATACATGCATTTCTTTGAATTATGGTTACTTTCAAAGGGCCATTCCAGTTATAAGTATCAAATAGAGAGATAACTGGAAACGGGGGGTTGCAGCCAAATATGGTTCCCTTCAAAAAATGGTAGTAGCTCTTTTTTCCCTACTTATGGTAATGGTTCTTTTGTGTCTGTTTCTGTGTTTGGGGGGGGAGGGGCAAACAGGGGAAGATTCATCTTAAATGTTCTCAACACATATAATTTTTATTTGATCACCAAATTATTTTGCGTATATATTTTTTACATACACACACACACACACACACACACACACACATATATATATATATATATATATATATGTTACACTCATACCCAGTCTTTAACTTCAATGAATGTTCCTAGTACTAGAGTTGCTTGCTGTTTCTGGAGAGAGTTTCCATTGCATCCACGTGATATGAACACAACTCTTACACTACCATGGTAGAAACCCCAGCATTGAACCTAGTCCTCCATTTCAGAACCTCCTTCAGATATCAGAGATATCTGAGATAATCTCAAACGCTTAGAGAAGTTAGCTAAATTCTTCTCTTTTAGGAATTTGCTTTTATAGGATGTACATCTATAAGCCCATCTCATGCAACCTACAAATCTACCTGCCAAATGATGAAGGAAGGGATGGGGTAAAATTTACAATGCAAAAATGTCCCTGTTACATGTGTTTTTGAAGATAGTCAGCTACCTAATTTTTCTCTTTGCTTCATGTAGAACTGCGGCCCCTCCCGCTGCGGAGCACAGGCTCCGGACGCGCAGGCCCAGCGGCCACGGCTCACGGGCCCAGCCGCCCCGCGGCATGCGGGATCCTCCCAGACCGGGGCGCGAACCCGGTTCCCCTGCATCGGCAGGCGGACGCGCAACCACCGCGCCACCAGGGAAGCCCCATGTAGAACTTTTAAACAACAAAATTATAGATTTTGTTTATATCCTGATTTTTTCCCAAAAGACATTAAGTTAGAAAATAATCAGTAAGATTTAAAAAAATAGATTAGATATACAGAGCATGAAAGTAAAATAAGAAAAGCCAGAGGTACTGTTAATATGCAAACACAACAGTCATAAAACATTCTACATTTGCTAAAATGGACCACAAATTTGATTGTAAAATTCCTGACTGCCAAAGGCAAGATCCATGTAAAGAGTTAGAATGTCCTTATGGACTAACAACAAACAATTCCTCAAGCAAAGCACAGATCTCCTGATACTAAGACTGAAATAAATGTCTCCTGTGCGCCCCATAGTGGAAGGATCTTAGAAGTGGTAGAGATGTTAGTGTTCAGCCAGTCCAAGAGCCTATTCAGTTCCTGTATTCATCCTAGTCTAACTTTTCTAAAAGATCATGTGTCTATTTGAGTGAGTTCATTGGCAAAAAGCTCAGCACTAATAAGGCATTTCATTATTTAGCAGACAAAATTTCTGGTTTTTAAAAATGTATTTCTTTTGTTCAGCCTCCTTCTATGCATAACTCTTTAGTCATAATTTTAATTCTCTTGAGCAAAGTAGAACAAGAGTACTCAATATTCTGTTTTTAAATAATTTAAGAATAGCTGCCACGGCTCCCTTATTCTTGCATACATTCATTAAAAGTATGCATTATGTTTCTAAAATTCACTGTACAGGAAGTTTCGTGGATATAACTGTGAAGAGTGAAAAACAGCTCTTCCATCAGGTTTACAAAAGAATTTTTTTTTTCACCTTTGTCTGCTTTTTGTCAGTTTCTTCCTTGGACTGAATATCATCATGGGTTTACCTTTTCAGAGGCATTCTTCATCCTTCACTACCATGCTCTGTGCCAGTAGCCTGACATGAATGGAATATATCAGTGTGTCCTTTGCCTTGGGGATTCTAGATGGCTGAATGCAGACAGTGGTGAAGAAGTGGGAGAGAGGGTTGTGGTCAGTAATTTATTCCTTTAGTCAAGTCCCTATGAGGGCACCATCAGCTGGTCTCATCCATCAACCAAAGGTCGCAGCTTCTGAAAATCAGCTTTGTTTCCAGTATTTCATAATCTCTTAGTTTGCTCCTCTGTTTGCCTAGGGTCCTCCACTCTCTATCTAGTTCAGTGGTACTCAACTTTCCCTGTGGTTTTCCTATACCCTGAATGTTTTCTTTTAATTTATATAACTCTCCCCAAATTATCCATTTATTTTGCTTGTTTCTTCCTAGGTATGTGACAGGGACAATTTACAATACCAGATAATGCCTAGAATATAGTAAAGACATCTAGTATATGCTGAATAAAGAATTAAAAAAAAAAAACCCTGAAACCTGAGATTACAGATTTCACACATTCTTGGTCTTTTCCTTCTCCTCCTTTCCTTTCTTCTCCCTCTCACTCTCTGAATCTCTCTCTTTCTCTCCACACACATGCACACACACATGTGTGTGTATTACATAGATAATCTTTGTGATTCTTAGGTAGAATCTAGATATTTGTGATTTACAAATTAATACAACTTTCAATAGGCAATTATCTGTGTACTTTATTCAACAAATCTCATAGAGAAAACTTGAATAGTGCAAAATTAAATTAACAGAAACATTCATGTAATCATAAATACAATCATCTGTAAATCCTAGTACCAATTTTTCTGGTAATACTTTAATTTACCAAGGACATGCTTAAAATGTAATGTCTAAAGCTATATAATATATATGTGTTAAAAACACAGTATTTGCTGTTTCATTCTCTTTAGGTGACTGTATTTTGTACTTAGTTGTCTAATATGCTTATTTTTATTTACTAGCATGAATAGAGATAAACATGGTAACAAAAGAACATTAGAACACAGATCAATGATAATACCTTCTGATTGATTTCAACTTTCTTTTCACTCACTGGGAGTAGGAGAAATTACTTCTGGAGATACTTCAGTTTTTCCCTCCAAATACTCAAATTACATTTATTTGCCTAATCTTCACAAGTAAAGTAATGATTGTAGTAAATATCCAGCAAGTCACTTTCTTGAGAGAATGGTAGAATGCCTGTGTTTGATAAAGAGACACTTGATTTCTTTTGGTGAATGAAATCATATTTTAAAACACATCTAAAGGAAAGGCTTCCATGTCCTGTATGAGTAGATACCTGCTCTGTCACATTGCACACTATAGGCTTAGTGCAAAGTCTAGAGTTTGGAACATACTAAATGTTCAACAAATATTTTATAACTGATTGATTAATGATGTGTACATTTGTTAAATGATTGCCATGTAGTATGGAGATTATTAAAAACAAGGAATGCTCCTTGAAATAGTTGGAGACTTTCTGCTCTAGCCTAATTTTCCCTGACACCCTATTAATTTGGAAATGTACAACACATGAAAAATGCGATTAATATGTGCACTTTTGAGTAAGTAATAAGAATACAAAACAAAACAAAATTAAACTTGGAAATCGATATCTTATCTGAAAGAGAAAAATAAAAGAGGATACCAGTGTTGTGTTCGCTAACCAAGTCAGAGGTAAATCAGGAATTACGGATGTAAAATATGAAAAGATTGGAAATATTTACCAAATTTAAAAACCTTTAAATGTGCTTATTTTCTGTTTTCCCTTAGAAAACCCCAAACCTGGGAACATTTTTTTAATCATTTAGTTGACAACAGAGATGAATAACTGGACAAGCAGTGGCCCTCTCTGCAGTCTGTTATGATGGCTTCATCACCAAGAATGGCAGAGGGTGTAGCAATGTTCCTGTAAAGTATATCAGGCTGGGACTTTGGAGGATAGCAAATGAAAGAATCACTGAGAGAGAGAACCATAGCCCTAATGGCCTCTAAGCCTTGATCAAACATGCTCAAAGGCTGCAACCTATTACACTTTATGTGATTTTTTTTTCCAAATATATTGTCCACTGTGTCCTTGCTCGATAAACCCAGTTGGGTGTGGGTTTTCTATTATGTGTAATTAAAAGTATCATACTTCATATTTATGGCCACATTATTATACTTTTTGATAAAATAAAAATTAAACATTTAAAAAATTATTATATTCATATGATCACATCCAGCCCCTGAGGCTAATTCTACCCAAACACTGTAACTTCTGCAAAAGGGGAATGGCTTGTGTTAAGGATAAGTGGTTCATTCATTGACGAATCAATATCCATAACTCTACTCCATCTCATACATCTATTCATACCATCATTCTCACATAAATAAAACCTATTCATCCCCTCCCAAGAGAAAAGAACCCAACATTCCTACTGGAGAATATTAACCTTTTCTTCCAGTTCCAGATACATCACTTCATGTGAATAAGTAATGTATTCTGAATACATAAAATGTATAATAACAGTTAGAAAGAGGAATAACTGCAGTAATAAATACCATTTGAAGATGGGTAGATCAGAAAAATCTACATCTCACTTTACTCTAGGAATAGTAAATAGTGACATGAGCTGCTTGGGCAGCCAAATAATATGTCCTCAGATATATCCTCTATGAAGTTCTGATATGTGTAGTGTCCTCCATGACCTTGTTTTACTCATTTAAAAATATCTCCCCTCTACTTTATGGTCACATCACAGGGTCACTTGGGGGTGTCTGTATAACTTTAGAAGCCAAATCCACGTTGACAGTAAGTCATGTATTTTGATAAATAATGCTTTCTTAAAATGCTCTTACTAGTATGACCAGAATCTGACAACAGAGTCTTTAGTTTAGAAGCAAGCATAATTTTATCCCTTTGCATTTTGAATTGGTCTTGGTGCTTTAGTCATTCCTTATCACTGAGATAAATAGCTTTATATTTTATTCAAATTTAATTTGTCTTGGATTGTGAGGACAGAGTTATTGTATAATTTACAGTTTCTCTTGAGAAGTTTAAGTATGTTTTTAGCTGGAAAATTTTTAATCTGAGTTGCTTATGAGAGCCTTGGTATGTCAGGATTTTCCTGAGTCTAATCTGGTAAAATTCTCAACTCCATGTCTCAGCTAACAGCAGCTTCACATTTCATAATGCCTTCCTTCATCTGGATGAGCCTGATACGGCCTAGCTCCAAATACCAGTTGAAAAAGTGTTTTAGAGTCTAATAGTACACGAGTGTTTGGCATTATTTAGATAGTTCTTGAAAACCATTCATGCTCTAAAACTCACCCACATAAATCAATGTGTTATATAAGTTCCAAGAAATGTGTGAGAGAAGAAAGAGTTATTTTGGAATCAGAAGGGCCTTTCCACAGTGTCTTGAAATCATACCAGTTAAAAAACCTATTATGCCACCTCATAAGCTCAACCCTGTTATATGAAAACTACTTTTGAAGTGGGTGAAAATATGTTTTCCAGCTTTATATAGGACTAAAAGTTTAAGAAACTAAACACAGCTAGTTTATAAACAGCTTTTTTATGACATAGATTTGGCTTTGGAATGAGAAGTGCGTGAATGGAGAGGAGATAAGTTGACTCAGGAAGAGTCATTTCTGTAGGTATTTGGATAGAGGTGAACTGTTCCTTCACTGGAGAGGATACTTCACTAAAAGATTCAAGCCAGAGGGGATCCTGGTTTTTTATGAAGTAAACCAGTGTGTTGAGACTAATATCACCCTGTAGTATACTTATCACAATGCTAACTGTATAATTTAACTTATTAAAACACTAAATAAATTTTAAAAGTCACAATTGTAGTAGACAGTTATTCCCATTTTTACTATCAAGTTTACATGCTGCTTCCTCTTTCACTCTGGGTCTTGCTATGAGAGAGTAGAGCGAGTCCTTTCTTTGATAGTCAGACACCCTCAAATGTCACTCTTAAATGCAGTCTTATTGTGAAGGGTTCTAATAAGCAAAACAGCCTATTCGGAGAAAAACACTTAACTTCCTTCTCAACTAGAACTTACTATCAAGCATAAGAGCCTTAATTCTTTTCTGTGGGATGTTGAGGCACCAGGTTTTTATGATAATATTTAGGAAGAGAAAATTGAGGCCTTTTGTAGAAAATATATTCTTACAAGTATAAAAATAATAGCATATAATAGAAATAGTTGATATAGTCTTCGGGGTGGCTGAACAAACTTATTTAAAGTTGTGCTTTCAGGAGTGATTCCCAGAGCCATGTCAGAGAATTTTCTCAAAGATGCTGCTCTTTTTCCTCCAATTAGAAAGCCTCTAGATGACATCCACACCAAGTGCTGTACTAAGTAAGAAGCTAAGATATGTAAAATAGACAGTTCCTAGTTAAAAACCTGTGTGTGATGATCCAGACCTGACCAATAGGCAATGACAAAGGCTTCACCTGACAGTCCTCATGGAAAGCTGCCACCCACACCAGGCTTGGTGTACAGCCAGTGCATTGCAGTCTCTGGAGAGTTGTAGTCAAGGACTCAGGGCCCCTGGGCGCAGTCATGCTCTTTCTCCTATTTACATTCCTAGCCTAGACAACTTTGTTCCTAGGTCTCTGTAGATGAGACCAGGAGCGAAGGTCATCTTCAGACACCTCTGCAGAGACCTCCTTATGTCAGACAAAAGGGAGAAAGCTTGAAATCAGTTTATTCCACTCTGACTCACTACCCAGTACTTTTATGCTCCTAGCCCTCCCTCCTTGTATCACCCCAACCCTAGGTCCATAAAACTGTCAGAGTCTTTTGTTCTGGGGTCCCTCAAAAGACAGAGGACCCATATGTCTGTGCTGATTCATCTGGCCCTCGATCTGTGTGCCATTCCATGGGGGAAAATGGAACAGAGGGAGTCAGCACTTTCTCTGGTTTTAAACTCTTGCTTATATCATCTCAGTAAGTGATTAGAGGCTTAACTCTTTCATTTCTGGCTTGTGGCTTTAATCAGCTACTCTGACACCTACCTGATGGTAGCTCAGCTCACTCTCTCCAAGCTCAGCTGAGTTCCTGACAATATGAAAATCACCAAAAAAAAGAAGCTGTTAGTGCAGAACTAGCTATGATCTGATATCAGCACATCGGTTGGACCAAATCTTGCCTCTCAACTCTCATGAAACAGATGTCTGAACATTGAGACATCCACTAATGCTGATTCTGAAACTCCCAAAATATGAACACTGCAGGGGAGTTGAAACAAAAGCATGCCTCATGTTTGCTTTCCAAATCTTATGAATGCATCTGATTGTCTGAGTTTCAAACACACCAGGATCCTAACTGCAAAGTAGTCTTGAAAATGTAGTTTTTAATCTGTCCAGGCTTTAAATTACAGGGAGAAACATTAGTAAGAGAATGGAACAGATACTATAAAAACTGTCCACCAAGTCGACCACAATCCAAGTGTTTTACTAACAACATCCACACAAAAACATTTTCCACATTTAAACTTCAGAATAGTATCATCTAATTAAAAATAGAACTCTCCAAAGTAATGAAATTGCACTCAGCATTTCAACCCTGAGTGATAATTATTACTCACTTAATTTGGTCAAAATCCCATTCAGACATAAGATATACTGTAGATAATTTATAAAGTGAAGACCTACAATACAACATGCATTGCACAACATGGTAATGGAAAATAAAGGGGAAATTAAAGAAGAATATAAATAACTAGATAGATAATTCACTTCTCATTTCTGCATCTGAACATGTAGCCAAATTAGGCAATATTTGTTTTTATAGCTTCTTTTCTTTTTCCACTTGTTTGATGTTCTACTTTCCCTCAGACAGTAATTTAGCAGCTGGTAAGTCATCTGATAGAGTGGCCAAGAATTTGGCCTTAAGTTTTCCTCTAAAATTCAATTTTAGTACTATCATTGACATTTTCTTGACTATGGAAAAGATAGCATCTTATATTATCCCTTAATTTAAGATATATATCTCATCCTGTAGGACAGAACCTCAAATTCATAAGGTGTGGTCTTTCTTTGATGGAGCTTCACATGAGCTTCTTGAGACTTCTTTGTCATGTTTCAAACTCCCTTCTTACAGTTCATGGTTGTTGTAGTAAGACTGATGAATGAATTGCATTGATTCAATCCCATTGTTGCATTTCCTTGACCATAAATGTGTCCTTTAGTAAGAGGGGATGTAATATAACATGTAGCTGTGTGTGTGTGTGTGTGTGTGTGTGTGTGTGTTAATATTCAGTTTTGTGTGTGTGTGTGTGTGTGTGTGTGTGTGTGTGTATAATTAGCCAATTCAGCCAAGTTCTCTGCCACTTTATAACAAGAATTTCCTTTCCTCCAGTTTCCATAACATGTTTTTATTTCCCTCTGAGAACTCACCAAAAGCTTAACAGTCATAGCAACATTCTGTTCACGATGAAACATGCATGCTCTAAAAGCTTTCTCTACAGTGCTCTTCTTTTCTTTCTTAGTCTTCACCAGAATCCCTTTTAACATCCATTTTTCTGCCAACAGTTTTTCAAGGCAATCTAGGCTTTTTCTATCAAGCACCTCAAAACTTTTCTAGTCTCTACCTGTTATCCAATTCCAAAGCCATATCCACATGTCTAGTTATTTGTTGCAACAGCACCCACTTGCTGATACCAAAATCTGTATTACCTGTAGATATGGAGGGCAGACCGTAACTACATTTAGGCTTAATATAATTCTACATAGAGGTTCTGCTTATTTTTGTAGAAATCTTTTTTTTTCCTCTCTCTGTGTGGGATTCTATTGATGTATGTGTCTTCAGGTTGGCTATTATTAATTATCTGTTTTCAAATTCAAGGAACGTTTTTATTGCTACAAAGTAGCTAATAAATTTTTCAGAATATATATATATATTTATTTCAGTTTTGTTCCATTCAGTTCTTTTACAGAGTTTCCATATCTCTCATGAAATTCCCCAAATCTTTACCCATTATATTCAGCTTCATCTGAAACATTTAAAACATATTTTTAACAATTATTTTAAAGTATAATTTTATTGTTAATTTTAATATATATCATTATTTGGTCTACTGCTAGACTATTTTTCTTTTTTTATTATGGGTCATATTTCCTATGCTTTGGAAATCATATACTTTTAAAATGTGTATATTCATAGGATGTGTAGTTAAAATTTTGGATTCTGTTACTTGGATTGAAAAGTGTTGGATTTGTACAGGCAGATTGTTAAGTTTCTAGTATATCACCTTGATGCTGTGAGGTCTTTGTGTTAGGCATTGTCCCATAGTAGATACTTATGAATTTGCCCCTAGGCCTAGGGTACGTCTCTTAGTTCTGTTAGGTGTTTCTAACTTTTAAAGTTGGATTGTTTGGAGTTTCAATAATAAGTCAAAAGTGTTCATCAAAGCCCTCTAAATTG
Source organism: Physeter macrocephalus (assembly GCF_002837175.3). NCBI lineage: Eukaryota > Metazoa > Chordata > Mammalia > Artiodactyla > Physeteridae > Physeter > Physeter macrocephalus. Next base: position 55,922,356 of record NC_041226.1, on the reverse strand, counting down.
GCAGTAATTGAAATCCAAACTCTGTCTCACCAACACTGGGAAGATACTAAAGTTATGCATGTCACTTTGAGCCATCAATGTGTTGATTTCTGCTGTAATCCTTGGAGTCTCACTTTGTAAATGTATGGTTTAAAAGTTAGCCAATTACTTGAATGGAGTTTGACACATTTTCAGGTTTGAGTAGCTTCCTCCTTTCTGGAATCTCCCCTTCGATTCCCAGCAGTTTTTCAAGCTTGGAGTCCAACCTCTGAATCCTCAGTCCAATGACACTGCATCTTTTCTCTTGTACTCTATGTCCTGTGTTCCACGTGAATTGGGGAGTAGTACTCTGAGGTAATATGACAGTTAAATGTGGAGTCCACCTAGCTTTCTCTCCTCATTTTAAATGATATAACCCCTCCAGTTTCTACTTGTTTTTGTTTACTTCCTTATGCCTTCAAACATTTGTTTAATTTACATTTACCTTAGAGTTTATAAGTGTTGTCAACAGAAGAGATAGTTTGGTATGAACTTTTCTCTATTTCCAAAAAGAGAACAAATCTGTCATCTTTCAATAACACTGGAAATATTATTGATATTCGTCAATGTTTCAGGTATTATATTATATTATACTACATTCATGAGAAAAGATAAAGATGGTAGAATGTGATTGTAGATGAAATATATGAAAATATTGGGCATCCCTTTCAATGATGAATCTTCAGATATCTGAACTCTACATATTAACATCACTTATCTTCTACCTTTAAAAGTTATAAATTCTGATTTGTACAAAAATTGACATTTATTTTGCTCACCTAAAATATATATATGAGTGATTTTCTTTTACAATGATAAATGTTTTCTTTTCAGAAGGAAGCATTCTAGTATGAATAAAATATTATTATATAAAATTTAACATGTTAAAAAGTGAATTTAAATTTTATTGGAGGCAGCAAGATAGAGAGGCAAATAGATTTGTAGTCACCACTCATTAGATGTTAAAGCCTTGGCTAATTATCATTATCTACTGAAATTCATTTTTTTCTTCTATAAAATGGAAATTTTCTTAGGATTATTGTGACTCTGTACTAGGATATTAAGTGTCTTTTATGTTGCCAAAGTACATCCTTAATAAATATATTTTTGACTCTTAATTAAGTCAGAATCATTTGCAGGAATATACAGAATTACATTGCACGACTAAAAATGCATATGTTTATGTGTGCTTAGAAATCACTCTGTAATCTTGCTTGAGTTTTTGAAAACCATATTTTCCATTAATTAACATGGCACTGTTCTATCCTTAGTAATTATTTGAATTCTTATTTTGTTTTCAGGTAATAATTTGTATGTGACTAATGCAGAAAACAAAATGACATCAGCCAGATTTTTGAAAATTGCTCACTTAAGAATCTTTTATCACCATAACATTCCTTATGAAAAATACATTAGTCATTAAAGTAATTGACAGTTAAGAAATAAATATGCTCTCTATTGCTTTAATTTATCACGTTTTTGATCCATTTTATTATCTATAAATGTTTAAACTTCTAGTGACTTCTTTCTCCCAATGATTCATTATTTATACCTTTAAAGTTGTCTATTATCTATTATTATGAAACAGATATGCATACTTTTTTCAAGAGTTAACCGAGTCATCTGTACCAATCAATAATCATCATATTAGTCATTGTCAAGGAAGAGTAGTATTAAATTCAAGAGCAGGGTGATTTAGTTGAAAGAGCCTATAAATATGAATTAACTAGCACTGACTCTGCTTCTGTTTTTTTCTGTCAATTCAATAGAAGAAAAATATTGAATTTATCAGAACTTCTTTTTAAAAGATTATGAAACTTATGCTTAGTGAATTTAAGGGGCTTGCTCAATTTCTTATTGGAAGTTGTGGAATCAGGATCTAAATCCAAATCTATTTGACTACAAAATCTGATTTTAAAAAATGTCATTTAAAAAGGTATAAAGCCAACAAATGAAAACAATATCTTCCTTCAAGCTCATGCATCCATTTAGCTATTGTCCAAGTTTCTGAACAAAGGATATTGAACAGGTCTAAACCTCATTCTCTCTTATTCTATCCTCCAATTCATTTTTCAATCCACCACAAAAAGCTTTGCAGTCTTACTTCTCCAGGATTACTGATCTCTTCAATTCTAATTATTAATCCATGTTACATTTAAGATGTTTTCATCTGTTAAAAAAAAATGACTCACTGAAGTTTGTACTAATTATTATTTATTTTACTTTATTCTTTTAATTTTATTCTTTTTATTTATTTTATTTTATTCTTTGAATTTTATTCTTTTTATTTTATTCTCCTTCTCCACACTCATTACCCCCACTTAACAAGGAGTCTGAAGGCAGGTAACTTCTGTGATAAGTGAAGTAACAACAGTGTCAGAGAAGGGCTCTGTCAGTATCTTGGCTTGTTTCCCCAGACCAAATGCTGGCTGCTACAGTTCTGGATATCCAACTCCAGAAACAGTTAAAATCTACGTATTATTCCTTTATTCAAGAATGCAAAACCTCTTCTGTGAAAACTCCCCAGACAATTTTCCCTTATATCTCATTGACCAGAGCTGAGTTATATGGTCATATATTGCTTCAGTGGAGAAGAACAGGATTCAAATTTTTCTTTACATCCTCAAACTGAGATTCCCTTGGCAAGGAAAAAGGTGGGCAAATGTTATCAGGTAGACAATTAACAGCATCTTCACCATCATAAAATTATTTCAAGACTTTATCTTATTTGACCTTTCTGCAGCATATATGTTGTTTAGCTCATTGAAATTCTCCTGTTCTATATTTTGTGATCCCAGATACTCTTTCCTTCTGCTTCCCTGAGTTTTTTTTAATATATAATTTGTTTTGGAATCTTGTTTCCTACCCAAATCTAGTATGTTTTTCCCCTCAAAACTTAATCCTAGACTCTTCTCACTCTTCATGTGTAATGACATGAGTTCCAATGGTTTCAGTTGCATATGCTAAATTTCTGATATTTTAATTTCCAGTCCACTCTCTTCCATTCATTACTTCCCTGAGACTATGGCAAGAGCATCTGGTGACACGGGCCCCAGAGTAATTAGGAACCACCTACCACACACACATGCACACACACACACACACACGTGCATGCCACATAGAGTCAGGAGTAAAGAGAACAAAATATTTCTTTATATTGCTTGCCCTAAGTCCTAGAAACAATGTTGACTGCTTAAGAATGTGGTGAAGAAAATTAGGGTGTGCCACCGCCAATACTGGAGAGAGATACTGCTTCAGAGTTCAAGGAGAATTTAATTGGTATAAGTAAAAAGACGCTTCATTTACCTTTTCAAATCTTTCCTTTTAGACTGTATGAACTATATGATTCTTACATAACAAAGTATTGTTCTTCAATAGTGCCAAGCATCAATTGTATTGCTTCCTTGTATGTTCCACATCTCGGTTCCAGGGACATTCAATTAGCATGACATTTATAACCATTGAAATTATGGCTGAGGAAGATTTTGGAATATTAAATAATTAATGTCAGTATAGCTAGCTAGTTAGCTAGATAGGTAGAGCATATGTGAAGAGTGATACCAATTATTTTCTCTGACAATTGAATGATATTAAATACTAGAATTGTGAATAATTTATATTCAATAAATATGTAGTACAATGTATTCACTTTTTTTCAAATAAATAACTAGATATTTGGTGTTATTTCATTAAATTAGAAAGATTGTCTTTGGGCTGTCAGAGAGATAGCTGTGAAAAAATGAGATTTTTAGCAGCAGCCAAATTTTGGCTAAATGTCCAGAATGATTTTTTTTTTTTACTTGGCAGCAATAGTTTATATTTGTCACTCTGAAACACAGAATCAACAAATAGTCATCATAGTTTTTACATCAATTCAAAGATTACATAGGATATTTTCTGGACTTGTCTGTAATTATAATATCTTTATGGTCACTTTATATCTTAACCTATAGTCATTCTCAAACACTCAGTGAGGATGCTGATTAAGTACTGTTGATGCAGTAACATTTACTTTAAACAGATTCTAGGTAAATCAAAGAATTTTAAGAAAAATAAAGATGCCCTTCATATGAAGAGATAATCATAAGAATTTCAAATATACTTGTTTTGGGTTTGCAATAACCACAATTAAGTAACTGTGATGTAGATTCAGAATATATATTATATTTGAAATATTTATATATATATAAATATACATATAGCTAAATATACATTTACTAATAATGTTGCAATAGCTTAAAATAACTGATCTAATTTGTCCATTTTCATTTTAAAGAATTAAAAAAATATTTTAAAAACATTTAAAACTTATATTTTTCTTGAATCTAAGAGCTACATACAAAATTTGACCATTTTATTTCAATAAAACTTAAAAAAATTTAAACAAGAAAACAAAAATGATGGTGAAGGAGAAAATAAATTTTAAATAATCTACAATCTAATGTCTATATTTTGATCATTATACATCAAGGTAACATCTTTAAACATTGGCAAAATATTTGAATACGCTGAGAAGAAAAATGTTTAAATTGAGCAACACACTGCTAATTTTGTGGGGTTTTTTGGTCATATTAGAATAACATTTAAAATTTAAAGAAGATAAATATAAGGGATACTATGTAGATCTAAATATTGCTTTAAGATTGTAAAATCACAATTTATGTGATAGAAAATTATAAGATGAAATCAAAACAATTTCTGTAATGAGGATATTTCATGTGGTCCCATCACAATGTTCGAATCTGATATATAAACTAAATGATTTATTTCTGAATATAATCTTAATTATAACTAACTCAACAGATATTTTCAAAGGCAAAATATATATATATATTTCAGAATACATTATGAAACTATAGTAATTAAAACAGTAGGTTACAGGCATTAAAACAGACATACAAGCCAATGGAATAGAATTGAGATCCCAGAAATAAAACCATGCATGTACAGTAAGCTAATGTATGACAAGGGAACCAAGAATACTCAATGGGGAATGGATAAATAAATGGTGTTGAGAAAACTGGCTATTCACATGCACAAAAATGGTAACTATGTGAGGTGATGGAATACGTTAACTTACTTTATTGCGGTAATCATAATATTTACGTGTGTCAAATCATCACACTATATACCTTAAACTTACACAATGCTATAGGTCTGTTATACCTCAATAAAGCTGGAAAAAATCCTTTTGCCTTCACAATTTTGCCAGCTTTTGGTTATATAACCAAAACTTACAGCATAGTCTTTCTATTTTTCTATTGTGGAGATATGGTTGTCAAGGTAGGATGATAAATATATATTATTTAATTATTTGTTAGTTTAAGTTGTAAATTTAAGTAGTTAATATGCTATATTTTGACCTCTGTTTGGACCCTTGACCCAGATAAAAGTATAGAGATATGTAAACATTTCCTAAAGGATGTGCTTCTTACAGCACATATAAAAGTGAGTATAGGGCTTCCCTGGTGGTGCAGTGGTTGAGAGTACGCCTGCCGATGCAGGGGATACGGGTTCGTGCCCCGGTCCGGGAAGATCCCACATGCCGCAGAGCGGCTGGGCCCGTGAGCCACGGCCACTGAGCCTGCGCGTCCGGAGCCTGTGCTCCTCAACGGGAGAGGCCACGACAGTGAGAGGCCCGCGTACAGCAAAAAAAAAAAAAGTGAGTATACATTCTTCCTTTCCAGACTTGGTTTTCCTCCTATATATCTTAGCTCATGATTCACCTAGTTGATTGAGTCTGAAACACTGGATTCATTTGACTAATGCATTACATATCATACACTCTAACTGATTCAAAAACATTGCTCTGACAGTTTTCCCTACTTACTCTCCTATATTTTATTATTCACTTGATCACTCCCATCAGTACAAAAGCATGGTTTTCTTTTTCATATTTTATTAAAAAGAAGGCTTTCTGTTGACTGCGTTTCCTTTTTAAACTTCTTTAAAATTTTCATTACTTTGCTCCCCATTGCAGTAAATCCTCTTGAAAGAGTCATTTATCTTTCTTGACACAAATTCTTCTCCTCCCAACACTTTTTAACCTTATCAACATTTACTTGTCCTTGGTTTTTGTTTCTTTACTTCTTATTACTTTCAAATATAATATTGATTTCTATTATGTTGATTGTGTTTATCTTTAAAATATAATTTCCATGATGTCAGGGATACTTTCTATCTGTTGTTCACTGATAGTCATCAAGGGTCTATGAAGTTGGCCATAAGGTAGGAGCTCAATAGATATTTGCTGAAAGAATGCTTGATTATTACCTGTCTCTCAGCATCATCATGTACTTAGTACTCTATACTTCATATTTCTTGATTTAGTACCCTGTACTGTCTTGGCAACTTTTATGTCAATCTACTATTACTCCAAAATAAAAAGTTTATTAAAAAAAAACTCCTTCTCTAAGTCTAAGCTGTAACGCTATTTTTCCAGGAAATTTTTCCATTTCATGATCACATCTAAAAGTTCTTTTCTCTGTCTTCTAGGACATCTTGTTTATGTTCCTGGATCTCTGTAGATACTACTTAATGTTGAGGCTTTTCATCTCTTCACTTTGCTATCTTCACCACATTTTACTATTTGGCAAATGAGAAAAAACTGGACTATATTTAATCCTGAAAGCAGGACTTGATTTTTATCTAAATAATAGAAATAGAATAAACATACCGTTTTTGGTATTATATTGGCCTTGGAAAATTAGTAAAATTCTCTAATCCTAAATAGACATTCATGAGGCCAAACTCGGTCAATTTTAAAAGTACAAAAGCCTGAAACATGAAAGGTTTTCAGGCATAAAATTTAATTTATTTTAATTTTAAAAAGATCCATGGAGAGGCAAACTCACTTTGGGAAACAGTAGGAATCTGACAAGACAAACTCTTGGAGACCGTCAGCATGGGGTTTTCCTCAGTAGATTTGAGCTTAGCTCTCCTCTGGTTGTTCTAACCAGGCTTGGGCTGTTTTATCTTATCAATTTATCTCTATATATATGAACAATAATAATTATTATGTTATTAATAAATTACAATCTGTCTAGAACATTTAAAATCCCAAATCATGTCCAAATCAGAAATTCTCCCCCCCTCATCACAGTAGACTTATTGTAACTTGGGGAACTTGGACCTGGGAGAGAAATATAAACTGATCTTACCTCCTCTGTGTTCTCACTCCTTTGAGATTAGGTATTCCAAGGCTGGAAAAGGGAGTACAAAGAGGGAAGGCAAGGTCGTCTTGTGTTGCTTGACACTATGTTTGCAGTGAGGAGATTCCGCTGATATGTTCCTAGTTTGATCTGGTAATATATGATCATGGTTATTCCTGTTGCTAAACCAACTTACATAGCAAATTCCACTCCAAGTGGTGTCTGGCTTAGTAGTTTTTCAGTAATTTCGATAGTTCTCCACATAGAGTGGAAAGAAATGAAGGACTCTTCTATATCCACCTAAGGATCATAGTACTAGGATAAGGTGGACGTTGCATCCATCTTTTCCCCAAGTATACTCCATTAAATTTCTTTTGAAGCATGCTATCATAAATTCTTCTCTTGGGTCTAAAAATGGGTGCATATTTCACCATGTTTTGTGGGAGACATATCAATCTCTCCAGAGGAATTCCCACCATTCCAATGCAAGCATTAGAATAGGCTGACAGAAATGTCAGTAAACACATACACAGCATTCCCATTATGCAGCAAATCCAAAACATTCTCTCTCTCTTTCCCAGTGGCCTTTCTGCATAGGAAAGAGGTGGAGGTGAAATCATGCACCATCCAATAAGTCTGCCTGTCAGTAAAGTCAAAGTATTTGGCCTCAATTAGAGGTGGCTCTCTTTAGAATTTGGGCCACTTAATACTCCCGTGTCATCAATACTTGGACTTATTCAACAATTCTAAGGAAATAAGAATGGCTTTTTAAATATTCTATTACACTAACATTTGCATGGGGCAAGTATCCTGAACCAAAATTATAAAACTAAGTCTTAGGCTGGAGAACTGGGTAAAGAGAATTAGGTAATCAGGGAAGAAGTGATAGGGAAAACAAAATTAAAAGTCTCACTGAAGGTCTTTTCAGAACAAATTCCAAACATCATGACAGTACATATTGCTGTCATTGTATTACATTATATCACATTATATATTACATCAGTGATAGTGAATAGAACCATAATTAGGCTGTAGATATAACTTTAAAAATCAGTAATATTAATAAGTAGTATTAATCAGAAGAGCAGCAAGTGTTTCATTTTTAATATAACAATGTATATACATATATGTATATATGTGCGTGTATATAATTAGTAATTATGAAATACAGATTTTAAATCCTTGTATAACATATTTAGTGAAATAAAAGGTAGATTAAAATATAGAAGAACAAATAGTGTTTAAAATGATTGACGCAAGTTAAAGAGAAAAGAATTTTTTTAGCAAATAAAATAAAAATTTGAAATTACAAACCCACTGAACAGCTTGAACAGAATCTTAAACAAATATTAAAGGGAATTAGTAAACTGAAAATGGATATGAAAATTTACACAAAATTCAATACAAATTTTCATGAAGAGCAAAAATTTGAAACAGATTCTAAGAAGCATTGAAAATAGAATATGATATTTTAAGGATTTTTTTTTTTTTTTTTTTTTTTGCCGTACGCAGGCCTCTCACTGTTGTGGCCTCTCCCGTTGCGGAGCACAGGTTCCGGACGCGCAGGCTCAGCAGGCATGGCTCACGGGCCTAGCCGCTCCGCGGCATGTGGGATCTTCCCGAAACCGGGACACGAACCCGCGTCCCCTGCATCGGGAGGCGGACTCTCAACCACTGCGCCACCAGGGAAGCCTTTTAAGGAATTTTTATTCAGATTTCTAGAGAATGGAAAAAGATGATATGGAGAAACAGGACAGATATATAAATGAATATATAGAAAGATAAGTAAATGTACATTTACTTCGCAAGTGTACATTTGCGAAGAAGGAGATATTGACCATAAATATTTTCTGATAATGAATAATTGCTTCACACCAACATAACCAACCTAGTACCCACGGTTAAATTAGGCATAAATCCTATAGACAACACCCAGAAGAAGGACCAGGGAGATCTATTACATCACTCTACCACCCTGATGTTTCTTAAGGAAAATAGAAGTGCACAGAAGGACAATAACACATTCCAGTTCTCATATGGTGGTGGAGCCCTAGTTAGAGGAATTAGTTTTTTTTTTTTCCAGGCAGGAGAAAGAATAATGTGTATATTATTTGGCTTTGTGGCCTTGAGGGTGTAGGGTGTGTGTGTGTGTGCACGTGTGTGTCTGTGTATTCTGCATCTATAAATTGCTAAAAGCATGGAGCTCTAAAAAAACTGAAAAAATTAACCCCAAAATACTTATGCTTTGATGGCTCAGAAATATCCACTTCTCCTCATTTGAAGACTTTAACCATCTGCAATATTCACATAAAGTCTTTTTCTTTTTTCTTTTCTTTTCTTTTTGTAATTAGTAAGGTAATACTGTAAAACTGAGCTGACTCCAAGGGCAAATTGTCCCATTTGCTACTTTCCTTTATCCCAAGTCTAGATCATGGAAACTGCCTCTCAGTGGGGATTTTGTACTGAAGGGCAAACACATGCATATGTATGTCTAATATGATGAAGAAGCAGAAATCATCACAAAACCTGTCGTCATTAGATTAGAGAGATAAAGGAGAATTTCTCCAAACATACCTTCTAAAAGTACATGTTTGGGTTTTTTTGTTGTTGTTGTTATTTGATTTTATTATTGTGGCTTTATTACATACGGGCATGGAGCTAAGAAAATAAAGAGAGAAACCTGATTTGATTTTGCTGTACGTAGTGATAAAATGTCCTAATCAGTTTAATCCTCAAAGTTAGCACAGATGTGAAGAAAATGACATTAATACTTACCAAAAAAGACATCTGTTTGAGGAATTCTATCCAGTGCTTTAGAATGTGCAGAGCAGAAAGATTTCCACTTAGTCACAAGTTTCCTGAAGGACATATTTCCCTTCCATTCTATGCCAAAAACTGTGTTTCTGAGTAGTGACACTGTATCCTTAGAAAAAGTAAAGCTCAACCTCCCAAACTAATTATCATCTTTCATCTGAACATTTTTTTCACTAATCCCAGCATCTCAATGACTTAGATTAACAGTAACTTCTGAATTATACAGAAAAATGAAAGAGGAAAGAGGAAAAAAGTATCTCACAACACTTAAGGTCATAATGCTGTGCACAATACCTGGGGTTAGAAAGTCTAGACTATCAGTTTTTGCATGAGCCAGTTTCCCAATTTTGCTTTTCTTTCCATTTGGGCACAGAATTTACAGGTTTGAATCCATAAACTGTATTTTTTAAAAGATTTTTTTCTTTTTTCTTCAAGGTATGGGTAAGAGGATAAATGTGTTGCCTCGTATGTAAATAATAATGAAAATTCCAGTGAGCTTTTCTCATATCTTCAGTAACTTTCAAAAAAAGTTTTCTCAAAGTCATTGAAACTCAAGTAAAATTTTGTTTTTTAATTGCACAATAAATAAAATAATAATAATAGTAATAAATACCACAAAAATTTCTTACTTGGTATTTTTAGACAAATTGCATTTTTAGTTATAAATTATTTTTATCTGTACATTGAAATTTTATTTGTATTATTTTCAAATAATCTGAAAAGTATCAGGAGTATAACACGATGAAAATGAACAATAAATTTTCAAACACGTCTTAATTACTATGCACATTAATACAATCTTTCTCACTGTATTTTAGCTGCTATGTAGGTATTGGGTGATCCAGATATTTATGTACATATTAAAGTACAGGCTTTCCAAGTAAGTTTTGCAGCTCAGTATAAAGTCATTTTTGCAAAAAAATACCCTGGCAACTTGAACACATTTCAGTTACAGTTGTGATTAGTTTTTAATTATTAGTGTTATTATTAGTGGTAAATGTTTTGGTATGATAAAATGATTGCTGTGGTATTGACTTTAAAACATTATATAAAGGAAGGTTTAAGAGGAATGCTTGAGGGCTTCTCTTCCCTTCCCTTCCCTGGTGGCGCAGTGGTTGGGAGTCCGCCTGCCGATGCAGGGGGCGCGGGTTCGTGCCCCGGTCCGGGAGGATCCCGCGTGCCGCGGAGCGGCTGGGCCCGTGAGCCGTGGCCGCTGGGCCTGTGCGTCCGAAGCCTGTGCTCCGCAGCGGGAGAGGCCACGGCAGTGAGAGGCCCGCATACCGAAAAAAAAAAATAAGAGGAATGCTTGAAACAAAATTGGCAAAATATTGATAATTGTTATAAGTGGGTAATATTTACATGATTCATTATAGTTTTTCCTTCCCTATGTGTATATTTTAAAATTTCCATAATAAAAAATTAAAATACAAGGTAAGAAGCTTATTATTATTACTAAAAATAGTCTACAGGAAAATTGAAGATTTACCACCAAAATATTGTTATTAAATTATTTTAATGGTCAGAGATTCTCTATATTATAAAGCATAAGAGGTATTGTTTCATCAGTAATAAATGTCCTCTTTAGTGGCCAGCTAACTCTGAATGAAATTACATATATAAAATGGGAAAAATTAGAGAACATCAATGAAACTAAATCTGATTCTTTGAAAAGACAATAAAAATAAGAAATCAAAATTAACACATTGTAAATCAACTGTACTTCAATAAAATAAATTTAAAAAATAAAAAGAAATCTGTAGACAGCTAACCAATAAAAATAAATGAGACATAAATTATTACTATCATGAATGAATGAAGTATCATTTTATTCATTCCATGGACATTAAAAAGAAGATAGACTAATACTAGGAAAATCCATATGCCCATAAATTTGATAATAAAGATGAAAATGGACCAATTCCTTAAAAGCCCTAAACTACCAAATTCACACAAGGAGAATGGATCACTGGAACAAGTATATAATAACTTTTAAGAAATTGAATCAATAATTACTAATTTCCCAAAATGAAGACCTCAGACCCAGATAGTTTCACTAGTGAATTCTACCAAATATTAAAGCAAGCTATACTTCCAGTTATCCACAATCTCATCAAGAAAATAGAAGCAGAGGGAATACTTCCTAGCATTACCATAACACCAAAACCAAATAAAGAAATTTTTTAAAAGGGAAAACTACAATGCAATATTACTCATGAACGTACATGCAAAAGCCCTCAACAATTTTTAGTAAACTGAATCCAACAATATATTAAAAAATTGTACACTCTGACAAATGGAATTTATTCCATGTATGCAAGGCTGATTTAACATTAAAAAAATCAATATAATACACTCTACCAGCACAATAAAGATGGTATAATAATATCAATTGATAACATATATAATTTTTAAAATCTGATACCTATTCATAACAAAAATAAACAAACAAAAATAAGAAAACTCCCAGCAAAGTAAGAAGAGATTAAAAACTTCCTGAACTTGATAAAATACATCTACAAAAATACAAAAATCTTACAAATAACATCTTCCTTATCAACAAAAAACTAGATGTTTCCACTGTAAGGTCTGGAACAAGGTAAAATGTCCTCTCCCCACTCCTAAACAATGTCATGCTGGAAGTACTAGCTAGTGCAATGAGACAAGAAAAAGAAATACAAATTATACATATTGGAAAGGAAGAAATAAACTATCTTTATTCACAGACAACAGAATTGTCTCTCTATGATTTGGCAATCATAACAATTTTTATCTTTTTAAAAAATCCTGGCTTCTCACTCCCAGTCTCTTCCCAATTCTTCATCCCACCAATTCATCTTGACAAGGAATAATCACTATGTATCTTCTATGTTCATATAATTAATTGCAAATATATATGTATACATATTTCTATGCATGATCAGAAGATTATTTTTACTCCAGTGTAATTATTACACATGCACATTTCTGAATTTGCTTCCCTCACTCAACAATAACTTCTGCAAATTCTCCTGATACATTTCGAATTTATCATTTGATTGGATGTTTATTAATCAGTATGTAAAATAATTTCATAAATCTTTCTACTGATAGTCATTCATTTTGTTTGGAACGTTTTGCCACTGTAAATAGTGAGGCAGTAAAACCCTTACGTGGATATTTTTACATTCCTGTGATTGTATTTATAAGACATGAATTTCCAGGAATGGGTTGTTGGGTTAATGGTATCTATAAATTTACCCTAAAAATATTGTTTATAATTTAAATATACACAGATTTATACATAAACTATTCTTATTACCTTACTAATAAAAATTTCATTATTATAATTGCCATACCATGGAGATCAGAGTTGCTTTTGAAATATACCAGTTAATTCCATAATAACTTCAGTATTAACTTCAAGTTACACAACCTCTTTCTAAACTGCATATTTTTAATTTTCCTTAAAGCTCCATATTATTTCCAAAAGTAGACGAGGTATCACCTATTGCAAATCAGTATTATACTAAATCTTCAAAGAGAAAAAAAAAGACTTCCAATGATTCATATTTAATAGTAATTATTCCAAATGCTAAAATGGTTTCATTCATTGAAACCCACATCTATCTTGCTATAATTAAATACAGCTGCTTTGGCTTTCACTTCAATAAGTATTCATTTTTTAAAATATAATGACCCTTTTTATACAGAATACAAGTTATTAGGTCACCTGCCAGCAGTCTTCTCTCAAGCTACCTAATTATCATTCCTTTAAGCTTTATTCATAACTTATATTTCCAAGATTTGGATCATTAATTTTTCTCCCTTATGCATACATGGCATATATTTCTACATCTTTTTTGGCCTTCAGACTTTCTGCAAAAGTTAGAATCTAGCTAAGTGTGGAATAAGGTATTTTTATATTTCCAAATTTTGTAGTTCTAATACTCAAAATAAAAAATTTCTCTATGAACCTGGAGAAGATTAGTCATTTTTAATAAGTACATATCTTAACTCCATGAATTATTACTACATTCAATGGAATAAGTAGAAATGTTTCTTCCAGCTAACCACTGCTATTGTTTCTAGAAATTTCCACGAAAGTAATTAAAGAATGACACATTAAAAAGAGGGTAGCAGCTTTCTTCCACCTTTCCCTCAGCACTGTAGTGCCTCAGAGATAGCTCATGACTCTGTCCTTCTCCTTTTGCACACTCTCCTTGCATGTGCATATTTTTCATTGTTATGACTACCATTGTTATGCTCATGACTTCTTGACAGTTACCATTGGGTGCTTTACAAATATGTCTTCACCTTCACTCATTTGACACCACAAAAACACCTAAACGAAAAGAATCATCTCTTCCTTTAGAATGCTTAACAGTCATCATCGGTAAAGCATGCATCAAGGTATCCAGTCATCCAAGTCTCCAACTTTGGAGTTACCAAGACACTTCATTTTCCTTCAGTGACTCTTTACCATAACAACTACTCCTTACCTTCTAAATAAGTTTTTAATTTATTTTATGGCCTGAATATTACTTGACTCTTTTTTTGCCTTTGCATACTAATGGCTAATATCTCTTCTCTACTAATCAAAACCTGCATCATCTATTACTGTGAAATAATCTATTAATCTTGAGATTACTTTTAACCCTTTAAAACTCATCTGCCTTTCACATTTCAGATAGCCTTAGCAAGTCAAATGTTATGATATTTTTAGTTGGTTAAATCCCTTATATGTCTCTCCATATTTCACCAAAGTGCATCCTGCTTGCAATGGCGCATGAGAACTTCAAAAACGGACATCATCTTCCATCATTAGTTGCTTAATAATTTTCAACCCAGTAATACCAAACTGCTTATGGCCTTGTATAAATTTCACTCTTATGATCCCATGTCCTAGTTCATTCTAGGTTTCTGTCTTATATATCTCTTTTCCCTATTAATCAATATTTACTGGTGCTACAATGTCCATCACAAAATTACCTCAGGAAGACATCTCTGAGCCTTCTCTACTTACATGATCCTTCTCATGCTTCTGTAGCATTTAGAATGTGACTTTTTCTTACCATCTGTCATAATAAATTGCACTTTTTAAAAATTGATGTTCTGGGCTTCCCTGGTGGCGCAGTGGTTGCGCATCCGCCTGCCGATGCAGGGGAACCGGGTTCGCGCCCAGGTCTGGGAGGATCCCACATGCCGCGGAGCGGCTGGGCCCGTGAGCCATGGCCGCTGAGCCTGCGCGTC
>NC_041226.1:55896000-55907064 GCF_002837175.3 Physeter macrocephalus | reverse complement strand
AGAGGCCGCAGCAGAGGGAGGCCCGCATACCACAAAAAAAAAAAAAAAAAAAAAAAAAAGATGTTCTTTCCTTAAAGTCCTTGGAGACTGGAATCTTGTTTAATTTTCTTTTTAACCCCAGCACTCGTAATATTGATTCACAAAATAAATTATCAACAAATATTCATCAAAATGAAATATTTAAAAATAGTTGCTGAACCCACTTCCTATATGGCTGGGGTCCAATTTTAGTCTGTCCAGGTAAGCTCCTACCACAGACTTACATAACAATATAAATTCACATAAATCTTGGACAATTACAAAAGTAAAACTACTTGAAGATACTAGAGAATGAACAAAAGCAGGCACATTCTCAAGGGGAGTCAAAACTTGGAAGAAGAGTAAGGCATTGGGTGAGTGATCACATTTTTCGTATTTATCTTAAGGGAAGGCTATGGTTGGAGGCACAAGTGGTGGCTAAAACTTTGATTTAAAACTCACAGACTTTCTAGCATGAAGAATCAGATAGGCAGAAATTGGTGTAATCTAAACTGTGGAAAGTTAATTGGGAGCATTCTCAAATAATTCTTCTGCTCCATTCCTTCTTTCCTCCCCTTCTAGAAATCCAGTTACACATAAAGTAGAACTTTTAACTATGTTACATAAGTGTCTTATACTCTTTTCTGGATTTTTCATCATTTTTTTCCTTTTCTTTTTTAGTTTGTATATTTTTCAGTTGTCTTCTTACTTTTCCATTTTCTAGTGAACAATTCAGCTGTGTCCAACTTACTGTAAAATTTGTTATTTTGTTTTTAATATTAGTTATTGTATATTTCACTCCAAGAGTTCCTTGGTATTCTTTAAAGGGCTTCTTTTTCCCTGATGAAATTTTATATCTCAGCATCTATCTTCACAAATATATTAATCTCATTAAAAATTTTTAATCCATGTTTGATAATTTGAGAATCTAGATCATTTATAAGTCAATTTTAATTGTTACTGTTTTTCACTTGGTCTAGTTTATTGGTCTACCTATTACTTTTTTGAGAGAATATCTGAAATAGTCTATGAAAAATTGTGGAGTCTATGGATACTGTTATCTTTCCTCAAAGAAGTTGTATTTAGTCATCAGAAAGATAGTTAAATTAGGGTCAGTGCACCTCAATCCAAATGCTTATTTTCAGAATTTGTCAAGTTCTTTCCTGTTTGCTCTTAACTCGATGAATTGGCCTATCAAATATTTAATTGAGAGTATGGAATGTAGACCTATACTCTTCCTTCTTGATAGTGCCTAATTCTAATTTTTATCTCCTCAGAAACAAGAATTCTGATAGTTTCATTGAACCATTCAACATTTTTTTTTTTTTTTTTTTTTTGGCTGTGTTGGGTATTCGTTTCTGTGTGTGGGCTTTCTTCTAGTTGCGGCGAGCGGGGGCCACTCTTCATCGTGGTGCGTGGGCCTCTCACTATTGTGGCCTCTCCCGTTGCGGAGCACAGGCTCCGGATGCGCAGGTTCAGCGGCCATGGCTCACGGGCCCAGCCGCTCCGCGGCATGTGGGATCTTCCCAGACCAGAGCACGAACCCGTGTCCCCTGCATCAGCAGGCGGACTCTCAACCACTGCACCACCAGGGAAGCCCCTAGATGTATTTTTGATGTATTTGTGGGGAGGAAGGTGATATCCATTTCTCACTCCTCTGCCATCTTGAAGGTCCAGCTTAATTGTCTCTTTAGAGCTGGAGAATATTAGATATTGTTTCTTTACCAAATTTTCAAAGATTCTTTCATCTAAGGGGCCTAACTTATTGTGGTTCTCAAATAATTGTTTCCCACTCAGCTATCTGTATAAACGCTTACTGAATGACAGTGTCCAGTATCCATTTTATTTCATTAATGTAAATGAAATATATCATTTTGGAAAATTAAAATATATGTGATAACAGAATTGAACTGGTGGAAATTTTAATCAGAGTTACTCTTTTACTTATTTAATTTCCCTCTACTCTGTGAAGTAAAAACTCTGATTTAGAAACTAACATTGAAGAATACATTTAAAACAAGCTCTTTACATTATCCAGACCCTGCTCTTAGTACTTTCATTTATCTTTCCTATGACCTATGTCAAATCACTTAACCTTGAAATACTGGAAGGTTGCTGTAATATGTTTTCCTAACCAAGCTCCTGAGCACACTGTGTAGTACTGATAAATGCTATTTGAGACAGAATTGCAGTAACATTATTGCAAAGAGCACTGAAAGAAAATCAGAAGCTTTGGCTCCACATAGGAGTTTATGTTTGTGAGAGAAATGAAGAAAAAGGACTAAATAACTAAAAACACAGTCTTTACAACTGTAAGGGCATTGGTAAAATAAAATGGTAAAAAATCCACAATAAAATGTATAGAACTTTAAAATGTAAAAATTTAGTAAATATAAAATTATATGGTTAAACAACCATTGTCAGTATTTTCACCAGTGTTTCTGTAAAAATGAAGTTTTGCTGTATAATCACTATGTAAGTTCTCATCATTAGGCAGTTAATGAATAAGAATCCCAGAATATGTTAAAATGTATTACTGTATTGTTTTCCAAATGACCTGTATAAGTTTACAATTCCATTTTACCTATTGGCTTTTATGCTAAAGCTATTTGGTTTTGTGTGTGTGTATGATTGACCTAGGGATTAGAATAATCATCCTTGATTTTTCAGTTTACCTAGAATTAATACTGTACAATATTATATAAAAACCTAGTAACACTATAGGTCCATTAAGTAAGCCTCATGCTGTACTTCCTGCTATAATTATCTTAATGTAATATACCTACATATATAAGAAACCCCACAAGAAATTATTATAGTTTTTTTAAATATTTCTTTTTACTTTAAAGTAATGTTGAGAAAAATCATTGTCTTTTATGTTCATCCAGACAGTTTCCATTTCTGATGATCTCCATTTCTTTCTGCAGACCTGAGATCTTCCTAGAAATCTGGTAGCAACTCTTTAAACTTTGGTTTATCTAGGAATATGTATTTAAACCTTATATTTGAAGGGGATTTTTGTTGGATATAGACTTCTGGGGTTGACAGTTTTTTCTCTCTCCACTTGGAAGTGGTTGGTCCGATATCTTCTTGCCTCACTAATTTTTGACAAAAATTTATTGGTGATGTAAACTTATATTTCCCTCTATGTGTTATTATATTTTTCTCCCTGTTTTCAATATTTCTCTTTATCTTTGTTTCAGTTAAAAATTGTTTTATTTTTTGTGCCAGCTCATAGTTTACATTTAATCATACTGCTTTGAGTTTGCTGAACTTGAGTCTGAAAATTTATAGCCTTCACCAAATTTTGGATGTTTTGGTCATTGTTTTCTCAAATGTTTTTCCTGTTCTATTCTTTCTTTCCTCTTGTCTGAGACTTTGATTATACATATATGAGACCTTTATACATTTTTCCCAAACACTAATGAGACACTGCTTATTATCATTTCAAATATTGTTTTCTCTTTCTCTTCTTCAGAAGAGTTCACTTATATTCAAGTTCACTGGCTCTGTTCTGTTATCACCATTCTGAATAAATCTATGTAGTGAATTGTTTTTATCCCATATCTATTTTTTAAGTTTGGGAATTTTCATTTGTTTCTTTTTTATAGTTTACCTGCAGATATGTTCTGTCTTTTCTATCACTGAAAGTATGTTTGTTTGTTTGTTTTGTTATTTAATATAGTAGTGAGAGCTACCTTAAAATTCATGTTTGCTAATTTTAACATCTGGTCATCTTGGGGTCATTCCCTGTTAATTGTTTTTCTCTTGATAACCTGTAATATTTTCCCTTTTATGTTATATTGAATAGTTTGGGTTTTATCCTGGATATTGCAAAAGTTATATTGTGGACACTCTAGATTCAGCAATATTCTGAAAGTTATTGATTCACTTACTAAGCAGATAATCAACAGGGTTGAAATCAAACTGCCAACTCTGTCTCTTGGGTGGCAACGCAAACTTTTGTTCAGATCTTTTAAGTGTAGCTAGATTGATGCAAGCATATGTGATCACGGTAGAGCCCAAGGATTCAGGCAGAACTTGCACACAGAATTTAGGATTCCCACTGACTTGGAGAACTTTCCACTAATGTTTCAGTGGCTGTAGTTGCCTTGAATTCTGATCTTTGGTTCCTCAGCCAAGAAAGACAGAAGGATTGCATGTGTGTGTGTGTGTGTGTGTGTGTGTGTGTGTGTTTGAGTTTAAGCCATCACCCATGTTAGCATTTTGGACCTACCTTAGGGTAAAAATCATGAAAATAAAGATATTCAAACCAAATCAAACTTGTACCAAATGTCGCCATCAAAGTTTGCCTATTTTTGTTTACTTTTTAGTGCCTTCAGAGTATTATTTATTTGTATTTTGTCCAGAGTTTGTAGTTGCATTCTGCAGGCAAGTTGGGTTTGGTAGAATCTGATTATGTTATTTGTATTAATCTCTGTATTAATCTGTATTAATGTTCCCTCTTAAAATGCACCTTTAAACCTTTGAAAACTTTTTGAATCTTGTGGGGTTTATTTTGAAACTTTATAATTTTGGTTGGTAAAAATGCTGTCTAATGTCTACTTTCTACTTTTTAGTTAATTCAGTTACATATATTTCTATGTATTTACTTACTGGCTTAATGTACTCTTCTGAACACTCTTCTTATTCTTTGGTCTTGATTTGTTGTTCTTGTTTTTTTTGTTTTTTTTTGTTTTGTTAAATTATTTATTTATTTATTTTTGGCTGTATTGGGTCTTCGTTTGTGTGTGTGGGTTTCTCTAGTTGCGGCGAGTGGGGGCCACTCTTCATTGCGGTGCGCGGGCCTCTCACTGTCGTGACCTCTTGTTGCGGAGCACAGGCTCCAGACGCGCAGGCTCAGTAGTTGTGGCTCACGGGTTTAGTTGCTCCGCAGCATGTGGGATCTTCCCAGACCAGGGCTCGAACCCGTGTCCCCCGCATCGGCAGGCAGAATCCCAACCACTGCGCCACCAGGGAAGCCCTGTTCTTGTTTTTTAAAATTTTTTTTCAGAAGCTTTTGAATGACTTCCCTTTATTATAATTATGATATTATAAGGAATAAATATATATATTTATTATAAGATATATATGTATACACACACATACATTTTCTTTAAGAGTAATTTAACTTATTTATACATAGCTTTATACTGTGTATTTTAGATATTATAGTCTTAAATACAATTTACTATTTAACCCGTAATGTCCTCTTTTTCATTTTGTTTCATTTTCAGAAGTAAATTTAGTTTTTAATTATTTACTCTTCCAGATAAAACTCACAATTAGTTATTTTCAAATCCCAAAACAAATTCCATTGTAATAATGATTGAAATATTCTGCAAATATAAAATTAACTTGAAAGAATTGGCAACCTTATTGCCAAGTGCTTTTAATTAGAGAGATTTATATTTCTTTAGTTATTTAACTCGTCTTCTGCTTGGATTTACATTTTTAAATTTTATGAGAAACATTGGTTATGGAAGTCATATATTTACTTACGGTGAATAGAATTTCTTTTTCAATACTGTTTTGAAAGTAGTTATTAGTATTTTGTAAGAAGTTTAATAAATTTTATGTTAAAACATTTTAATTTATTGTTGTAAAATGTTTCTTGATACCCACTTTATATCTGGCATAGTAAATACCTATGAAATATTTTGTTTCTAGTCTATCTCTCTCAGTTAACCATAGTAGAAATAAATCTGGTATCCTGTTCATGTACCTGTTTTTAGAAGTAATAAATTGTGGGTAACAGAAATAGCTGTCTAGGAGGGATACTTGATCTAATCTAAGCCAATCAGATACTCTTCAGGGAATATAAATTAAGTCATAGAAACTGATCAGTTACTTGTGATGGCCTCTGAATTGGAAAGGTCATGGCATGGTTTTTGAAGAGTGGAATGACCTATTCTGGGGAGTGGAGGAGGGGAAGAACCAGGACACAGAAGTAGATTCAAGTCTAAGCAAATTTCTCTTCCTATAATTTAGGAATACTCGCTAAACTTAATCTCTTAGACCCTCTGGCACCCACATAATAAATGTCTCTTACTCTCAACTATTTAAATAGGTCTTTTTTCTTTCAAATAATTCTGTCTGGTTAAAAACTGGTTTGACAAAAAATTTATTTATTTTATATAATGGTTTAAGAATGTGCTATACTGGGAAATAATCTGAATATTTTCATCTGGAGGTATAAAGAGCTTACAAATTGCATTATGTATTTTTCCAGTTTTATTGAGAAATAATTGACATATATCACTGTTTAAGGCATGCATCATGATGGTTTGATTTACATATATTGTGAAATAATTACCACAATAGGTTCAGCGAGCATCCACCTTATCATATAGATACAATAAAAAGTAAGAAAGAATAAAAGGAAAACAAATTTTTCCTTGTGATGAGAGCTCTTAAGATTTATTCTTTTAACAACTTTCCTATATATTATACAGCAGTATTAGGTATTAGTTACCATGTAGTATTAGTATTAGTTATCATGTTGCACATTACATCCCTAGTACTTATTTATCTTACAACTGGAAGTTTGTACCTTTTGACCACCTTCGTACAATTCCTCCACCCCCACCCTCTGCCTCTGATAACCACAAGTCCGATCTCTTTTTCTATGACTCTCTTTCTACATATATGTAGATAGCTAGATAGATAGATATGCCACAACTTCTTTATCCATTCATAGATTGATAGACACTTAGGCTGTTTCCATTTCTTGACTATTGTGAATAAAGCTGCTATGAACATGGGTGTGCAGCTATATTATTGAGTTAGTATTTTTGTTTCTTTTGGATATATTCCCAGAAATGGAATTGCTGAATCATATGGTAGTTCTATTTTTAATTTTTTGAAGATCCTTCATACTGTTTTCTATAGTGGCTGTATCAATTTACAAAAATTGCATTTTGTTTGGCATTGAAAATCAATATAAAACAATGGATAACTTAGTACATAATTTAGAGAAAAGTAGTTATTTAAATATCCTACACAGATTTACAAAAGCTAGGCAAAGCTAGGAAGATATATTAAAGACATAAAATAAAATAAAATATATTATTTCCTTTAGAGTTGGAAGAATTACAAGTATTACAAAATAAAGAAAATCAAATGAAAAAACAATAGCTTTGACAATGTAAAAGAGTAAATTGTTATTTTTTGCTGTATTTTATTGAATGGTTATTTTCCTAAGCATCAAATAGAGCAATGAAGGAGACGGACGCAGATCCTGATTTCTTGAGATCTACTATTTAGAAAGGAGATGGATATGAGAAAATATTTCTAATGTTATGAGTGCTTAGAAAGGAGAAACAGAGGCTTCCATGGAGACATACAGTGTATGGAACATAATATGGGAAAGGCTTCCCTAAAGAAATGACACTTTAGATACTTTAGGATAAATACACAATCTGCAAAATGGGTATACAGGAAAATATTTAATTTACATTTGTTTTCCTGTTGTCCTTTATCAATATGTGTTTTTAATGTTTTGCAATCCACACTACACAGTAGTGCAATAAAACACATAAACAATATATAGTTAAATATACGTACATTTGAAAGGTGTTTGCTTGGATCAGTTTTTTATTGCCACAAAAATGCCACATAATTTTTTTTTTTTTTTTGGTAAAAACACAGTACCTTCTTGGCATACAGCAATTAACATTTAGTTTGTTTATGAGTCTTTGGGACACATGGGTGGTTTTGCTGATCTGAGCTGGATTCAGCAAAGCTCACTCTTGGGTCTGTGGTTACCTGAAGGTCAGCTAGGCAGCTCAGCTGATCTTAGCTGGTTTCTCTGTCTGTATTTCTGAGCATTGAGCTGTAAGCCAGGGCTGACATGGCTCAGTCTGTCTTAGGCTCTCTAGTAGCCTAACTTCGGCATCTCCCACAGTGAAGGCAAAAGACAAAAAGAGACAGGAGCATTTTGCAAGGCCTCTTGAAGGGAGGCTAAACTCAGCATTGGCACAACATTGCTTCTAGTTACACTGGCCAAAGTGAGTTACAAGGACAACCTATAATTCAGTACTAAGGAAACAGACTCTACCTGCTGATTTAACAAGTTGCAAAGTCATACTATAGAATGGAAGCAGTTTTGGTAATCACTTTATCATAACGCTCACAATGTTTGTTTTTCTGACATAATAGAAATTTATCTAAAATTTAATTTGGAGACTGTCAGGTGGAAGCAACTATAGGGAGGATTGTGGTTATATGTAGAGGAGAAAACATGTTCATTTCTATAGATGTAAGAGACATTAAAGAGACAGTGGAGAATAATATGTCCATTTTCTGGAACTACAAAAAGACTTATAAGAAAAATTTAAAAAGCAAAGAGAAAACTGAAAAAGAGAAAAAATCTGCAAAAATAGTGAAAAAAAATTACCACTAAGCCTAACAGGTAAAATTTTAATATCAAGTATTCATGAAAATTCAGAAACACCATTTAAAAATTGAGAAGAAGCAAAAAAAAAAACAGAAAATAAATAACAAATATGAAAAGTTATAAAAATTCTCAAAAACATTTTAGCAATATCACAGTGCTTCAGTAAAATATTCTTATTAGATGTTTCAATTTACACAAACTTTCTGATATGAAACTTTGAAAATCAATTGTTAATTGCCATAAAAAATCATACATTTGACTTAATAATCACCTGTCTTGTTATCCATTCCCAAAATGGATGTTCAATAGAATAATTGTAAAGTAGGGAGAGGAATGAAGAAAGAGAGAAAAGGGTGAATATTCAGCTCATGGTATGGGGATTCTTGCCAATTTTGCATCATCTCTACCTAATTTAGCTTTACTAAGACTTCTCAAGACATCAGAAATCTGTTTTCATATTGGGCTTCACCTTTATCCTATGAATAGTGAGAGGCTGCATATGGTGATCATACTTGTAATCATCTAAGGAATGTATCTACGTATTTTTTTGTCATGATTGTTCCGTCAGTTGTTGTTTTTAGGTGAACACTCAGGGAAAAGTTTTGTTTAAGAAAAAAACTAATACAGTGCTTCCCTGGTGGCGCAGTGGTTGAGAGTCCGCCTGCCGATGCAGGGGACGCGGGTTCGTGTCCCGGTCCGGGAAGATCCCACATGTCGTGGAGCGGCTGGGCCCGTGAGCCATGGCCGCTGGGCCTGCGCGTCCGGAGCCTGTGCTCCGCAACGGGAGAGGCCACAACAGTGAGAGGCCCGCGTACCGCAAAAAAAAAAAAAAAAAAAAAACTAACTAATACAAACCACTTCTTATTCATATAGTTTTACCTAATTCAACTTAATTAACAATGAAAATCATAAACAGATATTTACATAGGAAATATCAGCAGGAATAAAGGTTTACATATCTATACAATAAGGAAATTCATGTTTTTAATGAGAAATATAAGTAATCAAAGACCAAAATCTGATTCTATCACCAGGGTTTAACCATGACTTGTATTGTTTCCTTCCTTGTTGCTATCAACGTTGACATGCACCATCCTCAAAAGCATCATCCTTACTGAAGGAGTGTGACAAAACTAGTCTGAGTTGTGTAGGGAGGAGAATTGTAGCAATTTCCCCTAGACCTTTGCATAAGGTATTGTGAAAAAAATTATTTTCAAACACTGTGGCTCTTGATAGAAATGGTGAACATAAAGAGGCCTTACCTCCACCAGGCCCCTATGAACCATCTGGCATCAAAAACATTCTGCCCTTTAACTCTGAAGATCCAGAAGGAGCATAATCAGCATCTGAAATTGTTAGGGCTAAACTCTAAATACATCATTGCCAGAGTATATTTCATGGAAATTGTATATAGTTTTAAAACATTGAAAAAGAGAGCAGTGCTTGCTTTTCTTCCAGCTGTGCTAAGCGAAAGAGTGATTTCTTCATCCTCATTTCCATAACCAAATTTGTAGAAGCTTAGTTTCACCGCTTAAAACTCTTTTCTGCATACTTTGAGATTTTGAATCTAAATATTAATTATACTGAACAAAGGTGGCTTCTGGTAGAGTAATTTTCACTTTTCCAATTACTCGCATTCTCTTCTCTTCTAGTCTTCTTTCCCCAGAATTAAGGAATTTTATCTGATTTCAGTGTTTTTCCCACACATTGAAGTGAATCACACCTCCATAGAGAATTAGTGTGCAGCCAATATGTCACCTCAGTGTTTGCAATTCCAGCAGTGCAGCCACAGCCTTTGAAATCAGAAGTTGTTACTAAAAGGCAGGAATTGCCATCAACCCTGTGGCCAGTCATCAACTTTGACTTTTACTCCTACAGCTTATTTGATACTATGAGATTTGTCACAATTTCCTTTTTCTACCTCATGTAACGTCTCATAACTTTTTTTTGCCATCTGTAGGGTAAGAGTTAATAACAGAGATTTCCTTTAATTTGCAATCTTCTGTCATTATATCTTAAAAAAAGTATTTGAATTTTGAACAATTTGCTTTATCTCTTGTTTTTAACACTGATTAAGGCCCCCATTTTATTTTTATTTTTATTCTCCTTTGAACACTTCTGTCAGATTCTGAGGAGGAAAAGGGAGAGTTAAAGCTTGCTCTTTCTTATATTGCCATTCTTGACCTGAAACAAGACTGACAGATATTTCTCCAGCAAAGATGGGTTAATTCCAGATTAGCAGAGAATTGCACTTTGGGGTCTACAACCATGTTGAGCCGTATGCAAGTTCCTGCAAGTCAAGGGAAGGAGCACTCTTTTCTAGAGAGGAAAAGGAAGTTGGGAGGGCTGTAGTAAACAAAGAGTCCATGGTTTTTCATTGGCTGAGTCCCTGCCAGGAAAGAAGTGGAGTCTTCTTCCTATTGGGCTCTGCTATCATAAGGGGACCATAAGAGCTCCCCCTTTTGGACTCCCAATTCTATTTAATTAAACTTTCTCTTTAATTTTTTATACTCTCTTGCTTGAAATCTTCCAGACTCATAAGTTTACTCATAAATGACTAAATAAAAGCTAGAGATCACTTTTTTTTTTTTTTTTTGTGGTACGCGGGCCTCTCACTGTTGTGGCCTCTCCCGTTGCGGGGCACAGGC
>NC_041226.1:55890255-55895949 GCF_002837175.3 Physeter macrocephalus | reverse complement strand
CCATGGCTCACGGGCCCAGCTGCTCCGCGGCATGTGGGATCTTCCCAGACCGGGGCACGAACCCGTGTCCCCTGCATCGGCAGGCGGATTCTCAACCACTGCACCACCAGGGAAGCCCTGTAGATCACTTTTAACTTTGGACTATTGAAGATTTGCTTGAGACAATTATTCTTCTAATTATGAAGCTTAAAATAATTTTCTTTGGAAGAACTAAAGCTAACCCTGGGGGAGGGGGGAGGGAAATCATGCTAAGTGAGTTCCTGAAGTAAACATAATTCTCATGGTAATTAGGTTCTATTGTTGTTGTTTGTATAAATAAATAAATAGTATGATCACTATGTTGGCTGGCCTTCCTCACCATGTGTTTGGGTGAACCAGGTGTGGAGTGGTTTCTCTGACCTCCTCCATCCCAAGAGAGTAGGAACCAAGGTTTTCATGGAGAAGCCAAGGAAGCTGCCAGCTGGTTACTACAATGAATTTACAAGTTCCATGGGCAAAATTATCAGTGCTTAACAGGAAGAAGAAAAACTAGACATGCAATTCTCTGCCTTTCAGCAGGAATCACTATATCACTTCTGTTGGCAGTAGAGGTCTCATGAGCCAGCCCCTCTCAGTAATTCTGTGGGGCCCTCAGGAAGGTCTGAGTGCTGGGCTGTGGAGGTGGTGAGGGTGGAACAACATCGCTGGGGGAGAGGGTGAGAGAAGGTGGTAGGAACTCGGCTAGGGGTGGAGGTGGGTTGTTCATGTGCTTCCCTGCCTAAGGAAGATGGGATATTGAGTGCCACAATTAATTTCTGTTCACTGGGGGAGGCCAGCAGACCCAGGAGATTGTTGAGCCACCCAAGTTGACCTGGGCAACAGTACCTTCCCAGGGGTCTGGACATCAGGCAGAACAAGACATGGGGGTTACTTCCTCCACAGGCTCAGCGAGGCCTGAGTTGGGATGCAGGAAATGGCTACCTGCTCTGTGATGCTGTAGTGGGAGGGCCACAAAGGGAAGGTGCTCCAGGCAGTGCGAACCATAGAAGCATGTAGATGGTAATGTCCAGGGAATGAGCTATAGTCCTGAGAGGGCTGAAACAAACAACAGGAGGGGATGAGGCCAAAGAAGGCAGCAAGGGCAGGCTTGCTGTGGAGGCAAGGGTTTGGCCTTCTGGATCACCAGGTGATGGGGAGTCATGGATGGGTTATGAACTAGAGAGAGTCAGATAGGTGGGGTTAAACTAGGATCTGAAGATGTGTTTAAGGGATGACTATTCAGATAGAAAATGGAGACCAGCAAAGGGCAGAGTGGTGGTCTAAGAAGAGGCAGCTCTGGGTCAGTGATCAGGTATTCTGGGCAAAGTGAGAACAGAAAGGCCAGAGTTACTAGTGAGCCAACCAACCACAGACCACAGAGAGGAAGGATAAAGAGTAACTCTCAGACTCCCAGACTGAGGAATTCAAATTTAACATCCTTTTGGATACACACCAAGTTACCATTTTTATGTTTTACTGCCACTTTGTGTAATAAAATTGGAAAGTGTTGACCAAAAAAATGTTATATCTTACACCGCACCTTTAGTAATGATTGCTCATTGATACTTGGATTTGCCTATATGTTACATTTATTTGATATTTCAATAATCTTATTTCTATTTTAGCATATAAGCCTTTGCTTTGTAGGGCTCTGATTTACATAAGTTTTATTTACCACAGTTTATTTAAATAATACCAATTTCCAAATAGTTCATATTAAATTACTTGGATATATCAACCGTGAATAATTGGATAAAGTACAAACTTGCTGCTAGCTCCTCTTTCCATACATCACTACATAAATGACAGATGCATATCATGATCAGTGACCAATCTCATCACTTCCTTCAGAGTCTGTCAGGAATTGGTCTCTGCATCTGTAATTCAGTTCACATAAAAGCAGAAAAGCATGCAGTTGCATTGCTACCTTGTCTCCCATGGATAAACACAAGTGAAATTTTACAAAAATGGATAAACAAAAGAAGGAAAGACGAAGTTACAGAAAAGAAACGAAAAGTGGTAACAGTGGACGTGAAAATGGATGTGATTAGGATGACTGATCATGGAAATGTCGATGCTGCCCTCTTTGGGAGACTTAAGATACGCAGCGAGAGGAATATAGTGAAGGTAACTTACCAGCATAACTGAAGAAGGTGGTTGTGATAAATTGGCAGTCTGGGATTAACATATATACTCTACATAAGATAGACAACCAGCAAGGACCTACTGTATAGCACAGGGAACTATACTCAATATTTTGTAATAACCTATAAGGGGAAAGAATCTGAAAAAACTATATATATATATATATATATATATATATATATAACTGAATCACTTTGCTGTACAACGGAAACTAACACAACATTGTAAATCAGCTATACTTCAATAAAATATTTTTTAAAAAGAAATATCCCAGAGTAAGTAATATTGGAAAATAAATTTCATGTTAATAGAACTATCAGAGGTGCTTCACAACATTGAAAGTACAGAGCATAAAATATGGAAAGTTGACCCAAACTTAGAAGGAAAATGACAATTCTCCAAGGCATAGAAAAATTATTTTATATCACGAGTTATAAAAGGAGCTGGAGAAGAAAGCACTATTCAAAGTACTTTTCATGAGTTTTCTTTACAAAGAATGTAAAACACTTTGATTGTTAATGTTTCAAATGCTTTAATACAGTGTATAATAACTAAATATTAGTTTTACTATTTTTTCATTCACCTATAAATATATAACCAACAAAAAGAGAGTTTTTAATATTTTGACAAAAGTTTTTAAAGGTCATGGAACCATCATAATTTTTCCCATTGAATTTTAAGATAGCTTTGCTTGGTTTTAGCTCACACCATCAATTTTACAATCCCAAGTGAGGACTGTCTGTATGTTAAATGATATGAGATAAACTACTCATCTATTCAATTCAATTAACTCAGAAACACAGTAATAAAATAAATAAGAACAAAAAACATCACTTCATTTATATTTATTGTTTATCATAGTGCTCACAGTTTTGTTTTGTTTTTTTTTTTCAATCTCCAGATTGTTCGCTTCTTCTTCCTTAGAAGAGCAGACCCACTTCTCCTGATTTCTGTTTGTATTATATCAGAATACCGAGAAGGCTCAGGACATGCCATATTTTTTTTCATTTAATACCCAGAATATTTCCCCCACTTCACCATAATAGCAATAATAGCCTCACTTTCTCTGTGGGCTTTCTGAATTGACCTTCCTCCCAGTCAAATGATTTGCTACTTGGTTCTCCTTCTATAGGAATGATTTTCTATCTCTATTATAGCATGTTGTTTAATAAAGTCAGATATTAAGTCATGTTCTGAGCTCCTTAGGCTCTTGTTCCTCTTCTCACTCATCTGCATTCCCCTAGTACATAACACAGTGGTGATTCTAATAATGCCTTCAGTATATTATGTTTTTCTTAATTAAAATATTTTAATTTGGGCTATTTTTACACTGCAAAAACCCCCACATCTTTTAAACTTTTGTGGAGCATAATTGGATTGTACTTTTATCGATATGTAACTTTCTGTTGCTGCTACTTGTATAGGTCTTTTTTCATATTGTTAATGACAGAAAAAGGAGAGGCCTGTACACGCATCTACATTCTTTGGGAAAATGTCAGGAAAACCAGATTGAGGCTATTGACTAATTTAAGAGACACATGTATGAATAAGCGAATTAGTAAATTTATTCCTGTGTAAAATCTACGGATTTCATAATTGCTTAAGATTTCACATATGTAGTATGCTGGACAATAATTGGTATATGATTTAAATTTACTGTGTCATTTGAATTCATCGTTTGCACATTTGCATACAAGAAATTCTAAATTATCACTGGAAGAGTTAACCACTCCTTGCTCATAAAATATCTTTCCCCAAAATACATTTGTATCTTCTATTAAATAGTCACAAGCAATTTATGACAAAATGAACATGTGCGCTTAAGTATTAAATATGGTTATGAGTTTCTGAGAATATGCCAGATTGATAATATTTACAGGTAAAACAAAAGGAATATTTTTTAAACATTCAGGTAAGAAGAAAGCAAATATTTTACTGATTAAGTGAAATTCTGCAGTGAATGAACACTCCCTAAAATGTGAAGTACATTTCAAAAGAAAATATATAGGGCATTACGCTTAAAGTTGAAAATGACAGTATTTAATTTTCTAAACTGACTCAAGTAAATTATATTAAGATTATGAATTACTTACTTTATTGTTCCCTGAGATTATAAGTATATTGCAAATGTCACTCTTGATGCCAAGACCTGTATTCCATTTAGATATTTACTGAGAAGCGTATGGAGTGTGAGACAATATAATATGTCAAAATAGTTGAGATAATGATAGAATTTTACCAAAATATACTTACATCAGTTTTCTGTGACTTCTGTAACAAATTACCCCAAGGTAGTGCTTAAATTAACAGAAATTTATTATCTTATAATTCTAGAAGCCAAAAGTACAAAAATAGTTTGACTGGATCAAAATTAAGGTGTTTTCTGCAGTGCTATGCTACTTCTGCAGGCTCTAGGGAGAATTCATTTTTTGCCTCTTCCAGCTACTGGCATTCCTTGACTTGTGGTCACATTACAACAATCTCTCCCTTCATGGATACATCACCTTATCTTCTTCTGTCTACAATTTCCCTCTGTGTTTCTTTTTTAAGGACATTATGATTACATTTAGTGCCCAAGTAATGAAGAGAGACATCAAATAGCCTGGGGATTCATGGACTTTTGAATCACCCTTGAAGTTGTTCAATCATGAGCAACAACATGTATTTTGTGAGGCAAATCGTGTGTTTCTGTGTGTGTGCAGGTGCATGCGTGCATGTGAGTGGTATGTGTGTTTTAATGAAGAAACAGGAGAGGACTTTCAGACATACCAGAGTTTAATCAAATTGCCTTTTTCATGTAACTGTTTTGATGAATGGTAGGACTAAACACTATCAACTTCTGTAAACATTTGAACTTATGATGTCACCATCATTATGTCTGGTCTTAGAGTGTTAAGGACAAGAAAAGTATGTATTGTTTTTTGAACTCTATTTTCATTTAATGGATTCTCTTTCTTTCACATTGTTTTTTTCTCAATGTTCAGCTTTATTGGAGGATAGATGGCTTATAGGAACAATATTTTAAAAAAATTTATTGAGACTCTTAGAGGAAAACATAGGCAGAACACTCTATGACATAAATCACAGTAAGATCCTTTTTGACCCATCTCCTAGAGAAATGGAAATAAAAACAAAAATAAACTAATGGGACCTAATGAAACTTAAAAGCTTTTG
The DNA here is from genome assembly GCF_002837175.3 of Physeter macrocephalus. Lineage (NCBI taxonomy): Eukaryota > Metazoa > Chordata > Mammalia > Artiodactyla > Physeteridae > Physeter > Physeter macrocephalus. Next base: position 55,890,612 of record NC_041226.1, on the reverse strand, counting down.
CACAGCAAAGGATACCATAAACAAGACCAAAAGACAACCCTCAGAATGGGAGAAAATATTTGCAAACGAAGCAACTGACAAAGGATTAATATCCAAAATTTATAAGCAACTCATGCAGCTCAATAACAAAAAAACAAACAACCCAATCCAAAAATGGGCAGAAGAACTAAATAGACATTTCTCCAAAGAAGATATACAGATCGCCAACAAACACATGAAAGAATGCTCAACATCATTAATCATTAGAGAAATGCAAATCAAAACGACAATGAGATATCATCTCACACCGGTCAGATTGGCCATCATCAAAAACTCTAGAAACAATAAATGCTGGAGAGGGTGTGGAGAAAAGGGAAC